>NC_143557.1:97925000-98525000 GCF_054136105.1 Typopeltis vanoorti | reverse complement strand
ATTTTGTCTTTCCATTCTTAGATTTATCACTATTTTGCTTTGGACTAATCAATAATCAAGTCTTTGCTTAATTTTTATAATATTTATGTCTTATACCACATACGGTTTATCTGTTAATATATAATCAATTTCATTCTTGTTAGTTCTACTGGGGTGTCGTCGCCGGGTCTATAATATCTTGATTGCCTACAAACCATTATGGACTATTCAGATCTTCTGAGAAAGCAAACATGATGTTTTTCGATTAACAATAAAATAAAAAAATAACTTAGATGTAAAATTTATATCAGAAAGAATCTGCAAAATCACAATAAGACTAAATAAAACCCTAAGAATAGTGCAAGTTTATCTACCTACACGAATGAAGAACTAGAACTTTTTTTTATAACCAAATACATTCTAGAAAATGGTAAACATTATTTTAATAGTTTGTTGGGAGAAAAGGAAAATCTAAATGAAGTACCTGTGAGAATTAATGGTATTGGCACCAGAAATGAAAGGGGAGAAGTGTTATAGAAGAATTTGCAGAAGAAATCTAAAAATAATGAGCACTCTTTAAAAAGAAACCTCCAAACAAATGGAATAACAGCAGTATTCTCTGGCAATAAAGCAATTTCATTGTCTTCCAATATATAGAGCAATAGGATTTGATGCCATATCACCATGCATCTTAAGTGAATGTTCCAGGGAATTGGCAGTAGCATTGGCATCTCTGTTTAATAAGTCTTAAAACAGCACAGGTTCCAAGGAAGTGGAAGGATGGTAAAATTGTTCCACTGCTTAAAGGTGGTGATGAGGCAGTAGCTTCAAATTATTATTATTATTATTATTAAACACCTCCAGGGAGTCCAAGACTCATCGAGGGAGAGCACCTACTCTACAACTCTGTCTCCACCACTCAACCTCATCCACCAATCGCATCTTCTACATCAACACTATCTACTGTCCACCACCAGAACTTTCACAGACAATCACAAACAACCATGGCCACGGTGGGATTCGAACCACAGCCTTTTGGCTGGACAGCAGATATGCTAACCACTCGGCCAACCAGGCAGGCCAAATTATAGGCCAATCTGTATATCTGGAGTTTTGGTGAAGGTACTAGAGAGAGAGATTGGTAAGAAGTAGAAGAATGTCATTATCAGCATGGATCTGTTAAAGGGAGATCATGTTTTACTAACTTATGTACTATAACAAGGTACAAATACCTTGGACAGGGGAGATGCATATACAGTGGTGTACTTGGATTTTTCAAAAACTTTTGATAGACTGCCACAAAACAAGCTGTTAAATAAATTGAAACAAATGGGATTGGATAACAGACTTTTCAGTGACTGGCTGTCACATTTGTATCAGAAAGTTGTATATGGGGGATGCAGTATCCTGAAAGAGGAAAGTCACTAGTGGTGTGCTGCAGGTGTCAGTTTTGCAAACATTGTTGTTCAATTTGTATGTTAATGATATCGGGATGGGTTTAACTAGTGATAAGCAGTGTTTGCAGATAATAAAATTGGGGAGAGCAATGCAGAGTCAAGTAGATGTTGTGGCCTTACAGGAGGACGTGAATAGATTGCATGAATGGGCAGGTGAGTGGAACTATCAGTTCAATGTTACAAAGTGTAAGGTTTCGATATTTGGTAAGCAAAGATGGGATGCAAATTATACACTTGATGGGGAAACTTTAAAATGCATTAAAAGAGATGAGAGATCTATGAGTGATGGTGGACAAAGACCTGAAATTCAGGAGCCACATTGCACAAGTTGTGAAGACATCACATTGGACAACGGCAATGATGCAGAGGTGATGAAGATATGTTGGGAAGGGTTCAGAGAAGATTCACAAAAGTGGTTAGTGGTGTTTGGGATGTGGAGTACAAGGACAGATTGAGAGAATATAAGTTGCAAAGTCTCTTGCATAGGAGGAAGAGGGGCAAGTCAGGTTGTTAGGTGTTATCAGGTTGACATGGACGAGACTCTTCATAGAATGGGAGAGGGGGTAGAACATGAGGCCATCACTGAAAACTGTATAAGGAGTGTATGAGCAAAGGAGTGAGGAGAAGGCTCTTTGCATGGAGTAGTTGGTGAGTGGAATGCATTGCCTGAGAGTGTTGTGAATGCAGATTCATTGAATCATTTTAGACACAGTTGGATGAGCATTGTGCACAATAGTGTGTACCTCCCACGATGAGTCTCCGACTCCATGGGGGTCAGATAATAATAATAATAAATGGAATAGGCACAGAGTCTCTATATTGGATGTTATGAGTAGTAGTTTGGTGAAGTGGTGTTTCTGCAAATAGTAGTTTTTGAATTTTTTTTTAAAGCCATTCAAAATGAACTTGCAAAGTAAAAACTAGAATTCTTATCATTTATTCTCATCTTTAATGATGAAAATGCTCTCTTTTAAGGATTTGAATGATGCCACACTTCTGAGATGGATGGATGGTGGAGAGATCTAGCATTAAGATAACTTTCTGTATGGCATAGGTTTCCAATAGATGTTTTAGAAAATATAACCATTTGGCAATTAAGATATCAAGAAGTAGCTTCCCATCATTTTGTAAAGATAAGTACTTGGATTTTGCAAGTACTTATCAAACTTACGTTTGATAGATTGCCACACAACAAGCTATTGTGTGGCAATCTATCAAATACCTGATTCTTATTAGAAAAGATTTTTCACTAGATGTAATAGAATTATTTAAATATTATTTATATATTTTTTTCTTTCAAAAATAAAAAAAACATGCTCCAACACAAGCTGCATGTTTGAATTTTACCATGGGCATGTCTTTGCGATTGTCTTTATGTGAGAGATGACCTTCATTACTTGGTGCAGAACCATCATCAAACTTAGCGGAGGCCTGAAGTAGCTTGAAAAAGTTCCATGTTAGGTGTTTAGAGTAGGATTCCCAGATCATGTAAAAAATAACTGAAAATACAAAAAGTTTTTTAAAAATTGAATAACCAAATCTACAATTAGGCATCTGGCTTGGTCATGAGGAGTCCATTATCCCTTTCTGCAACTAATTCATCTATGGAAAATTTTGAAGAAAAATTTCTATTTCTAACTGGCCATAAAACAGTTATTTCGTGAACATCAATATTTTTGAATATCAATGTCCACAAAATAAACAAATTATTTGCTAAACTGTATTAATCAAAAATCAAATTCACCTAATCTTTATAAAAATGATGGGAAAATACCATTTCTTGACATCTTAATCATCAAAAATTCAGAAGATGCCATAATTTCCTTAGACTTTTACTAGAAACCTACTAATCAAAACATGTGGAATAAAAACACATCCTATTTTACAGTAAAACTTATCACAACAAATAAAAGAATCCACTGAAGTAATCTACCTCACATGGTTCCCTCAAGAGGAACAAGGATTGATTTTGAATGATGTCTGGAAGTTTTAAATAAGATTTTTCACAACTCCCAACTTTTCAATCATCTACAAACCTCAAAGAACAAATGACACATCATGTATGTCTTGTGCCTCATTTTTTCACATATGGATTGTTAACGGTTTATCTTTGTCTTTATTTACATATGTTGGCTTTGTAGATATATACCCTGATATATATTTGGGAAGGATTTGACAAGCAGCATACAGCTATTTGCTGCTGATGATGATGCAAAGATAGGAAGGGTAATCAGGAATGTTGCTGATATGCAATATTTGCAGAATAATTTGAATAGGCCGGAATTGTGGGCATGGGAAAATGGATGTCCGTTCAATGACAGTAAATGTAAAGTCATTCACTTCAGCATGATTAGATATCCAACAGCATATTATATTGGCAGGATTATACTAGAAGAAACTGATGGGGATAGGGATCTTGGAGTGTTAGCAGATAGGAAGTTGAAGTTCAGGGTCCATGTAGCAAAGATTGCAAATACAACTCAAAAAATAATTGCAATGCTGAAACAAACATTCACATGTAAAGATGTCATTTTGCCTCTTTACAAGGCCTTGATAAGACCTCACTTGGACTACTGTGCAGAGGTCTGGTCTCCTGGTTTCTGTTGCAATTCAGATATATTGGAGAGAGTGTTGAAAATGATATCAGGATTGTGGAATACAGATTAAAAATTTGTAGGCTGCAGGCACTAGCAAACAGGAGAAAGATATGATCGAGACTAACAAATTTCTAAAAGGGTTGTAGAGAATTTCAGTAGATGAAAATTTTCATTTTATGGAGGGTGGGGAAAGAACATGGAAGTTGAGAATCAATGCTGTCAAGAAGGGGATTAGGGCTAGATTTTTCTCTCAAAGGGGTAGTGTGTGATTGAAATGGATTGCCATTGGATGTTGTGAGTGCAAGCAATGTGAATGAATTCAAGTATGATAGCTGGTGCGTAGAGTATGTGGCCTCCCTCGATGAGTCTAATTATATAATGTATATAATATATACATTGTATACATCAGGGTATATATGATGTATACACATGTCATTTGACATGTAAAGATAAAGAAGTTATTTTGCCTCTTTACAAGGCCTTGATAAGACCTCACTTGGGTTATTGCATGTAGGTCTGGTCTCTGTGGCAATTCTGATATAGTGGAGAGAGAGAGAGAGAGTGCAAAAACAAAACAATATCAGGATTGTGGAATACAGATTATGAAGACAGATTAAGAATTTGTAGGCTGCAGATACTAGCAAACAGAAGAAGGAGGGGTGATATGATTGAGACTAACAAATTTCTCAAAGAGATGTAGAGAATTTCAGTAGATGAAATTTTTCATTTTATGGAGGGTGGGGAAGGGATATGAGGACATTCACGGAAGTCGAGAATGAATGCTGTCAAGAAGGCGGTCAGGGCTAGATTTTTCTGTCAGAGTAGCATGTGATCGGAATGGATTGCCATTGCATATTGTGTGCAAGTAGTGTGAACAAATCAAGAACAGGTATGACAGCTGCGAACAGTATGGCGCCCCTCGATCAATTCCTACTCACTGGAGGTCTCTCTTAATATCATTAATAATATACTGTGAACCAGTTTTTTCAAACTAGTCAGGTTAATCTATACTACTATAACAATATGCCAGCCTAGATGGCTGATTGGTTAGTACATCTGCTCTCCAACCAATAGGCTGTGGATTTGAATTCCACTGTGGGCATAGATATTTGCACTGGCATTTAGGTGTTAAATGAATTTCACAGCCAGGTGTGAGACCAATGCTCTATTTATTGAAGGCTTGAAGTGGTTTGAAACAAGTTCCATGCTTGGTTTCTAGAGCAGGGTTTCTGGATTGCATAAATAAGTAAAAAATCAAAAAAATATATAAAAGTTATTAAAAAATGTAAATAGGGTGAGAGTCACATATAAAAATATACAACTAATTAAAATCAGTTTCTTTTTTAAATCAAAATACTTTTCACATTTGTAAAAATCATCTACAAAGATTTCTAAGATTGCACAATGATATCTGCACTGAAAATGGCATAAAATGTAACTTACCACAAGATTGGAAGCCTCTAAGTTTGGCGAACATGGGGAAGAAACACTGTGCCATTTCCCACTGTAATCCCAGTTTCTCACTGAGAATAACTGAGGATCATTGAGCTCAGATGTTATCTAATAAGATTGATTGATAATTGTAATCCGCACATAAAATTCAGAGAGTATATATAAAAATCTGATTCACAATCATCTTACTCTTGCAATTGAGTGTTTTATATATCACACACACACACTGTATTAATTAAAATGCACAGAGGTAAGCGACTCAAGAATAACAGCAATAGTTATGAAACTTATGTTTATATGTTGAACAAATGAATTTGACTAATTCAATTTTTGAGCAATCTTAATTTTCAAGACTATCTTTGTAACTGTGAAAAGGATAGTAAAATGTTAAGCATTAAATGAAAATGTTACATTAAAAATAATTAGAGAATTCTATTAACATCCACTTATGAGTTCTTTGCAATTAATTATTTTCAAATTAATTTTTTATCTGATAAAAATAGAACATATCACAAATTTTAAATAAAGTGATATGAATAGACAATGCATTATTGAATGCATGCAATGAATGCTATGACTTTACAAGAGGACTTGAATGCACTGGCTGAATAGACAATTAAGTAGGGAGTTATCAGTTCACTGTTGCAAAGTGTATGTTTTTGAAATTTGAGAAGCAAAGATGGAGTCTAGAATGCACAATTGCTAGAAACGTCTTGGAAGAGGTAGAGAAGATGAGAGATCTGGGAGACATTGTGGAGAAAGACCTAAAATTTCGGGAATATACTGCTGAAATAGAACAAGAACAGCAGATAATGGGAATAATGCAGAGGGCACTGACTTCTACAGTTAAGGATGTTATGGTTCCATTGTAAGGCTTTGATCAGGCCACATATGGATTACTGTGCACAGATTTGGTCACCTGGCTTTCAAAAAGATGAAGATGCACTGGAAAGGGTCTAGAGACAATTGACTAAGGTAGTCTGGTCTCAGGAATGTTGAGTATGAAGACAGATTGAGAAAATGAATTTGCAGAAACTGGTAGATAGGCAGAGGAGGGGGGGGGGATATGATTGAGACATGTAAGCTGTTAAGGGGTAATTATCCAATTAATGCAGGGGAGGTTTTGCATAGAAACAGTGAAGATGGGGGGGGGAGATCAAGAAGTCATCCCTGGAAGCTGTATATAAGTGTGAACAAGGAACAGGTTTTTTGCATATAGAGTGGTGAGTGATTGGAATGTATCGTCTGAGAGTGTGGCAAGTGCAGAGACAGTGAGCACATCTAAGGCACTATTTGATAAACTGTGCAAAGATAGACTAACTATGTAGAAAAGCCTCTATAGCACTAGAATGACCATTATAAGCTCAATTCTAGTCAAACCATAACTTTTTCTGTGCCTTTTGTATAGTTGGTTCCCAAGTTAGTCTATCTTTGCAACATGAAAGTAGAGTATTCTTCCTCTCATAAAATCTGGTGTAAAAACTACTGAAGAAGTCACACCATTTCAGACAATAATATATACCTCTTATGGTTTAGGACTGTGGAACAACAGCTTCCTGCTTAAACCCCCCACACACACACTAATGTTAATTAAATCATAATAAATTTAGTTTAATCCTTTATCCAAGCGTGTGCAAACAAAGTTTGTGCCTGAAAGTATCTTCAGGACTGGGGTAAAGTGGTACAATGACCTTGATGACCTTGCTAATGCTTCTGCCTGGGTATCTCCACTTGGGCCTGGCTCCCACTGAAGAGACCTCAATAAAGGTCGAAACTAGTCTGGGTAGTGGCCCTTCCCTTAATGCATAACATTATACATATCTGCAAGGAGATGTGTTTTGCATTATGGGAGATACTGAGATAGGAATATTGGTAGCTTGCTCCACCTTTGCAAGGAGTCACCCAGTGTTGTACCACTTTACCCCAGTCCTGAAGATACTTTCAGGCACAAACTTTGTTTGCACACACTTGGATCAAGGGTTAAACTAAATTTATTATAGTCTGACCAAGTGAAAAATAAACTTTCAACGTTAATTAAATCATTGATAGGTTGCCAGTAGCTGAGCTAAAGGCTAATTGCAGCCATGGTTTTCAGGTGATAAGTTTCATTATCAGCTACTTCATAGCAAGATTCTGGATAATCTAATCCCATCCATGGTATTAATACCAATGTACTATAGCTTTACAACTTCTTGTGAATGGAATTCAAAAGGAGGTTGATACAGCATGGGAACATTTAGGCATATCTCCCATGGCAGTGTAATCAGGAAATAAGTAAGACAGAAATGAATGACTGAACAATAAAAATTAGGCAAGCAGAGAGGGAAAAGATGTAAGATAGAAGACAATTATCAGATGCACAAGGAGAATAAAATGCAGGCACACATAGTGACAAGCATAGTAAGAAAACATAAAACACAATGAGAAGAGAGGAGATTGGACAATCAGGAAAAAAAAAATCAATGGGTTATTGTTGGTTGTGAATATCGCTGAAGCAGTCAAGGATTGTGGTGTGTGATGTGTGTGTGTGTGTGGGTCAGTCTGCTGTTTTGTGGACTGAAAACATTTCTAGGAGGAAAACTCTTCTACCTCTTCCTCCTCTTCCACACAAGAGTGGCTAACTCATCTTCAGTTGGAAAGTCGTTATAAAGTATCCTCATAATTTAGATAAGATTCAAATCCCAGGACTTTTCAACCAAAGGGTAAATATCACAATATCTCATAACTATGTGATGGAGTGCATGAAATTCAAGGAAATGCACTCACTGTGGCAAGCAGGAGGAGGAATCACAGAAAAGTTACACTGGCTGATGGTGACAATGCAACCACTGCAGAAAATGCAGTAGAATTATTTAATGAGCATTTTGTCAAATGTCATTCACACCTTGGTGTGAAGGACACTATGCAACATCCAGCAGGAAGGCAAATACTATAAGAAATAGATGTGAATGAATCAAAAGAATAGAAGTAAATGAACTGAGTAAGCTGGATATTAAATACGCCTATAGGATTAAATAATACAATACAAGGGTCATTTCAGAATTTCTGTACACTATACTTCTGTTGTTAACCCACATATTATTTAACAAAATGCATTTATAGGCTTAGACTATAATCTAAATGCTGTACAACATTCTGGTTTGTATTCCTGTACTCCATTTTTGTCTGTGTTTCATTATTTGGGTCACTTCAAGAGAGAGAGAGAGAAAGAGATTAATGGTCATGAAGTATTTTCCATAGTGGATCTTTCAATGTTGATAGGAAGTTAGGAACGATCTAACCTTTTCAGGTGGCATAATACTATTGTAATATCATGTATCTTCCCCCCTCCCAAGGGTACATATCAGGAATTTGACCATGATGATAATTAACATCATGGTCAAATTCAAGAACTGTTCACCTTCAGTCTTATAAAGATGTAGCAGCTTATGCAATCCTTCTGCAAGATGCTTGCTAGTCTTTTTTTGTCAGGTGGTGTGAGAATGAATTGAAACTTTCTCTTCTTCAAATTCAATCAGCATTCGGTAAATAGATACCGTTGAAAGTTTTTCTACTTGGTTATAAATTAAAGATGTGTAATGAAGCATTTTGTGTATGAAGTATTTTCACAACTAAGCTACTCCAGAGGCTAATGAGTTCACAATAACTGCCTTCGTATCCCACAATGAAAAGCATGAGCTTTGCATTATGGGATATCTCATCACATCTTTTTGGGTGCATATAATGCTAAGCATTATGAGAAAGTCCACTACCAAGACTAGTTTTGACCTTTATGGCTGAGTGTTTGCTTCTGCAATTTTATCAAATCTCATACCAATCTACTTTAATAAGGATGTCAAGAAGAGGGAGGCAGGAGAACCATGGGCTCCCTCTTCTAGACAATTTCTATATGGAACATTTTGAAAAAAACATGCCCTTGATACTGCTATTCTCAAATTGGCTATCTATCTTGGCTAGTATACATTGGTGATATGTTCTCTATTTGGCCACATGGTTCTGACACATTAGATTCCTTTTCTTCTTTCTTAATGTACATTAAAACTCACCCACACAGGTAAATACAAACTTTCTCATCATCCTGTCTCTCAACAATTTGGTGTTATCAAACCCTTCTCAAACAGAACTTCCAACCTCTGTTCCACCCAATCTTCCTTTACAGCTGAACTCTCCTTTATTCACCAGACTTTCTTGTCCAATGGTTACAATATCAAAAAGATCATTTGGTGTTGTAACCATTTAGTTGTTCCATCTCATCACGTCCCTCTCAACATAAAAGACTACAGTAATACTATGACCATTCCCAATATATGGTGACAAAGTAACCACTGCAGAAAAGCATATGTTCTTGATGAACATCCTTAGCATCATATAAATTAAGGATGTCAAGAAATTATATTCTTGGTTTAATCCTTTATCCAAGTATAAGCAAACAAAGTTTGCACGTGAAGTAACTTCACGACTGGGCAACTCAGCATTGGCTTACACTAGGATAAAAGATTAATCCAAGAATATAATTTCTTGACATCGTTAATTTATAGTATAACCAAGTAGAAAAACTATGAACATCTATCTCTAATCAATGAATATTTTAGTAATAAGGTGCAACACCTTTTGGTACTTATATATGGAAATATAACTTCTGCATTACTTCAACCTTGGTATCACTTCTGGGTCTGGCTCCAACTGATGAGACCTCAAAGGTCAAAAACAGTCTGGGTAGTGACTCTTCCCATAATGCATAGCATTTTACATGTCTGTAAGGATATGTGCTTTGCATTATGGGATACTAAGGCAAGCAATGTGAAGTCATTAGCCTCTATATACAAGTTGCCCAGTCATGAAGTTACTTCACGTGAAAACTTTGCTTAAACTTGGATAAAGGATTGAACCAAGAATATAATTTCTTGGCATCTTTAACGTATAAGTGAGATCAGAAATGAGTGAAGTTATAATTTTAATATTAAGTGCAATGTGTTGCATTTTGGCATACAGAGATATATTGATACAACTACATTGATGGAATTGTGCTACAGGAAGTGGATGAGATTCACAATCTGGATTTTGCAGGTGATAGTTGACAGTAGACTGAAGTTTAGTGGACAAATTGCAAATTAGTCTTAGGAATGTTGGCAATAGAGAGATTAAAAAATGTAAATTAGAACGGTTAGTGGATAGGAGGAAAAGAAGTGATATGATAGAGATGTTTAAATTAGGTGATGGGATTTTATCAGACTAATACATAGGGGATTAAAAACAGTGAGAGGGAAAAAAACTAGAGGCCATCCCTGGAGGCTGTCGCATATGAGACAAAAATCACTCGGCCATGAAATCATTTCATCCAACTATGTTTCTATTCTTTTATATACAAGGGGGTGATGTTGTGGTGAGCAAAAGCAACAGAGGAGACAGAATTGACTTATACATTGAGTTTTGAAAAGTTGGCTGGTGTTTTTCAAAGTGGTATAGAAAAGTATTTTTTTCATTTCTACAAACTTCCACTTTAGCTGAATGCAAAAAAGAATATCAATGAATCATATATAAAAAAGCTGGCTTACCAGGGATAGTGCATCTTTAGAGGCATCCTGAACTGCAAGAAGACTAAAGCTGAAAAAAAAAAAAAAAATTGAATGGTATAAATTATGCAAAAAAAATGAACAAAAATTCTTCATAATACTATTTCTACATTTAAAGTTATACTACATTATATACATTCCAGTAGTACTACATTACATACAGTACTTAACACTGTTAAGTACTGTATGCAATTATGGAAAAATCATCATATTACAAGTGGCTTAAACAAATCCAGCTTTTTAAGTTTGCAAAAATCCAACTTGTAAGCACAAACTCCTTTTGTGCAAACATTTAAATAATCCTGGCTCATCTCCAGTTCAGGATTCCAAATTCCAATCATATATCCAAACTGTGGTTTTCCAATAAGTGTGGTGGTGGTGGGGGGTTACAGCATATCATAAGCTGGAGAAATTCCAGCTTCACTGATGGTAAGTTTAAGCACACAGCTGCAAAGTAATCATTAACAAAGCTAATGTCTGATTTTGAAAGAACAAACACTTCTCATGTATAAATGACAGTTGTGCATTCTAGCCCCTTGCAAAGGCTATTGGTGCAATTTTTATCACTGGTGCCACTCCTCTCTCTCTCTCACCTAGATGGCACTCTACATCATCACCTAAACATAAAGCTGACTTTTTAGTCATTCTTCTCATACAACTCCTACCAAAGATGACAAAGGCAAATCACCTTCAATTATACCTGAAACACTGTATGCCACCTAGAGCTTTCTGCCATAAAGACAGAACAATCTGGAACAACCTGGATATCAAAAACACTTTTAGTCCTGATGGTATTCATCCTACTGTACTTGAAAGACATACTCTTGAACCAACACCTGTTCTTTATCATTGCTGTTTCATATTATGCTGAGATGGCATCACTGCAAGTCCGTATTTAACTGATTCCACAAAAGGAAATAAGTGTTTGCTATCCAACTACCTATTGCTATTACCTCAGTACTGTCTAAAGCAGTGTTTCTCAAAGTGGGCATATGCCCAATAGGGGAAATTTGAATATTTTGGGGGCAATTAGAAAATGTACATGTACATATTTATATTATACTTTTTCAGAATTTGGCTGACTATTATGCTAGCAGGGGGCATCAAAATCTTTGAGATGTTGAGGTGGGGCATGATCCAAAAAACATTGAGAAACACTGGTCTAAAGGAATGGAGCAAGGTCAGGTAATTTTCATGTTCAAATATCTGTAGATGATGCATTGATTCATGTTGAAATTTCTGGGGAAAATAACTATATGAAACTGAAATGAAAATAAATAAATAATAGATAAATATTTAAATAAATAAAAAATAATTTAGATAAATTATTTTCATTCCAATTTCATGTAGTTTTCATTTCAAACACTTCAACATAAATCAGCTAACTTCTTCAACACTGGAGAACTATCAACTAATTAGTGACTGCCAACATGGATTTCATCAGTCCAGATTCACAGTAAATATTCTTCTTGCTTCTATAATCCACTTCTGGACACATGACATGGTAAGATTTCGAGAAACCTGTGCAGTTACATTCGACATTTCCATGGCATCTGATAGGGTCTAGTATTAAGGGCTTCTGAGCAAACTGAGATCTTATGGCCTACCTTCCACTCTTGGTAAGAATAATAATAAATTTAGTTTAATCCTTTATCTAAGTGTAAGCAAACAAAGTTTGCTTACACTTAGATAGTGTAAGCAAACTTTGGACTGAGGCAACTCAATGTAAAGGTGGACCAAGCTCTCATCACTCCTTGTCTTAGTATCTCCCATCATGCAAAGCACATTTCCTTGCAGAGATGTATAATGCTATGAAGGGAAGGGCCACTACCCAGACCGGTTTTTACCTTTATTGAGGTCTCGTCAGTGGTCTTCCACCTTAGTATCACCACCCAGAGGTGGTGATACTAAGGTGGAAGCAATGGAGAGTCATATTTACCTATACGAGTTGCCAAAGGGAGATACTAAGACAGGGAGTGATGAGAGCTTGGTCCACCTTTATCACGAGTTGCCTCAGTCCCAAAGATACTTCAGGTGCAAACTTTGTTTGCTTACACTTGGATAAAGGATTAAACTAAATTTATTATAGTCTAACCAAGTGGGAAAAAACTTCCAACATTTTGGTAAGAATCACTAGTTTCTCTTAGGTCATGCTGCGTAATGGTGAAGGAGGAGTAAGTTCTTTGCATGGAGGGTGGTTGGTGAGTGGAATGCATTGCTTGAGTGTGTTGTGAATGTAGACACATTGAATCAGTTTAAGGCATGGTTGGATGAGCATTGTGTGCAATAGCATATGTACCTCCCATGATGAGTCTCTGACTCCATGGAGGTCAGATATTAATAATGTTTCTTTCTCCTCAGATTTTCCTACTAATGCACATGTTCTTCAAGATTTATTAATCACCCATCTCCTCCTCATATACAAATAACCCTCTTTCACTAACCTCAAACCCTAGGTTAGCTGATGATAGCACTCTCCATTCTTCCTACTCATATGACAAACCCCACAATGCTCAAACATCCAAAGCTTCAAGATCCTAAACAACCAGTGTCCTAACTTTCAGTTCCATATCTCATTCTTCAATGGACTGATGACAACCTAGTCACTTTCAATGTTTCCAAAATGCAATCCCCCCCACACACACACAAAAAAAAGATCTTAGTTCTTCTCCACTTAATTTTGATAATGCTCAGCTTGTCAAGACAATCTCTCTTTTCTAAGATTGACACCACTAGGCCTTTCCTGGCACAAGCACATTACTTCTATAAGTATTCTTGGCTTTCCAAAAACATTCTTTTTTAATTCAATACTTTCACAGTTTTTTTTTTCAGCTGAAAAAAAAAAAAAAAAAACTTCTTGATACTGTCCAGAATGGGATCATTATTTAAACAAATGATGACTTCTCTCAGACTCACTCTCTTTTTCTCTCTCTAGCAACTATTCTCCAGAAGAACATTTTTTTTTTTTAAATTTTATATGGAGATAATGCAAAAAGTTTCTATTTCCATAGGTACTGCTCATCAGAAATGGCATCTAACATTCTCCCTTTCCCCCATTTCTATCAAACCTACAATAACACTTGTTAAGGAATCCTGCAGACTTGTACTGGATTTATTTAGGTATAACATCATCTCCATAAAGCAAACAGCCAAGATTAACATCACTAATACCACTTTCCTTCATAATGTGATCCATATAGATGAATGACAGTGGACAAGCAACAGCTATCACCATCCATTTAGTTGAACTGCCAAACCTGCTACACTATCCTCATCTTTCATCCCATCTTGGTTTTGCAGAACAACAGCCTTTGTGGAGTATTGCCTAAGGACTAACTCCTCTAACTCTTAAGAAAAATAAATAAAATCAACAGATTACTTCTCTTTTGACACCTGCCTACAGATAAGACTAACTTTCTATAGGTTTTACAGGTTCTTGTGAGTGAGAGATATTTAAAAAAGTCATCATGCATCCTGGTCCAAGACCAAGAAAGGCTACTGGGTGAAATTCCGGTCTTTCCACCTCTCTTATAAAAAAAAACACAACAGGTTCTTATTTTCTCTTTAACATTTTAAATACACATAGCACTAATGTTCTGTAGATTTTGCAATCTTTCATAGGTGTTAAAAAATTTATATAAACAATAAATGAATAATAACAATCATAGAACTAATGTATAACAGGTAAAACAAATAAGGATAAGAATGTAAGAATGATGTATAGTTTGGGATACTCTGCACAAATTTTGTCTTCAAACAGAGGCAAGATCTATGACTGTATTATGGAATATTATTACAGACTGAAGAAGTATTTGCAGACTAAGTAGATAAAAGACTGGAGAATCTATTAAATGGATAATAAAAGAACAAGAGGTCATTCTTATACATTTTCAAGCAAGAAAGAATACATTCTTTGTATGGAAAGTGGCAGATGAGTGGAATGCACTGTCAGAGTGGGTAGTGAGTGTGCCAGCATGAGAAAATAAGGTGAGATAATGGATTATGTGCAGAACAGGACTTTTCTATGAAGTATTTAGGCTTATGTGCTGGTTTACATTCATGTTGCACTTTTATTATTATTATTACAGACGACTCCAAAGAGTCCTTAGACTTATCGAGGGAGGTGCTAAACATCATGTCATCCAACATTTGGGCAGTATCTATCATATTGCAAGCAATATATTCCACTCATTCACTACTCTCCAAGCAAAAAACCTAGTTCTAACAACCTTGCTAACTACACTCTTACTCAGTTTCCATGAATGGTCCATAGTTCTCCCAACAGCACACCTGTTCTGAAAAATTTCCTCTGAATTAATCTTGTAAAAATCTTTCAGTAATTTGTCTCAATCATATCATCCCTTTTTTTGCCAATCAACCAGTTTCTGTAACCTACAAATCTTCAACTTGTTCTTGTAAGGTTCATTCCATAGACCTGCTACCTTCTCGGTCACTTGCATCTGGATCCTCTCCACCTTCTCCGCATCCTCAAGAAACCCTGGAACCCAGATCTGTGCACAGTAGTCAAGATAGGGGTCTTATCAAGGCTTGATAAAGAGGAACAATAACCTGCTTGTCTCTGATTGTCAACGTATTCTTCAGTAACCAAGTGATCTGATGAGCTGTTTTAGCCACTTTTGCTATGTGCCTCCTAAACTTTAACTACCTATCCACTAACACTCCCAAGTCTCTGGCTTCATCAATTTCCTGGAGTGCAGTTCCAGGAATGTGGTATACAGCTGGTAATCTTTTCACCCTAAAATGCATAACCTTACACTTTGTCACATTAAATTGACATCCATTTTCCTTTGCCCAGTCTGCCAATCTATCCAAATCATCCTGCAAAATTTTGACATCATCTGTATTAACTATTGCTCTACCCAACTTTGCATCATCGACAAATAACTGAATAGTTCCTCCCAGATCCTTTCCTATATTGTTAATGAACAAATTAAACAGTAGCAGTCCAATAACAGAACCCTGTGGTACACCACTAGTCACAGGCCTTCTTTTGGACTCTCCTCCTGAATAAACTACTCTCTCATATATCTCCATCAACCACCTTCCTATGCATCTCACAACCTTATATCCATCCTCATGTGTTGCAGTATACTGATTAGAATTCCATGTGGTATCTCAAAGACCTTTGCAAAGTCCAGCAGTATCACTGTAAACCCATTTCCTTTATCCAATTCAGCCGTCACTTGTATTATAAAATGTGAACAAGTTACTGAGGTATAACCTACCCTTCACAAAACCATGCTGCCCCCTATACAGTATCCCATTTACATCTATCCATTCCTGTATTTTGCTCTTGACCAACTTTCTCAATAAAAGGCCTAAGTTCGATTCTCGTCATGATGGGAGAAATCTTTATATGGACGTTTTCAATCAAAGGTGAGCTAGCCAATCTTATACGGAGGTAGCAGGGTTTTTTCTCCCGGAAACTCGGTTTTTTATCCTGCATACAGACAAATCGGCCCTTCAGAATACACGCAAATTACAAAATACTAGTTGTGGTGGTGGTGGTGGTGGCCAGTGGATGGCGATGATTGGTGGTAGAAGTTCGATGTAGCGGTGGAGACGGAGAGATGTACAATAGGTGTCACGAATAATAATAATAATAACTCCTGATATGCTGATCAGTTGGTAATTTGCTACAACAGTCTTGGAGCCCCCTTTAACAGAATAATTTACAGCACAAGGAGACATCTGAAATACAATGCTAAAATTGTAATAACACACACAAAACAATAAGTGGAAGAAATAACGTAGAATATATAAAGACTGAAGTCCTACGAGGGCACACTCTACAGGTGCTACTGGTTAGCCTTAGATGTTAGGCAGAAAGCATAAGAATTAAAGTTTCCAAAATTTTAGGAAGTTTAATGCAATCATATTTATTAAGTCTACTGCAGATTCTAAAAAGTGTCTTTTAAGTTTGTATTTGCTGACATGGTGGCTTTCTTCCATCTGATTCTGTGTAAGGTATCCAAGGCATCGTCTGCCAGAACTGATTGACCACAGTAATGGTGACCATATTTTCTGGAAGAGCACCTTATATAAACAGACAGAAGATACTTCCACGGGCTCTCCCCTCTGACCAATTTCTACATGGAACATTTTGAAGAAAAAAAAAATGCTCCTGATACTACCAGTCTCAAACCTTCTATTTGGTTAAGATATATTAATGATGTGTTCCCTGTTTGGCATCATGGCTCAGATACATTACTCTTTCCTACTCCACCTCAAACGTCAACACCCAGAATCCAGTTCACTACTGAAAAAACAGCTTCCCTTTTTAGATACTAATCAAATGTTTGCCCAATGGTACCTTTCTTTCTTTCTTTCTGTTTACAAAAAACCTATCCACACAAATAGGTACATAAACTTTTCCACCATCCCCCTTTTAAACAATATGGTATCATCAAACCCTTGTCAACAGAGCCTCCAACCCAAGCTTCCCTTGCAGTGGAATGTGCCATTATTTGTGCAACCTTCCTATGCAACAGTTCCTATGCAAAAAAAAAAATTACAAATTATCTGTCCCCTCCAATCCTTCTCAACATAAAGACTACAGTAATGCTATTCCCTATATCTGGGGCACTTCAGAAAAAATAGTCAGAACTTAGAAGAAATATAATCTCTGCACTGCTTTCAAACCTCATTTGAAGCTGGCTTCCCTTCTCTGCTCTCCTAAAAATCCACTTCCTCTCCTCTCTATTCCAGGTGTTTCCAAGATTCCTTGTTCTTGCAAAGTATCACATTATGGCCAGACTGGGAGATGTGCTAACATCTGCCTAGAAGAACATAAAAAAATACATATGACACCACAACTTGCCATGCCATGGATGGCATGGCAAGTTGTGGTGTCATAAGGCATCCATGGCCATGCCATGGATGCCTTATACAGGATCAGATGGAAGGAAACCACCATTCTCCATTGCAGCAAATACAAAATTGAAAGACTCTTTTTAGAATCTGCAACAGACTTAAAAAAAAAAAAAAAACAGTCTAATCTTAATATGGTTGCATTAAACTTCCCAAAATTTGGTAAACTTTAATTCTTAGGCCTTCCACCCCAACACCTAAGGTTAGCCAACAGCACCCATAGAGGGATCCCTCATAGGACTTTAGTCTTTATTTATTCTACTTCATTTCTTCCACTTATTCCTTCTTGTGTGTTATTGCAATTTTAACATTGTATTCCTGATGTCTCTTTGAATGAGACAAAATACTGAAATCAATTAAACTTATTGTTTAATTATTTCTCTTTGTGCTCTAAATTCTTCCATTAAAGTGCAACATGAATGAAGGACTTTTCTACACTCCTACAGAACAGAAACTTCCTACAATCAGCACCAAGACATTTCTTGTATCACACAAGGTATTCAAAGCAAGTGAAACTCCAGAATGGCTGTCATTTTTTTTTTCATGCAGAATTTTTTTCTGAACTAAATAAATATGCATATTTACTTAGTACAGATTTATATAGATATAAATTACGCATACATTAGAGGTTCATAAAAAATGCAAATGATATGAAATATAATTTACATTTTTCAATTTTTTATTTTATTTATTATTTTACTTATACAGGTTTTTGAAGTTGCTAAGTCATGTGACACATTAATGGAATAATTACAGCACAAAGAGAAATAATTCAACAACAGGCTTAATTGTTTCAATATTTTATCTTAGTCACAGAGATATCTTCAAGAATACAATGTTAAAATTGTAATAACACACACAAAACACACACAAGAAACAATAAGTGGAAGAAATGAGAAACAAAAAATACATCTGCCACCACAACTATGGTCAGTCATAGTTGTGGTGGCAGATGTATGAACATGTCTTGGATATCTTACACAGAATCAGTTAGAAGAAAACCACCATACTCAATTGCAGCAAATATCAACATGAAAGACTTTTCAGAATCAGTAGCAGACTCAAGTCTGCTTGTGATCAAACTTCTCAAAATTTGGGAAAGTAATTCTTAGGCCTTCCACCCAACATCTCAAGCTAGCCAACAATACCCATACAGGGTGCCCCCCCCCCTCATAAGACTTTAGTCTACATTTATTTTAATCTCATTTCTTCCACTTGTTTGTGTGTTATTAATTTTAACATTGTATTCCTGAAGATGTCTCTGTAACAGACGAAATATTGAAACGATGATTATGATGTTAAGAAGAGTGACTCAGTAAGAACAACAAAAGTGCAGTATGAGCAAAAATTAGCAAATCAGGCAAAGAAAAACCATAAAGAGTTTTTTTTTTTTTTTTTTAGATATGCAGCAAGAAAGAAGAATGATTATGGTAAGATGATGTTAATGGATGAAAATGATAGAATGGAAACTGCTGCAGATATTGAGGTATTCAGTTATCAATTATGGGTTTTTCATCCTCATCAAGGTGAAATCATGAGAAAAGCAAGTGTAGAGGACATAGGAGAGCATGGCTTAATTGTGGGTGAAAAGGAGATTTTTGAGGAAATAAACTTGATGTCAATAAGGTGATAGGATTTGACGACATATCACCAAATGCTTTAAGGGAATGCTCCAGGGAATTGGTAATAGTATTGGCATTCCAGTTTAATAAGTCTTACAACAGCACAAGTTCCAAGAGAGTGGAAAGAAGGTAAAATTGTTCCACTGCATAAAGGTGATGATAAGGCTGTAGCTTCATATTATAGGCCAATCTGTATATCTGGAGTTGTGGTGAAGGTACTAGAGTGATTGGTGAGAAGTAGGATACAGAAATGGGTTCATAACAGCAGTATTCTCTGTGGTTATCAGCATGTTAAAGGGAGATGCATATACAGTGTATACCTCGATTTTGCAAAAGCTTTTGATAGACTGCCACATGACAAGCTGTTAAATAAATTGAAATGAATGGGATTGGATAACAGACTAATAAATTAGATCAGTGACTGACTATCAGATAGGTATCAGTAAGTTGTATATGGGGGATGCAGTGTCCCAAAGGAGGAGGGTCACTAGTGGTGTGCTGCAGGGGACTGTATTGGGACCATTGCTGTTCAATTTGCATGTTAATGATATTAGGATGGGTTTAACAATTCTGCATCACTGTTTGTGATGCAGAATTGGGGAGAACAATGCAGTCAAGCAGGTGTGATGGCCTTACAGGAGGACTTGAATAGATTGTATGAATGGGCAGGTAAGTGGAACTACCAGTTCAATGTTGTGAAGTATAAAAGTTTTGAAATTTGGTAAGCAATGATGGAATGCAAAGTATACACGGTGGGGAAACTTTAAAGGAGGTAGAGAAGATGAGAGATCTGGGAGTGGTAGTGGACAAGAACCTGAAATTCAGGGGCCACATTGCGCAAGTTGTGAAGATGTCACATCAGATAATGGCAATGATGTGGAGGACCCTGACATGCAGAAATAAAGAGGTTATGTATCCATTCTTTAAGTCTCATATGGTTGATTGAGTGCAAATTTGGTCACCTGATTTTCATGTTAGAAAGAGTCCAGAGAAGATTTACAAAGGTGGTCAGTGCACTCTTTGTAATGTGGAGTATGAAGACAGATCGAGAGAACATAAATTACAAAAACCTCGTGATTAGGAGGAGGAGGGGATATGATTGAAACATAAGTTAGGGGTTATCAGGTTGACATGGAAGATATGTTTCACAGAATAGGAGAGGTAGAACAAGACAACATACCTGGAAACTTACAAGGAAGGTATAATAAGAGGAGTGAGAAGGTAGCTTTTTTAATTTTTTATGACACAAAGACATCAAAGTGATACTGTGCTAGAACACAGGTTACAGTAGTACATATGATAAATGGTTAGTAGGACAATCACAAACATCCATGTCCCCTGGTGCCTGAGTGTGTTGTGAATGTAAACACACTGAATCAGTTTAAGGCATGGTTGGATGAACTTTTGCGTGTGATAGTGTGTACGATCCATGATGAGTCTGACTCCATGGAGGTTAGATGTTAATAATATTATATGGCTCAATATACAGTTTACTCTTGAGTTTTGAGTCAGCTTCAGTTTAGAACTGAAGGACATAAAGAAAGATAGTCCAATGCAGAATTAGGAGCAAGGCAAACATGCACACTATCTCTATTATAATTAAGCATCTCTGTAGTGCAATTGGAAGAACAATGGTGCACTGCACCCTTCAAATGGAAAACACATAGTTCGATTTTTAGGAGAGGTATCTTTATATGGTTTTTTTCATTTGAAGGTGAGTCAGCCAATTTCATACGGAGGTAGTAGACTTTTTTCTCCCAGAAACTGTTTTTTTTTTTCAGGCAAATTGGCCTACAGAACACACACAATTTACAGACCAAAAATACTAGTGGTGGTGGTGGGCAGTAGATGATGATGGTAGTAGCAGATGGTGAAGATGGAGAGTTGTAGAGTAGGTGAGTCTTTGGACTCCTTGGAGGTGTCATGAAATAATAATAATAATAATATTCATTTATATGGATCATACTATGAAGGAAACTAGCATTAACCTGAATTCCCAGGTAAAAAAAAATCAAAGATGTTGAAGCTGTTAGAATGCAGAAAGTTGATTGTTTTGGTAGCTAGAATTAATTTGAAAGGTGAGAAATATGCAATGAGATGTGAAAGTTTCGCCAGAAGAAGTAAAAAACAAAAAAGCGAGAGAGTTAAGATTATAAGTCTGCTATAACGGTCTGCTAAAGGAATGAAATGAGAAGAGTCATGACTGCAAATGAGTCAAAGAGAAGACTGTGCAGGAGGAATGGTGTGCAGTTTATAGATGTTTAAAGAATGAATTTGATGGAAGAAAGAAAGAAAGAATCTGTACATGCCCAATGTAAATATTTGAATGGTTTGGGAATTAGATGTTTGGTGAGAATGCTATTCGGTCAGAGGTCAGAAATACAAAATCAGGAAAACTAGGGAGGTTAATTATTATTAATATGTGACACCTCCAGGGAGTCCAAAGACTCATCGAGGGAGGACACCTACTCTACAATTCTCTGTCTCTACCACTCAGTCCACCAACCATAATGAACTGCAACTACGATCATCATCTACGGCAATGGTTCTCAAACTTTTTGAAGTCGGGGCGCATTTAAAATCCTACAAATAATTGTAGGAGCACTATATACAAATTTCTGAGAAATATGTTATAATAATTAAGTCAACTATTACAGAAAAAAAATAATGCAATAAAAAAAAAAATTAAATGAAACATACCTTACGTTTATTCATTCTTGTGTTTATGAGAAACATGAGCCTGATGTGTCCTACGATTGCTTGAATGTTTGGGCACATATTTGAAAGGCAAACTCTCATTTCCTTGTCAATACATTGAAGAGTTCCTCTCTTTTTACACTTAATCGTGGTGAGGGTAGAAAATCCTAATTCACATAAATATGATGTTGAAAATTGTAGTAAAATGTTCAAAGCCTTTTTAGATATTGACATATATTCTTCTTTTATAGAAATCCAAAAGGCTTCAAGAGACAATTCCTTATGTTTAATCATCAATCCACGACCAGTGGATATAGCTGCCAGTTCTTCTTCTTCTGTTAATGTTAAACCAAAATCACTTGAAGTTTCCATAAATGGGTTTCTAATCCAATCATATTGTTCAGTGTTAAGTGATGGAAAATAAGAACTCAATTTTTCTTCTAAACTTGTTAAATGTTCAACTATTATTGGAAGTGTTTCATTTATGCAAGTGTTACTTACCAATGGAAACATTTCCAAATTACCTTCAACAGCTTTTCTTTTCCAAATGTGTAGTTTTCTCTGAAACACTTTCATTTTGTCAGTGGATGTGAGAATATTTTCTTCTTTTCCTTGCATGCTAGTATTCAAAATATTGGGCTGCTGAAATATATCGGCCAAATACTGTAACCTGGCAATCCAAAATTTGCACCGAAGGAGGCTACAAAAATGTAATTGTTTCATCTCTTCAAAAAATGCAAGAAGTTCTTGTCGTAGCTCGTGTACACAGGTAAGTACTTTCCCCCTTGACAGCCACCTCACCTCAGTGTGTAAAAGCAGCCGTCTGTGTTGTGAATCCATATCGATACAAAGCTTTTCGAATAAACGCGATTTGACAGGTCTTGTTTTAATAAAGTTTACCATCTGAACTTGATCTAAAACTTCTCTTAATTTGTCTCCCAATGTTTTTGCCATCAAGGCCTCCCTATGAAGAAAGCAGCGAGTTACAATAACATTCTCATTTTGTTTTTTTACAAAAGCTGTAAGGCCCTTAACACAGCCTACCATGGAAGGGGCTCCATCTGTACAAATGCCTACACACGACTTCCATGTTAACTGCCATTTATCAAGATAGCTATTCAAAATGTTAAAAACATCCTCACCTTTTGTAGACACACTTAATTCATTGCAAAAAAGAAACTGATTTACTATTTGATCTTCATTAATAAAACCGGACGAATGCTAAGAGTTGTAATTTGTTGGTAATGTCTGTTGACTCATCAACTTGCAATGCAAAATTTGAATACTGAAGTTTATTACTGCATACATTTTTCTCGACATCAAAAGACATTTCTATAATACGCCTGTGAACTGTATTGTTGGACAGAAGAATCTTGCTTATTTTCATTGCTGCTTCATTTCCTAGCATTGTCCTGACCATTTTTTTGCATGCAGGCAGGCAAAATAAGTGACTCACCTAAAGTATGATCTTTCATATTTTTTGCTATCAGTTCTGAGACTTGATAAGTATGATCAAGTCTCAGATCATACTTATTTGAGCTTTATCAGAAACAGTCATTATACTTTTAAAAGAATTTGCTGCTTTTGTTTGCTGTTCAGACAATCTCTTGAAAAAACTTACAGATTTATCTTGTAAATTAGAGTGTATAGTTTTAAAATGTTTACTCAATTTACTAGGAAGCAATGATTCATTTGCCATTTTACATCCACATACTAAACATAGCGGCAAAGGATGATCTTCACTTCCGGTCCAAGTGAAACCAAAGCTTAAATAACTTTCATTATATTTGCGAGTAGGCTGCGATTTTGCTTTCTTACTTGCACTTAACTTTTGCTCACTTCCAGAATCTGATTCTTCAATATCATGCTTCTTTTTGAGAAATCTATCCATTTTATTTGGGTGTATTTATCTGAAAATAAGTAATATGCACATAACATCCACTTCCAACACTTTTAAAATAAATAATATAAACAACAAGAATAAACCATATTCTTGTTCTCTTTGCAAGAAAAACTGCTGTTAATCAACATAATAATGATGTGTTGACAAAAAGAGCGGTATATCCATAATGAAAAGGTATAATAGAGTAATTATATTTATTTTTATATCCGGACACATATTTCTCTGGAATACCACAGGGCGCACCCGGAAATCTTCTAGGGTGCACCAGTGCGCCCTGGCACACCCTTTGAGAACCACTGATCTACACCAATGCCATCTACTGCCCACCACTATTTTTTCACAGACAATCACAAACATCCATGCCCATGGTGGGATTTCAATCTGCAGCCTTTTGGCTAGACAGAAGATATGCTAAACACTCAACCAACCAGGTTGGCAAGAGAGATGTTATTATGTGTGTTTGGCTACCAATGTGTCAAATGAGTGAGTGCGTACAGAAATTATTACTCAAAGCTGATTGCAGTCTCCCAAGTTTTAATCTGAATGGGAATTATAATTACATTAAAAAAAAATAAAAAAAAGGTAACTGTAGGTCTATAGCTATGTTAAAATGCACATATACAAATGTCAGAAGCATCAGAAATAAAGGATAAGAGTTTTTATCATTGGTCAGCTTGCTTGGCCAAAAATTTTCAGCATCAGTGTAATTGACAGAAGATGATGCAATTATAATATAGAATGTAAAGAATATAGTATTTTCAGAGAGGACAGAAGGAACTGGATAGGAGGAAGGATAGCTGAAGAACAGCAACTAGTAAAAGAATTTTAAGACTGAGAGTGTTCAACAGAGACCAAGAACACAAAATACATTGTTGGTTGCTTCTATAGGCTTAGAGAAGGGGAGGTTCAGAAAGATGTGGATGCCATGCATCAGTAGATTTGTACAATAAGTGCAGGTTGAGCAATTATTATGGGAGCTTTAAACTCCCTAAGTCACAGATAAGAGGGAAGAAAGAGGTACATGATAAAACAGAGATGGAATAATTTATACATCTCTATTGTATACTATCCCTTGGTATACATTTATATTAAGGGGTAATTACCTGAAACAGCATATAATGGAGTGGACAAGATTTGAAAGTGCTGGATCTGGTAATAGCATTGATAGATATATCCATAGCTAAGGTATCCACTCCGCTTCCAATTGGGAAAAGTGACCATACTGTCTTGTTGTGGGAAGTTGCTAAACACATGGAGTTCTCAGTTAAGAAAGCGTATAAGTGGAACTACAAAGTCAAAGATTATGACAAACATAGGAGGCATCTCAGAGCTGTGCATTGGCATAAAAAACTAGAAAGGAAGAATGTCAATAGTGCAAGAGAAATGTTCAGGGATTGTTTGAAGGAAGCAGTATCCAATTACATATCCAGTGTCAGGATGATAAACCAAGTGGGAATTAAATGAATGAGTGCAATCATAAAATAGGTGGTGAAAAAAAAAGGAAAGGAAAAAAAAAACTTACTGCGTCCATGAGCCATACAAAGTGCCAGGCAAGAAGGGTAACTAGTATGGTAAGAAGAGTGAAATCAAATTATTAGAGGAAATTAGATAAGCAGCCAAACTAGAAAGTTATTTTACTATATAGCAAGTAAGAGAAAGAATGATTATGGAAGTATAACTATAATTAGCATGACCATGTAAAGTGACAGAAGCAGAGAAAAAAGTTCAGATACTATTACATGATAATTTTGCAAAAGGCATATCACCCAGGTGAAGACACTGCAGTTGACAATGTGACAGAGGCTGATGTGAGAAATGAGACAAAGTGGATGTGCTCAGCATACTGAGAAACATCAATGTGAAAACAGCAGTAGAAGTGAATGGCATGTTAAACCATTATGAGAATGTGCAAGAAAATTAACAGGGCTTCTGAACAAACTGTTTAATCAAAGTCTCAGCTCTGGGAAGATTCCAGGGGAGTGCAAAGAGCAAGATTGTTTTTATTACATAAAGGAAGCTCAAAGACAGGAGTATCATATTGGAAAAGTTAGTTAATTCAGGAATGAGTGGATAGAAATATGAAAAACTAATGGGGAAAGCATGGCTTTGTGAAAGATAGGTCCTACCTTAGTAATTTACTCACGTTTTATAGCAGAGTGACAGCTAATTTGGATAGAGAATGGTGTAGCCATTCTCCATCCAAAATAGAGAATGACTTGTCTTAGTATCTCTGGGAGATACTAAGACAAGTGATAAGAGCTTGGTCCACTTTTATCACAAGTTACCTCAGTCCTGAAGATACTTCAGGCACAAACTTTGTTTGCTTACACTTGGATAAAGGATTACTGTATAAGGTATACAGTATTCTGTCAAAAGTATTTGACAGAATACTGTATCAGGCTATAATAAATTTAGTTTAATCCTTTATCCAAGTATAAGCAAACAAAGTTTGCACCTGAAGTATCTTCAGGACTGAGGCAACTCATGGTAAAGGTGGACCAAGCTCTCATCACTTGTCTCAGTATTTCCCATAATGCAAAGCACATCTCCATGCGGACATGTATAATGCTATGCATTAAGGGAAGGGCCACTACCCAAACCAGTTTCAACCTTTATTGAGGTCTCGTCAGTGAGAGCCAGACCCAGAAGTGGCGACACTAAGGTGGAAGTAATGGAAGTCATATTTACCTATACGAGTTGCCAAAAGGTCCTGAAGATACTTCAGGTGCAAACTTTGTTTGTTTACTCTTGGCAGTTGGATAAAGGATTAAACTAAATTTATTATAGTCTAACCATGGGAGGGGGGGGACTTCCAAAAAAAAAAAAAAGCCTAGATAGCCTTTTGAAGAAAGCCACAGCTTTTTTTATTATATTGCATCTTTCAGTATATTTAGTGCAACCCCCCCCCCCCCCCCCCCATTAAACCAATTGTTTAAGGATCATGAGTATTCTTCCATGCGACAATAGTAAAAATAAAAGAATGAATGCCTAAATAGAAAAAAAAAAAAAGCCATTTTTTTTTCAATTCACTCCATTTCATTTTCAAGAGAGAGTAACAGTTTGTTAAGCAAGGTGATAAAATAATATGGTCATCCAATGTTATATGGCTCATCTGGTTTTAACATTAGATAATGTAATAATTTAAATCAAATATGTATGCCCTGTTTATATTTAAGATATGAACAGGACATATATACAACTAAAATAATAAAAGGCTATTTCACCACACTTGAATGATTGTCTACTGTTTTTAGAATGTTAACTAGTGAAATTAACTTACTACAGAATTGCTATTAAAATTGACAAGATCACATATATTTCATAAACAAATTAATTTAAGTGGTGGGTGCTGGTTATTTTTATTACCTACATAAGTAATGGTTAAAACAAAACAAATTTTACGAGTACTTGAACTACTACAAGTGCACCTATTTAGTGATATGAAATTAAATTGCCCACATAGAGAAGGTACTAGTATAAAAGCAAAATAGAATAAAACATTAAAATTATTCTTTTATTTTACTTTAATTCTGGTAACACGTAAAATGGCTTACTTCATATTCAGGAGGTCCTAAAAATTGTCTTGATAAGTGGATGTACTTGATATGTATCCATACACTGTGTGCTCCATACTATGTATGTATGGAATATGTATCCATAAACGGATGTCCTCCTGTGATGAGTCTTCAGACTCCTTAAAGGTGTCACGAATAATAATAATAATAAATGAAAGATGCAACAAGCAAATTCTTGTTTTCTTCATTTTCAAAAACTGTCTAGGGTGAAAATAACAGAAAGGGACCAATTTTGTTTTTAAGCCTGTCAAGAGTATCACTCATTAAAACTGATTTAATTTGGTTTCACACATAATTTGTTTTTGGTTTGGCTTCAGATCCAATGTTTTTAATTTTTTTGCAACATTTGAAGCAAAAAAAAAAACCACCTAAAGTAGATGCCCACCCTCCTCAAAAACGTTTGTCTGAAAACAGAAATAAGAAATCAGAAACAAACACCTTGAGTATTAAAATGGAAAGAAAAAAAATATTGGTAATTAGATAATAGAGCCACCTATCAATCATAAAAATAGATTTTTATTTGGTTGTTCTTCCCCAAATAATTTTTTGTTTGGGCATCACAATCAGCATTTTTATATTTTACAAACTTTGGGACAAGTTTTTTTTTTTTACCCATAGAAGAAAGGCTTTGATTGAAGTCAATTTTGGACATACATATTCCACTATATACCTATTCCATATGCATACCAAAGCAACTGATGTGAAATCATTAGTGTCTTTATACAAGTGGTCTACTCATGAAAATGCTTCACGTGCAAACTTTATTTGTTTACACTTGGAAAAAGGATTAAACAAGAATATAATTTCTTGGCAGGTTTAATTTAATACATATTCCACTACACATATACATAAAACAAAACAAAAAAAATAATCAGACGTATTCAACCTAGGTAGGGCCTACAGGGTAGAAATATGGGGAAAGGAGCACTCAGAACGTCAAGCAGGTGGCTGATGCGATTTAAAAAAAAAAATTGTCTGAAAACCGAAATACAAAACTGAAGAGTGTATTTCAGACAAATTCACCATTAAAAAAAAAAAAAAAATTGGACAATCTAGAAATAAACTGATTTAAAATCTAAAATTATCAACATTCTGTGAATCCACAAAACAGAAATGACTGTCACAATTAATGGGATGTTGAGAAAAATCTAAACAAAAATAGTTACTTCCATCTCAAGGCTAGTGTGACAAAACAATTTTTTAAAATTAAAAATTATGTACCTTCACAGTTCTCTGATGATTTCACATGGAATGGCACCCCCCTTCAGAAGCCTCAAGAATGCAAACTCAGAACAACTATTATTCAAACCACGTTGTATGTAATATCTTATGTGCTTTAATGTGGCATTCAATTAAATTACTTAAGATATATGAACTTGATATAATAGATAAAATTAATTTCATGTGCTATCACTAAGAGAAACAATTCTTACCCATTTTCCAATACAGTTCTACATATAACTTCTTGAACACCAAGATTTTTGGCTTTCTCTAAAGTTAACTTTTGAAGATTCCATGATGCCACCCTTAGAGCTGGACGACCATTTCTAGAATAATTAAAAGTTCTTTCCACAACAGGTCTTGAGCACTGTTTTGATAGAAGTTCATAGAAGTCTTGGTTGTTCACACCATTAGTTCGAACTTTACCATTGCAGTGAGAAGATGGGGCAGATTTTGTTCTCCGATGATTTGATTTTTTTAAGGAGTTGGACCTTATCCTAGTGTTTGGTGTGGTATCATTATCTAAACTGCATGGGTCTAATGTAAGATACAGTTGCACTGGGGCTAATTTTTGTGGAGTTAGACCTTTAACTTTGAACAACTCATCGACTGATTTAAAAGGTCCTTTCTTTTCACGATAGTGAACTATGTTTGCTGCCATTTCCTGTTTCATTCCTCTTATACTCATTAAATCAAAAACATTTGCAGTGTTTATGTTCACTAGTTTTAAAGGAGATAAGCGTGGCTGACGAGGGCCATTTTCAATATTTGATAATGATTCCATAGACTGACTAAGTGAAGATGAGTAACTACCACCACGTTTTTTATTATTAACACAGATTTCTGACCGAAACTGTTCAAGTTTAGAAGCCCCAACTCCAGACACTAATGCTAAGTCTTCCACTTTTCGGAAGCCACCTATAGCTTGACGATATTCTACAATGTTATGAGCAATGATACGATTCACTCCACGAAGAGTCATTAGTTCCTCCTCGGTTGCACTGTTTACATTGAGTAGATCCCATCGCAAAGCAGAATCTAAGATATGAAATGTGGCACTTAAATTACCATTTTTTGATTTGTAGAAGCGTCTTCCTGATTCTTCTCGAAATGAAGATGGCCGACGGTGTGGAACACTAATACACTGGCCCATTATGATGAATAATAATCATAAATTTATGAGAACTGGAACTTCCAGATCAATCCATAGATCGACTTCCAAATAACAGCACATAACTGAAGAATACTGTAAATTAAATAAATAAAAAATTATATATATATATATATATATATATATATGTTAAGATGAGCTACATGAAAAACAGAATTTGATATTTCAGGCAAACCATACTTTTTTCTAAGCAAGAAAACTAATGATTTAATAAAAAAAAAATTAATTCTACTTTAAACAGCATATAAAAAATAAAAAAAATTGAAAAAACTTTGAATCTTATCTGGGATACAGGAAATATTTTCAACTGAAGGTAATGTCAGCTGCTCATATGGATTCTGAAAAGCTAATCTTCAAAATCCATATGCGATTCTGAAGAGCTCCTCTCCACTCTTCAGAATCTCAGGTTTACTGACGAAAAATAACCATCTGCTCAAATGCTGGACTGATGGGCTATAGATTCTTCAACCTCGTGCAGGTGTGTGTGAGATTAATATATCTGTATATATAAAACAGTGGTTAATTCTATATTAAGGTCAGAGTTAATTCTATATCCAAGTCTGAGATAAAATACTAAGTTATTTAGCTGCAGCAGGATCTAATTATGTAAAGGTTGGGATTGGATATATGAAAAACAGAATTTGATCAAACAGATTACATACTGCAATGGGAGAAAATTGATCATTTTTATGACGACATGTTAAAGTGTTCAAGCACACAGCTTGAACAAATGATAAATTAATCTTTTATTGAAATTAAAATCCACTGATGGTGTGTCCAGAGGAGGATAATTCAGCTGAAACCTCTCTCTCATTGACTTTGATCCCAATCTCAGATTATCAGTTTTAGCTATTCTTTTCTAAAAGCAATTCCATGTTTGCATCCATTTCTCCACTTTTCACTAAGCCTATTAAAATATGATCAGCAGCTGCCAAATTATCTTTTTACAGTCAAACTTAAATGAACTTCTCATCCTCTTATTTCATCTGCATCTGTTCTCCAAAAAGTCCTTCCTCACAAAGTATTCCCAACAACTTTGACTTCCAGCTTTTCAGGTTTCTGAAAGATGGGAACCTGGCTCCTATCTTCACAATATTTGTACAATTCACTAATATGCTATAAGCTCTGTCACCTGCTGTGTGCGAGTTTAATTCACACTGTTAAAAATAAACATTTTAAAATTGTCTATTTACAATTATGCTTGATGTTTCTTCAAAATATTTTGTAATTTAGTATTATTCTCAAGCCTCCATGGAGTCAGACTTATTGTGGGAGACCAAACACTTGCAGATCACAATGATTATTGTAACTTGCCTTGAAAACATTCAGTATTTGATAATTCACCAGCCACTCTGGTCCAACACATCCATCCTTTCATCATGCACTATGCAAAATCTCCTTTTCACTTCTTTACTAAAATGGACACCTTTATACAGTTTTTAGGAATGACCTCTCATTCTCCCATCACCTGTTACCCTATGCAACAATTTCCTTGTTTTCTATTTGATAAGCTTCTCACCATCATATGTCTAAATCAAAAAACATCTTCTGTTTCATCTACCAAGCTTTGTATCCCACATTCCCTTAATCTGTTCTCATACTCAACATTCCAGTCCTAAGACAGTCTTAGTTGCACTCTTATATTTTCTTGCTGACCATATGTGTGGGTGCAGAAATTCAAATGTGGCTTCATTAGTGCCTTATACAGTAACTATCACTTCCTTATCCCAATTTGGCAGGCTTCTGTGAATTTATTTAAGAAGAAAATTTTTACAACTTTTGTGTTGTGGCTCCTGAACTTCAGTTTTCTATTCACCAAGACTCCCCCCCCCACACACACACACCTTATTGGAGGAACATATTGGAGCAAAACTCCTCCAATATAATAAATCTGATTTCACCTTCTCTTGCCAAAATGCATGACTTTATGCTTAGCAACATCCCCATTCTCTAGTCCAAAGCACCAACTTATTCAAATCCTCTTGTAACCACATTAAATCAGAACTCACTGATATTGCTCTTCCTAATTTAGCACCAACTGGAAACAATTGAATATCCCTCTTAAACTATACCATATATTACAATATTACTATTATGTGATAACTCCAATAGCTCATTATGGGAGGGTGCTTACTACACACAATGTCATCTACTGCCCATCACCACCAATAGTATTTTTGTCTGTAAGTTACATGTGCTTACTTGAGAAATTTGCCGATATGCAGGTTGAAAAACCATTGACATATAAATCGAACAACAGTCCCAGAACAGAACCCTTTTAGAACGTAACTTGCTAGCTCCTATTAAGTCAACATTCCCTGAAACAAGCTGACTTACTATCTGCATAGGTGCCATCATCATAGTTAATGTTCCAAGGTTCCTATATATTATCTATATATGCCTTAGACTTACCAGTAGGATTTTCTCATCTGCAAAAATGGGCAGTAGGAAGTATATAGTCTGATCAAGGCCCCCAATGAAGTGGTAGGTATGTTTGCCAGCATTCTTCTCACCAATGAAGCATTTTGCCTCTTTTTCATTTCACCACCTCTATAATATGTCCACTAAACTTTCAATTCTCTATCAACCTATCCCGTCACCTTTCTTATTTCCTATAGCAATAGTTGTAAGAATATTCATCCCTGAAGCTTTGAATTTCAGTATGTGAGGCAGATAACATTTCATCTGTCTGCTCCTCTCACTAGCTTATTCAAATTTCCTTAAAGGCACTTTGCATCAATTATGGAATCAATTAACAACTCTTCCTAACTTTGCTTCAAACCTTCCTGTCTTCAAACAACTGAAAAAATCTCCAAAATCGTTAAAAATATCATTAATGCACAGAGTGAACCACAGTGCCCCAAAAACAGAGCCCTGAAGTATTTCACTCATCATCTTCTTCTCAGATACCACTCTTTGACAATTCTGACACACAAGTCCCCAATCCATTCTACTACCAATTGTCCAAACTTTTTTTTAAAAAAAATGTAATATCACTACCACACATAAGGGCTGCAAGGCCTTTAAACAAATAAATGTATATGGACTGGGTTCAAGTGCAAAGTAATCCGTTGATTTTTTTTTTTTTTTTTTTTAGTGCCAGAGATTGTAGTCTTTAGAAAACTCTTCATGAGGAAGGCTGTTCCACAGGACTGAAGCAGACAGAATGAAGGATGAATGGGGGAAGTAGGAAGTGTTTTCGTTTAGTCAGCTGTTTATGTTATTGTAGATTTATCAGAAATGGGGACATGATGAATGTCAGTTCTGCTGAACTTTCAGCAGAATTGACATTACAGGTTCACCATCAATGGAGAACCTACAAAAGAGACAATGCAGAAATTGACCATCTATGGCAGTGGCTGAAAAGAGGCAGTGAAAAGGATTGTCAGTCAACCAAACTGTTGTCTTCTAAACAGCATCAAGATTTTTTGCAAGAGATTTTAGGTGAACCATCCCCAATATTAGATCTGTATTCCAAGGTTGAGTAGATTTGTATAGCATAAATGGATGAAAAAGTCTTGAGCAAAAAAAAAAAAAGTAAGTTTTTTTGCAGGAAAAAGCACAGGAGTAAGTCAGTCAGTCAGTCTGAGAATAGAAACCGTGTTTCAAGTATTAAGTTTACTAGCATTATTAGAGGCACAGTGATAAGGTCTTTTCTTGCAATGACAAGCATTTTTAGGCTTCCCCTATGTTGAATTTTGCAATTTTACTTCAAAATTTTAAAAAAATGAAAAGAGCAACTTGTATTTCATGAAATAAACTTTTCTATTAATGTCATTTTAATATAATCACAATTACAATACTGAAGATTAAAAAAAAAGTTTTTGTATATTGATGGAATGTCACTATTGTAAATATGTAGTCCCAACACATGCACTTACTTTGTTGGTGCCATATAAACCAGTTCTAGTTATATTAATATGATAGCTTCAATGCTATGTGAAGTAACAAATATGTAAATCACTTAATGATATAGTATTACTGTATTTGCATATTCTTCTTTATTAATAGTTTCTATAGGATACTGTGAGAATTATTTTTAAGATATGCATAAAATATATACAGGGTGTTCGGGATAAATTTGACAGTTTCGTAAGGAAAAAGAAAATCTTCTTTGTATCTATTAAATTTAATGAATTGACAAAAAAACATTACAGGCAGAGTTAATTACAATACTATCAACAAGATTTACTCAAAATAACCACCATTAGCATCGATCACAGCTTCAATTCTGCTTCGGAACCTCGAACAAGCTGATGCTACAGTCTCCCTGGGAAGGGCCGCAAAAACTGTTTTAATTTTATCCATTAACTGGGCTTTTGTATTACTGGAAGTGCGATTGGTGTCTTTTTCAACTGCGCCCCATACAAAATAATCCATGGGGTTAAGGTCTGGGGAGTTTGGAGGCCAAACATTTGGACTGGTGAAGTCGTAGAAATTTTCAGACAACCATTTTTGACTTTTCCCAGAGGTGTGGCAAGGGGCCGAATCCTGCTGCCATACATACGGCCTACCATTGGCTACCCTTGTTATCCAGGGCTTGACTACAGTTAGCAACTCCACGAACAAAGCCCGAATTCCAATGCCAGGGTTCTTCAACACCTGTTCCTGCAGATTTGCGAGGAATTCTGCTGTAAGAACGCAATCAGATCGTCTGCTAGGGATCTTTCTTCTTGCTACATCCTCGTAGTCACCATTGCAAGTCTCTAGTTCATGCCTGATTGTTTTTACTGTATTCAGGGAGCATTGGGCAGCAGTCGTAATATCCTTATTTTGATGGCGGGCACGAATCATCATGATACAAGTTATTCTCTTCCATGATTCAGGTGGGTTCCAGCTATCCATCCTTTCTGACATCTTGTATATGAATGAAGAAGGGTCCAAACTTTTAAATGAAGAGAAGTGTGTGTTAATACATGTAACTTACGGAAAAATATAATTAATTATAAATATGTCAAATTTATCCCGAACACCCTGTATATATATACATATATATAATTTTTATATGCATGATGAAGAATATAAACATTTATATAATATTTTTAAAATATTAATGTTAACAACTAATGCATCTCATATGCTGGCTCGTAAATGTAACTTTAATTTAAATACAAGTTACAGGTACACATTTATAGATAAAAGAAGTAAATATCCAATTTATTTTTCCATATTTCTAATTATATTTATATATATTTTACTATACCATGAATCATATAATACATATCGAATGCTGAAGCAAATAATTTTAAGTGATTTCATTAGCCAATTTTAAATAATAACTAAATCCTCTATACTGCTGTGTTTTTCATTAAACCAGTTCATAACTCTGCCATTTATAACATCACTGACCTTGGGTGGCATACACATCAACACTTCACAACATGTTCTTCCCACACAAATGAAATTCCTGTTTTTTGTCTAAGTGCACAGAATGTGCAGAATACATGGCTATCTACCAACACAGTATATTAAGGGAGAAAATAATATTGCTTTCAAAAATAAAATTACGTTATCCAGGAACATGAAATATATTCAAATTATTCGAGTTAATTGAGTTTATCATCATCATTAAAGATTTCTAAAATCTACCTTAAATATAACATTATTTATATTACAAAGTAATGAATAATACAAAAACAAGTCAAATGTTCATGATCAAGCATAGCATTAAATTTAAAAATATGCAAGTATGATAATTCTCCCCCACCCCACACACACAGATTACTTAAAATATATTTTATAAACCATACAAATTCTCTGAAAAAGCCAGTTACAAAGTCAACGAAACATAGAAATTTATTTAATTTTCCTTGGAGATATATGCAAAAATGGATTAGTAAACACACACTGAATCAGAACTTAGGGAAATAATCACCTAAGTTCTAATTCAGTATTATTATTATGTAGGAAATTCCATAGATTCCAACCACTCATCATGAGATGTCCCACTCTAACCATTATTAACTATTGCTTTACCCAGTTTTGCATCATAATCAGTGAACAACTGAATATTTCTCCTCAGACCATTTCCTATATCATCAATGAACAAATTAAACAACAGTGACCAATGTACAGAACCCTGTAGCACATAACTAGTCACACACACATCTCCTGGATTCTAATCCTCCATAAACGACTCTGATATCTCCACCAACCATCATATTATCTACAACACCAGCTTCATATCAATACTCATTCACTCCAATTTATGTAACAGTTTCATACAGTATCTTGTTAAATGCTTTTGCCAGTAGTATCATCATGTAACCATTCTTTTTATCCAATTCAGCTGTTACAAGCATAAAAAAAGTGAGTAAATCACTGATGCATGACCTAACATTCAAAAAACGATAGTATCCTATCCACACATTAATGAATTTTGCCCTTAACTTTCCAATATCTTGACCACCACTCCTGAAATGCTGACTGAAAAAATCTGGTTAAAAGGCACTGACAATTCAGTAGCACACTCATTATATACAAGCTGATATCCTGTAATAACACAGTAGTATTCACATCAAGGTTCTGCAATATCCCATACACCTCTACATCTATTTCCAACATCAGCCCTTCTCACATCTGTTACCGCAACAATTCATCCACCTGGATGATATACCTTTGCAAAGTGATTACTCAGTAATTCAGATATTTTCCTGGCTTCAATCACTTCCCTACCATTATCATCTAAAATTACTCTATCATAGTCATACTTCCTTTTATTTGTCACATATAAAAAAAAATTAATGAGCTTACCACTTGCTCACTCAGCCAATTTCTTCTAACGCTTTGATTTTGCCTTCCTTGTGGCTATCCTTAAGAAGGATAGCCACAAGGAAGGCACGAGCTGTGCTGCTCGTAAACTTCCTTATCACCTTTCTTTTAAAACTCCATCCACTATTTTTGCAGCTAGCAATGATGCCATTTATCCATTTAATTCCCACATTTATCCTTTTGACTAGGTATACATTTGTAAATCCATTATTAAACATGTTAAGTTTGAATTTGAAAGGGCTAAATGTAGAAAACTCAATAAAACTGTGTTAATGAGAGTCATGTGTTCTGGTCCCTCACAAGAGCTGCTGAGTAACTTGTATCCATCTGTGTTCCCACCTGTCATTCAGGTGGTAGGACTGCAACATCTTAAGATGAATGCACTTGCTTACTTTCTAGTCAGCAAAAAAAGCTGACTAGGAAGTCAGCTTTTTTTCATCTAATTCCTGCATATGTGGTCAAGGGAAACACTTTTTTTTTTTTTTTTTTTTTACCTGAAGCATTGCACTGCATGCCACCTATGGTTTTAAAGCCAGAATGACATCAGAATAATTTTGAACAAACTGAATAACAAACAGGCTTCTGGTCCTTATGGTATCCTACCAGCTGTGTTCAAGAGATGTGTTCCTGAAATAAAATCTGGAGACAAGCTCATACAGAACTCAAAAAAAAAAGTGATAAGTGTTTGCCATCAAATTATTGCCTTATTTCTCTTGCAAACACAGCATCTTATTTCTCAAGTAAACACAGATCATCAACAGTCAACTTCTTCAACACAATGGAGAACTGTTAACTAACCAGTGACTATCAATATTGCTTTTGCCAATCATGATCCATTGTCAATCTCTTCACCTACATCATCCAAAATCATCCATCCTTTTATGCTTAGCATTTCAATGGTATTTGATAAGATTTGGCATCAACAGCTTCTCAGCAAATTGCGATCTTATGATCTGCTTTCCTCTCTTTATAACTGGATCTCCAGTTTTCTCTTGGGTTGTTCACTGCATGTGTAATGCAGTGGACAACCCAAGATGTTAATGCAGGTGTTCTGCAAGGCTCTTATTTCTCTCACCTTCTCTCTCTCTCTCTCATACATATATAAATGACTCACTTCAAACCCCATCCACAGTTTTGCAGATGATAGCACTCTCTACTCATTCTACTAATACAGCAAACCTTTCAGTGTTCAAATCATCTCAATCTTCAAGATTATTTAAAATAAGTGTCTCCTAAATACTAATCTCTACACTATCCTTCTATGAGGCAATAACAACCTAATCATCTTCGATATTTCCAAAATAAAGTTTTGTCTTTTTCTCACCAAAAAGCACCTTAGCTCTTTTGAACCTTAGCCCTTACCTTTGAACTTAACACTCAAGACTAGATTTACTCCTAGCCCCCCCCCTTTTTTTTTTGAATAATCACATCACTTTTACAGCATCCTTGGTTTCCAAAAATACTGCTTTTTTTTTTTTTTTTTTTTTTAATACTCAAGATTACTGTCCAGATACTTTGTACAAATCCCAAATCCACCCAACCATGGAATATTGCTCTCTCACATTTGAGGTGGTGTACCTAACACCTCTCTAAGAATATTATTATAATTTATTACATTCATTGGAGGCTGTCCATGATCAAATAACTTGATAGTGAATGAAATGATGTTTTAAAATGAATAAAAAAGTGTAAATTATGAATGAGAACAAAATAAGACCATACATTTTGAATGCATTTAGAATGTCAAATATTCACTCACCAATTGTTTCTGATAACTCGCTCTCTCGTGTATACACACTAGTGGCATCGTGTGCCCATTTTTGTTCATTGTGCTGTCGTGTGGCTTATGCAACTCACACTACAAACTTCACATCAATTTAACAATATGATTGCATTTTTATCGATGAATGAAAGTTAAGAGTACATAGCACATAGCACATCCCTGATGTGCTATGTGCTGAGAGTACATAGCACATCAGGGATCATCTTAATTGGCCCGCAATCAACTATAAGGCAACTTTGAATACTTTAATTTATCAATTAATTGTAACCAAATCTGCATAGAGTGGGAGACAATATGTTTGTTTTAAGGTATACTGGAAAACAATAATGAAGGAGAATGTTATATTTATACAGCATTCTCCTTCATTGGTATATTTGAATTACTCAAAAGGTGTAAATATAATAGTAAATTTGGAAAAAGAGGAAGACAAGGCTTACTTCCTTTGGCTACAATCTGCAAAAGCTTTAGCAGAAAACAGAATATTCAGCAGATCAGCAACACTGTTTCCCCATTATAAATATGGGCAAAAAAGTTATTTATAGAAAATTATATTAAAAACTTGTCTATATCATTGTCCTAAACACACCAGTTCACACTTCATGCTCACAAAATAGATGAAACTCAGAAAAACAAAAACAGCAACTCATGACAAATGACAACGTTCAATTGGATTGGGTGACACAATAACCAATCAATAATGGTCACTGATTTCTGGGTATTATTGTCAAAGATGGTGCAGCGGGTCAAATTCTTAGCATTGCAGTGGAAGGTGAGGCAAGGAATGCTAAGAATTTGACCTGCTGCACCATCTGTAGTCTGTTCAAAGGGCTCAAAGATGTCCATATTTGTGACTGCACACCCTGGCTATTGGCACAAATGTTATGCAATGTTTACACATCGAAAAGTGTCCTCTTCATGAAGCATTAGTATATTGTGTTTAATTTTAGGAATCACGTGAAGGCAGAAAACAACTTGTCCTTAGTCCTTAACAGGAATAAATGCAAAAATATGAGTGATATTGCTATTCCGTTGGTGTGCACTGCACACCTAGCAACACCCTAAATATATGTCCCTGATAAACACGTGCACACACCGGTTATAGTACAATTCAAACAGTACAAAAGTATTACTAATTTGATCAAATGTTACACAACTAGTGTGGCCTCTGTTATTTAAAAAAAAAAAAAACTAAATGCCACAGCATTAGTAGTGGGCTAATTAATATATAAAATAAGGGCTGAGGTTTGTTATTGTCAAATTAATGTACGAAGGGATTAGCAACTAATCCTAGAGTGATTACTGTAGAGATATAGTCCTAATTATTATGACCTATTTATTAGAAGCAAAAATTATGTAAGTCAAATGTGTGTCCATATTTTTGAGATTTTTAGGCCATTATTATTGTTGAGATTATGTAGTCGATTAGAACTTCACAAAATTCTTTAAATTTGCATTCATATGAAGTTTCAGTATATTATTATATTATTATTATTATTATCCAAGACCTCATGGAGTCAAAGACTCATCTGGGAGGTCCTTTTATCACACACACAGCTCATCATACCGTGCTTTGAACACATTCAAACTCCCTGCAGATACCACACTCTCAGGCAAGGCATTCCAATCATTTACAACTCTGCAAGAAAAAAACCTGCCTCTCACTCCCCTACTCACACCTTCTTTATACAGTTTCCAGGGATGACCTCTGGTTCTCCCCCCTATCTCCCATCTCCTGGGGGAGATGTATGAAAAAATATGGTTAAAATACCTTATGGTAACTTGTTCTGGTAAAATACTTATAAGCTCTGTATTACTAAAATCTTGATATTGCTAGCCTGGCTCCCACTGATGAGACCTCAATAAAGGTCGAAACTGGTCTGGGTAGTGGCCCCTTGCCTTTAATACAAAGCATCATACATCTCCTCCAGGAGATGTGCTTTGCATTAAGGGTAAATATTAAGATTAGTGATCAGAGCTTATTCTACTTTTACCATGAGTTGCCTTGGTCTTGCACTACGTGCAGGGTCAGCTAGACTTGCAACACTTGCAAGCATGCAAACTTGACTTGTTTGTCTGTTTGCTTACTTGGGAAATGGAGTAAAACCAGGTTTAAAATAGCTTGGTATCTTTAACATTTATTATACCCAAGGTAAAATACTTTTTACACACACACACACACACACACGTGTGTGTGTGTGAGAGAGAGAGAGAGAATATATGTGAAAATAATAGTTGAATATGTGATGAAATGTCTTTTCATCATTTAGTGGATATTTATAATTTGAATATCTACTTGGATAATATAGCATTTTCTGAATAATCAAAGATTAAAGGAAAAAGAGAAAAGTAACTCAATGATAAAATAAAGGTCATGGATAATAATTGGCCTTATGTAATCCTAGCAAATATACAACCTTACATATATTTTACTGATACAAAACAATTATTAAAATAAACAAAAAAAGGTCTTTTTATTTTTAAAAAAAGTATACATGCTCACACCCCCTACATAAATCTAAAACTGATGCATAACAGTTTGAGAGAGAACAACTCCACCTGGATGGTTGAAGTATTACATGGTCAAAAGCCTAGTATAAAGGTCAGGTAAAGTAAGTGCAGGTGTACTTAGTACAGCTGTACTGAACTAAACAGATAACCCCATGGCAAGGTTTCTGTTTTGAGTTATCAGACTGCAAAATATATTTTTCCCATCAGCTAAAGCTAAAAATATGCATCTGAAGTTATCAAAACACTAAAACCTCAATATGACAAAAAAAAAAACACAAATAATCTGCAGCTTAAAATGTTTTCTTTTATTATAACACTTTGGACTACAGAACAGTTTCTAATCTATATCCTGAAGCACTGTTAAACTATCTTGGGGGCAATGCAGTATTAGGTCATTTCTAAAAATGTCAAAGTAATTAAAAAAACATTTAAAACTGATAGTAAATATTATAACTTTATGCAAGTATTATCAACATGTAAATATAAACCATGTATCAAATACAGTTTAAAGTGAATTGGAGAATGGAAAGATTCAATTAAAATTGCCATTTCAAATTGATTTACAGACACTTGCAATTCATGAGTTAGTTATTAAGTAATGAAATAAACAAGTGGTAAAAAGTTGTCCCAGTCATATAAAAGTCAAAATACAAACAAAGTTCCTAAAATGATAAATAATGTTATTTCATAAAAGTGGTTTCAAGATAGCATTTGTGAAATGCAACATTTCCAGAAAAGGAAATAGTCAAGGTTATAAAGAAATCAATCAGCCAAAACAAAATTAACAGATAGAGAGAAATATTTTGTTGTTGAAATATTTTTTATTCTGTTATAAGTTAATTTCACATCTGAGTTACATTTATGATATGTTGATATGATAAGAGTTAGCCTAATTGGTTGAATGGACTATATAACTACTATCCATCCAACCAGGCAGGTTCAAATTCCATCATGGGCATGGATGTTTGCAAATTCTTTTGGTGGTAGGTGATTTTCATTGCCTGGTGTGAGACTACTACCTTGCTTACTGAGCTAATATTTATAATAAGCCTTTTCATGGGTGGTAATTCACATTAACACCAGAATTATGATATTCAAGATCAGAGTTTCAGATATGCCTTAATCATTAACTGATTTATATATTATTTATCTATATACTATATTTGCCCTTTTTTTTTTTTTTTTTTGATATTGTCTCTGATAATCCCACATTCATGAAAGTTTGAAAACTTATAGTACGTTAGTTCCATATGATGTAGGCTAAGGATTAGATAAGCCAAGCCCTGATTAGTCAGAAATCCAATTATCTTACTTTTACTGTCATAGCAACTTGTAGTTGAAGTCATAATTTTGCCATCACTCCTATATAAGTACCTGTTTTAGAAATTATTAGCAGCATTGAACATGGGATCTAGCTCCTACAGTGGCTAGTGTTTTGATAAAATCCAAACTTCCCAAAAGCAATACTCCACCAAAAGAAATAGCAGCCTTAAAAAAAATATAACCAAAGCAGATAAGGTAATGCAATCACAAATGAATCACAGTATAACAAAAAAATGAGCAATCTTCTAATAGACTCCAATAAGAATCCCATGCAATTTCAAGTGAAAAGTGTATAAATTATTTTAAAAATATACATCTCAGGCTAAAAAAAAAAAATTACCAAAAAACTAGAACTTTATCCTGTTAAAATTGTAATGTTAAAATTTTTAACATTACAATTGTTATATTAGATTTAGGATTCTACATTATCTACAGTCCTTTTATAGTTAACTCTTAGGAAGAAAGGTTCCTAGGTAGAATATGTGGCTTCCGTATGCATGGGATTTTTAGACCATCATTATTGTTCAGATTGGGGTTGATAAGAATCTCACAGGCTTCCTTAAATATGCATTCAAACCATGTTTTAGTGTGATGTAAATAACTGGTGCTTTTCCAGTCAATTCTATGTAAAGTGTTCAGGGCATGATCAGAAAGGCCAGCTTCACCATAGTTATTATATTTAATGTGTTGTTTATGTTCCTTTTGTCTGATAAGAATTGTACGTTCTGTTTCCCCTATATATGGTAAATTACAGGTGCAATAATTACAGTATACTCCAAGGTGGACCAGCAGAAGGAGTGGGTCTTTGGATGAGTTGAATAAGCTTTTTAATTTTGTAGAAGGTTTAAATTTGGCTTTGGGGTTGTATTTATGTAGTATTCTGTTTATTTTATCTGATGTCCCTTTAATGTAAGGAATGGTTATAGTTTTATTGTAGTCTGGTTTATCTTTGTTTTTTGTTGAGGATATAGGAGAATTTTGTTAACCACCTTACAGGCCATTACAGATCAAATACGCATCCTCATACACTTTATATCCATCATATATTTCAATGTAATTTCAATAGTATTACAATTTTAATATGCACTTTGCATCCATGATAACTTTGACGTCAATAGAAGTCTTGGCTGGTAGTGTGGTAAATAGTGTTTTGGCTGTAACCATTTTTTAGAAAAGTATTGCTGCTGATAACTTTAAATTTGTCTTTCAGCACTTGTTCATTGGAGCAGTGCCGGCAAAGGTTGGTCGATTGGTAGAGCCTCTGCTACTAATGGCTCAGTTAAGTAAGTTTGAGCACGGTTAGTAGTTGGAAGGGGACCAATCGTTCGATGCTGTTGGCACACTCTCTCTCGATGAGTCTTTGGACTCCCTGGAGGTGTCTAATAATAATAATCTTCAAAGCCCTGTTTTTTAGAGTATTAACGACACCTAGTTTTTGTGTTGGGTGGTGGTAGGAGTTTATGTGTATATATTGTCAGTTTCCAGTAAACAGTGAAGGAAAGACTGCCAGAAGGAAGATGTGTGACAAGTGTATCTAAAAATGGAAATATGTTCTGTTTTTCAATCTCAATTGTGAACTATATGCATTTCTGTTGTTTGTTTAGGTGGCTAAGGAAAGTGTCTAGTGTCTGGCAGCCATGGAGCCAGATCACGAAAGCGTCAACAGTGTGCCCATGGCTCTGCCTTCTTTTTGTAGAACACTTCATATAGAATTGACTGAATAAGCACCAGTTGTTTACATCACACCAAAACATGGCATGAACACAAATTTAAGGAAGCTTGTGAGATTCTTATCAACCATCCCAATCTGAAAAATAATGATGGTCTAAAAATCCCAAGCATATGGAAGTCACATATTCCACCCACAAACCCTTTCTCCCTAAGAGTTAACTATAAACAGGACTGTAGATAATCCAGAATCCTAAATCTAATATAACAATTGTCATGTTAAAAATAGGACATTATTGTTACTGTAAGAAAACTATCTATATGAAAGAATGTTTCTCTTATGTTATCTTAAACAGAATTTAGCTTGGATGTAGTTTCTAAATAATTAATTAATTTTTAATTTTATCTGGTTTTTTTTTTTTTTTTCACTAGAGGTCATGCCAGTAGAATAACCAGTGATCAGATCATTGTTTCTTTAGCTTATTGTGTAAAATGTAACTCAGCTTGTCCTTGTGCACTTGTATATACTCCAGATGATGACCTTAATATGAAGGTCAAAACGTCTGGAAATTAAAATAGTTATGACACGGTTGTAATGAATGCTGATCACCGTGCAACACTAAAAGAAAAGATACAAGATATTGCACTTTGGAGTGCAGAGATGGAGTTGTATATTAAACTGATGGAACTATACACCAGAAGATTAATAAGATCCAATATCTGAAAATGGAGAGATGTTTGAGAGATTTGAAGTTCAAAAGGAACATGAAAATAACTACAACAGCATGTTGCAGACAGTGACAGAGATAAGGAGATAGTTATATCCATGTTCAAGGCAGTGATAAGACCACATGTTATTATCATGTGCAAATCTGGTTACCTGGTTTCCACTATGAAAACTCTGGAGAAGGTTCCAAAAGGTGTGTACATGTGTCACTAAGGCAATATCAGGACTGAAATGTCGATGTTGGTTATGAGAAGAAGACAATGAAATGTAAATCCTAGAGTTTGGTCAATAGGCAGAAAGGAGTCAAAGGCAAGGGGGATTTATAGGAATTACATGAGGGGGTTTCAGAAAAGTAAGGTAACACTTTTTTTTTTTTTTAAATCGAGGATGTTTAATAACAGGAAGTTAAAATTATACATCAAGAAATAAGTGAACGTGCCTGATCCTGAAGATACTTGAGGAGCAAACTTTGTTTACTTACACTTGGATAAACGATTAAACCAAGAATATTTCTTGGCATCTTTAATTTATAGTATAACCAAGTGGAAAAACTTCCACTATCTATCTCTAATCCAGAGTATTTTAGTAACAAGGTGTGACATCTTGTGGTTTCTTGTATATGGAAGTATGACTTGTGCATTATTCCAACCTTGGTATCACCTCTGAGTCTGGCTCTCACTGATGAGACCTCAATAAAGGTCGAAACCTGTCAGGGTCATAATGCATAGCATGATACATGTTCATAATGTGCTTTGCATTATGGGATACTAAGGCAAGTGATGTGAAGTCATTAGCTTCTATATACGAGTTGTCCAGTCCAGAAGATACTTCAGGTGCAACTTGGCATCTTTAATTTATACTTCTCAACAAAGTCTCCAAATTTATTGATGCACTTGTCTCAACTAAACATCAGTTTATCAATATTAGTACTGAAAAAGTACCAATACTGCATAGATTGATGAACCTTCTCATGCATAGTGAAATGCCTTCCAGAAAGGTGTTTCTTGAGGGGGGTGGGGCTGAACAAGGGCTTCTAGTTGTTTGTGTCGAATGTCGACTTTCAGTTTGTCCAACGTTGCACAGTAAAGCTCTGCATTGATTACACAGTCCAACACAATTTTTGCTGACTTTTATATGAGACTTGTTTTTTACTAATTTGGGTGCACTGATTTCAAATATCAAACCCATCTTTCTCTATCATGTCAGGTTTTTCTTCTATGGCATTTTCTTTTTGCTAATTTGCAAGTTTTTGATATTTTTAAGGAGGCAGTACTATTTAGAGGATCAAAAAAATCGATTTTTTAATATTATTTTCTGAAAGTATGTACTTTTAAAAATCTGTTCCTAACTTTTTATCAAGAAATTCGAAAAATTCCCGAAGATATAGCCTATTATTCAAAGTGGTGCGCAGATCCGGAGCGCTCACCGCTCTCGCTTGTTAGTAAACGAATAAATGCGTAAGAACCTGCAACGGCACGTACTGGCGCTTTGAATGCGAGAGAGGCCGATAATTAGATATAACTACTTAACAATATTCATTAAAAATTACAAGAATATTTATAAAAAAATAACAATTTTACTTACACATGAGTTTCAGGGAATAAATTTTTGTTTGTAGCAATTTCTGCTGTGTGTTCTGTTTTGGCAATCCCTTTGAATACTCCAACAGTAGTCAGCCATCATGTGAGAATCCGATCTTCCATAGTTTTTAAGTCTTGACAAGCAAGAGCGGTGAGCGCTCCGATTCTGATCTGTGCACCACTTTGAATAATAGGCTATATCTTCGGGAATTTTTCGAATGTCTTGATAAAAAGTTAGGAACAGATTTTTAAAAGTACATACTTTTAGAAAATAATATTAAAAAATCGATTTTTTTTGATCCTCTAAATAGTACTGCCTCCTAAAAACTATCAAAAACTTACAAATTAGCAAAAAGAAAATGCCATAGAGGAAAAACCTGACGTGATAGAGAAAAATGGGTTTGATATTTGAAATCAGCGTACCCAAATTAGTAAAAAACAAGTGTCAGATCATAATCAGCAGAAAAAAATTTTTTTTTTTGTTGGCCAGTGTTATTGCTCCCTTCTGCAAGAAATCAACAGAATGTTGATTTCTTGCTGAAGTAATCCCAGAACACGGTGGCCATGACTTTAGTGCGAATAGTTTTGAATTTTTTGTACACAGGAGATTGCAGATGTTTCCAGGTCATGAACTCTTGTTTGCTCTCCGGGGTAAAGTGATGAACCCACATTTTGTCTCCTGTAACTAGGTGAGCAAGAAAATCATCTTTGTTGCTATATTGTAACAGATACATCCCCATGCATGTTGTCAGGACACTCAAAGGAGCACACCTTTCAAAAACCAAGGACATTGTAAACAATTTTGTAAAACAGAGGACTTACTCAAGTTCACTGCTTATGCAATTTCACTTATGGGCTTCGAGAATGATGCCCTTAATGAGCGAAATGTTGTCTTGCTCACTGAAGGCCTGCCCAGCTGTTGTCAATCTTCAATGTCACTACAGCCTGCTTTAAATTCATTGCACTAAAAATAAAGACACCTGCTTCTTTGACGTCACCTTTTCAGCATACACTACAACCAGGTCATGGTGAATATCACTTGATGAAGCCCCTTTACTTGCAAAAAGTGAATACCTTCATGGACACCTGTTTTGGATCACACTTGCACGGTAGCTGCCACCTTACAAGAAAAAAGTTTTTTCTTATAAGGTGACAACATTATTAAGAAAAAAAATGCTACCTTACTTTTTGGAAACCCCTCATATATAGTGTATGTGAGAGGAGAAAATGAGACCATTCCTAAAATAGCATAACAGTGTAGTGAAAAAAGGAAGTGAGGAGTTTCTTTAATACTGAGAGTGGCAACTAAGTAGAATGTGCAAAGAAGTGTGTTATAAATGACCTACAATATGGCATATGTGGCTGGATGAATGACTTTCATGATGAATCTGTTGACTCAGAAGGTTTCTTATTTAAAATAATATTTTGTTCTGCACATAATTAAAAAGTTAATATTGGATAACTAATGGCACTTCAGTCACTCTAAATGTTTAATATGAATATTGAAAAAATGCAAAATGATTATACAGGGTGTTCGGGATAAATTTGACAGTTTCGTAAGGAAAAAGAAAATCTTCTTTGTATCTATTAAATTTAATGAATTGACAAAAAAACATTACAGGCAGAGTTAATTACAATACTATCAACAAGATTTACTCAAAATAACCACCATTAGCATCGATCACAGCTTCAATTCTGCTTCGGAACCTCGAACAAGCTGATGCTACAGTCTCCCTGGGAAGGGCCGCAAAAACTGTTTTAATTTTATCCATTAACTGGGCTTTTGTATTACTGGAAGTGCGATTGGTGTCTTTTTCAACTGTGCCCCATACAAAATAATCCATGGGGTTAAGGTCTGGGGAGTTTGGAGGCCAAACATTTGGACTGGTGAAGTCGTAGAAATTTTCAGACAACCATTTTTGACTTTTCCCAGAGGTGTGGCAAGGGGCCGAATCCTGCTGCCATACATACGGCCTACCATTGGCTACCCTTGTTATCCAGGGCTTGACTACAGTTAGCAACTCCACGAACAAAGCCCGAATTCCAATGCCAGGGTTCTTCAACACCTGTTCCTGCAGATTTGCGAGGAATTCTGCTGTACGAACGCAATCAGATCGTCTGCTAGGGATCTTTCTTCTTGCTACATCCTCGTAGTCACCATTGCAAGTCTCTAGTTCATGCCTGATTGTTTTTACTGTATTCAGGGAGCATTGGGCAGCAGTCGTAATATCCTTATTTTGATGGCGGGCACGAATCATCATGATACAAGTTATTCTCTTCCATGATTCAGGTGGGTTCCAGCTATCCATCCTTTCTGACATCTTGTATATGAATGAAGAAGGGTCCAAACTTTTAAATGAAGAGAAGTGTGTGTTAATACATGTAACTTACGGAAAAATATAATTAATTATAAATATGTCAAATTTATCCCGAACACCCTATATACACACACACACACACACACACACACACACACACACACACACACACACACACACACGGATGAAAACCAAATCTAAAACACTGCAAGAATCAAAGAAGGATGACAGAATGACTTACGATAACCATTAAAAAGCAATACATTAACAATCTAAAGCAAAAATAAAGTTTCTTTACTGTATTTTGTCATTTTTAAAGTGTTAATCTATTTTTTATTTCATTTATTTATTTTTTACATGAATAGAAACTTGCATTTAAACAGAATCCCATCTAGGATGCAAAGAACTTTATCAGGGCTTTTCAGCCCTGATAAAGTTCTGGGGATAAAGTAGGCTGAGGATTAGATAATCCAGAAAGTTTATTGAGGAGACCAAACATGGTATTTTTTTCAGAACACTTCAGGCCTCATATAAAAGGTGAGTTAGCTGGTCTCACATGGAAGTAGCAGGGGTTCCCCTCCAAGAGAGACTTTTTTTTTTTTTTAAATCCCATAACAAGGCAAACAACGCAGGAAATACAATTTGCACACAAAAAATATACATTTAGATACATTACTAAGGTATCTAAAATTAGTAATGAAAGCAAGGATAACTTGGCAGGTCAAGGCCTGTAAGTACAATGGATTATAATTATATGAATTTAATCTCCATATCTATAATCTGGAAATAATATCCATCAAAGTTTTATATAAAAATAGATAATACTTAGCATTTCTGTGATAGTAAGTAGAACAATATGTAAACATGAGAAGGGGAGAGGAATTGCTAAATAATCTAATTGCTCTCTCTCTCACACCCCCAAAAATGAATCTTAGAATATTTAAGGAGATATTAGGGACATCATTGCTGATGTGCCAATACAGAATTAATACTTTAATATTAGCAAAACACTGTAATTATATAACAGTGAGAAATATCAAAGATCAGAATTAACTGTAGTTAATTTTAAGTAAAATAGCTTTAAAATTATATATCAGAATAAAGAAATAATATCAATGGACACAAATAATGAGAAGCCTTTTCTCAAATATATACATTGTGGATAAAGTGGTTTAGATGGTGAGTTATGTGGTGTAGAGTGGCCTCACATGAATCCTTGGAGGTGCCATGTAATAATAATAATATCAGTGATAAAGAAAATTAGGGAACCCATCATCACTAAAGGCATAAAGAATACAAACTATTAACTAAATGCACAGTAAAATCAAGAAAGTAATAATCCATAGCATTTACAGGCCCTTAACCACCCACATGAATGAAATATTGAATAATTTATACTTCATATCCATGTTATTTCTAATGATAAAAATCTCTGCCACCTCATTGTGAGACTGGCTAACTCATCTTCAGTTGAAAAGCTGTGACAAAAGGTTCTTCAAATCCTAGATGGGATTTTAATCCAGGACTTTACAACTAAAGGGCTTTGCCAAAACTGAGTTAGGGAGCTCGAACTTTTCATATAATAAAGCAAAATTTAATAACCATTCTTGCTCACACATGAGCAGAACACTTTATATAATAAATAGAAAAAAATCTAGCCACAACAACAACAAAAAAATTAAAATACAGGGGGGGGGGCCAAGAAAGCTTCTACTTGACATTGAAAATTATAAAAGGAAGGGTAATAAATATCTTGTTATTTTATAATCAAACAGAACAGGCAAACAAGAATTCCCTTCTTACACTTCAAAAATTTTGAAGATGATCAAGAGTTTGAGAATACACCCTCAGCCTTGATCACAGATAAGAAACCCAGAGTATCAAGTTACCTTGCTTGTCTTTATGAATATAAAATAACAATGGATATTTATCATCCATTCTTTTTACTAACACGATCTTCCTTTTTAATGTTAATTCCACTCACAAATGGCTGTAAACTTACTGGACATTAAATAGCAGTAGGCTGAGGATTAGATAATCCAGAAAGTTTATTGAGGAGACCAAACATGGTATTTTTTTCAGAACACTTCAGGCCTCATATAAATGAGTCATCTCACACTGGGCGATGAAACCCATTTACAACTTATAATCATTCAACTATACATGTGGTAGTGGGATTTAATTCACAGCCAGAGATTTGGATAATGTATTATCCACCCATCAACCTGAATTTAAAATTTCTGGCTTACAAACTGAGTCCTCAGATGAACACATGTAAACAACATTACAGCTAGATAGATATTTTCAGTACATTATTTTATCCATTTTTTTTGTCAAATACATATGTAGAACTCCAGTATTTCTATTTACTTAAGACCAGGCATCCATCATATAATGTGATTATCTTTAAGTTGTAATGCTGAATCGACTAAATTACATTTGCATTTTAGTAATTAAAAATATAATTAAAAAAATTGAAATTACAAAATCTTAGAGGGCCTACAGTGGTTAGCTGGCTGATATTCAATTTGATTCTCAAGGCCAAGGGTTCCTTACCTACTGTTCAGATATATTTATAGAAACATTTGTGCACAACTATGTTGGCATGACTACTGGTTCCCATTATGTCTCTTTGTTTCAATTAAAACAAACATTATGACTAATTTATGAGAGTATTAGATAAGAATTAATATTACATAAGACAACAGAATATCAAAATCATTCCTTTTCTAGCTTGTTAGTAATAACGTACGTACTACATTATATTTATTACTGTACTTAAAATCAATTAATTCAGTGTTATTGTTTATAAGAGGTGTATGTTTTCACTCGACAAATCTTACACCTATTCTCTTCAGAATACAGGATGCAAATTTCAATTAACACACTTAAAGAATTTAATTATATATAAAACATTCAACATGTCAAATGTAATCATTATATGTACTAAATTTATTCAAATTGGCATAACAGTAGCTGAGAATGAATAACAGGTGCGCGTCTTTTCCTTATTTGCATGGTCGGATAAATTACATCGATATGCATTTACGATAAAATGCTACTAAATTCCTTTTTTTTTTTTTTTTTTAATGCCAAAGTTAGAACTTCAGGTTTTTTGTCTCCGTATGCAAAGTAATCCACACATTTGCAAAGCGCAGTCGTTACTTTAGTAGTTGAAGATCGCACACGCTCCCGGTATATATTTTTTTTTTTCTGAGGATAGGAGAGTTATCAACTTATATGACTGAAACTTATGCATATCTATAGTCTAAAATCGAAATCACTTATATTTTTTTTTCTGACGATAGGAGAGTTATCAACTTATATGACTGAAACTTATGCATATCTATAGTCTAAAATCGAAATCACTTATACTTATTATTACTGAAAGTCAGTAAGGTTGCATTTACTTTTTGCAAATGTGCGGTATATTCATTTCACAATTATTCAACTTTTAAAAACGTGTGGAGAAAACATCAACAAAAATGAATGAAAAATACTTGTTCTTTAAATCTAAAATGCAATGATATTTTTTCCAATGAAGTATTAGGAATATGAATATTTTGAAACAGATATTTAATATCTTAAAATACACAATCGGAGGACTACACTATTCCTATTTGTAGCATATTCATGTCAGGCGCATAGATCTTTTTTAATGCAGCGAAAATTCAACAGTATCGTTATGATTAAACAGCTAAGTAAAATTTCCGAGCAAAGTGTTTTTAAGGAAAACTAGAATTCAATTGTGTGGGGACATAGAATACGTACATGCATACACTATGACAACACGGAAGGCGCTCACACCCAATGCCTTCCTTATTATACACTGCTATAGAAAAGTTTTATACTTACGTTTCCAAAATGCATAGCTCCCGTAAGCAGAATACACATTTCTCCAGTTAAGAAAACAATGCCGGTTTTATCGAGTTAAGGAAATGCGTAGTTAACATCCATATGATTGAATATAAATACACACACTTTGGCACAGAATAAACGCACAACTCTCCATCTTCCACACTGAACCATCTCTGCGATTTTCAGCAGCTGACATACAAGCGCGCCCCCTATTAAACAAGTAAAACACGTGATTTCCTTCTGTAAAGGTAAAGTCAATTACGTCCTCCTAGTGCTATAGCGATGTTTGACAATCCTGTCAATCGATTGATGTTTTGAATGGTCACCATTCCTTTTTACCTCCACAAGAATTTTTCGAATCGTGTTCTTTATGGGTAAGAAAACCGTATATTATTTTAAATAAAAAAAAGTCTTATCCTCAGTTTAAACTGTGCTGATTAATTTTTTCTAATTACAGTAGCCCACTTGCTAAATTTAGCGATTTAGCAGAAGAAAACAAATAATTACATTTTAATTACATACACAAAAACATCACAGACATATAGAACTGAAAAAAAAAATAGGCATGTGTTAGTAAATATCACAATAACTGTAACTAAAAATATATTTACACTTTTATAAAATTTAACACTATAAGAGAACTTTGTTTTCAAAAAAAAAAATAATAATAATCATTTCTCTTATTTAGCCAAGAATTGGTTAGTGCGAAAACAATGACAAAAATCTAAGTTGCGCTGTGCCGGATAGTTGGGCCTAATAAAACGCCAGAAAAGTATAAAAGGACCAACCTGTATGTATCTTCAGGAGTCCGCTAAAAGTTGGCATCTGGTGGGGAGGTAGTAAAAATGACTACCATGAATAGAAACATCAAATAAATGAATAAATATACCTTCCCAATTTTTACGCTGTGTAACAACTAGAAATACCTTCATGTGGCACGAGTGTCACTTTCGCCACTACTGTTCTAAACCAACAGTTTTTTTGTTTGTTTTTTTTCTTCCTGTTTATGAAAACCTGAATTACTACATAATTTCGGCACACATTTGAGAGAGCTCAATGATCTATTGCGGCCAAATAACTTGGCTTTTATAAATATTAATAATGTTAAGCAGATTAACCGTATTTACACGAACAGCTATACCTATCAACTGTGTGTACTCTCCTGCCGATTTCTGTTTCTTTTTTTTTTTTTTTTTTTTTTTTTGCTGGTAGAAAACCCGAGTTCTCGATAACAAAAGCCGTGCGCCTTATTCGTATAAGACTAGATACAGACTTTAAATTGATTTAGACAGAGATATTTCCAACCAAACGGTGACGATGCAGTTATTCTTTAAACCTCACCATTCATTATTAGATTACAAATAAATGAATAAATATACCTTATATATTTATTTATATATATATATATATATATATATATATATATATATATATATATATATATATATTTATTTATTTATTATAACAATAATTTAAAATTTTAAATAAATTAGTAGTGAAAATTATATTAATGCACAAAACTGCTCAAAAACTTAGCGAACATTTCTCAATCGCCTGTTTTTAAAACTGAAATCTGGATCTGCCGCGGTAGAAGTTATATATATATTTACTTTAATTTCTACTATTATATACTTTACATAAAATACGTTTTCTATATGAAATGCATCGTTAATGTTAATTGTATTGAGTTATTAACCACTCATAATATTATTCGTCTGTCAAATTATCCATTTTATCAAATGTTAGTGAATTATAAGTAAAATAATATATAAATCTTTCATTTTATTATCAGTATCACTTAACTGAGAATTAATTAATAAGTGTTAATTAATAGGGTGCTCGTACAATAGACTGCCCATAATTGGGGGGGGGGGGGGGACGAGACATCAAACGGAGTGTGACACATGTACATGTATGACAAAAGTTGCACCAAAGCAGAAATTTGCGTTGATCTAAAAGCAGAACGTCATTATATTCAGTAAGTGGTAAATGCTTCGATTCTTAAGATTATTATTATCTAACTGTACTACAATGATTTCGATATTGGCTTGCGCAAATGCACTGTTATATCTTGGCTTGATCTAGAGATCACTATTATTAGAAGATACTCTAAGTGGCTAAGATCCTTAACGATGGGTTGACACCGTCAAGTAACATTGTCATCGCTACATATTACGGACCCAATGATAATTAATTGACAACGCATCCCTAAACAGCAGTAATTGCCATATCGCAATACGACTTAATGCCGATCTTCGAGACCTTAGGTAGGTCTAATAAAGGCTGAGGGGTGGGGATCAACAAAAATTCTCATAATCTGTTTGATCTCATCGAAACCTTGTTGGGAAGTCCCGTAGTTAAGCCAGACTCCTGAATATCACAAGTGTTCATTATCAGATACTGAAATACTGCAAAACATGCGAAGAACTCGATTATTATAAAATGCAACTAAAGCTCGCTGCAGTAAAGAAATTTCTGAATGGCCTTCAGGGATTCTCAAGATGGAAATCTCATGCAGTGATGAAAATTAAAACAAAGTACCTTTATGCTCCCATATAAGATGTCAGCGACTGGACTGGAATTGGGACAAATAGCAAAGGGTTACTTCGGGTTCACTCTCTAACAGACTTAAACTATGGCGTCTAACTTGTAATTCTTCTCGAGTTTCAGCATGCCATCTTGAATTCCCGCAAACTCTCTGGCAGTGGCGAATTCTCCATGCTTCAACTTTGCTATGCTTCCTGCGCAAGCTCATTAATTGAGAAAGAAGTAATATTTAAGTTAAGGGGATAATAAATCCCTCATTATTTTAAAGCCGGATACGAAACTCGGAGATCGAAATCTAAGAGTTTCATGCCGAAGAACTATCGGTGAGTCGAAGCGTAAGTCAACACCTGGGTAGTACAACATTAGGGCAACTCGGAGCAAAGGTGGAGCAAGCTCCATCACTATCCTTAATATTTTCTCATAATGTAAAACGTAGCTCCTTGGAGATGCATTACTGTTTTACATTATGAGAAGATTCACTACCCAGACCGGTTTCGACCTTTATTGAGGTCTCATCAGTGAGTAGGTAGTCCTGGATAATACCAAGGTTTAAGTGAACCGAACTTACAAATACCCCCCCCCCCACTAACGAATTGCCAGACCGGTGTACCCATATATTATTATTATTACGATAAAGAACCTTTTATTTTTGTAGACAGAAGATGTTTTAAGCTTGCGCGGCAATAATTGAGCTTTGCGTTGTGTATCGAAAGCCGACGCTAGTCAAACTACCTTGGCTTGCTTGGTTGTGGGAACATCCAGGTCTCCTCGCTTCAGCACTGTGATTTCATGCGCGCGCATAGCCATTTCCGCTCCCTCCACGTCATCTCACCCTGTTGCTTAAATACGGGCCATACGCAGTCAAAGTAGCTCTAGCCAGTGAGCTTCAGCCAGCGAGCTTCAGCCAGCCTTTACAAGTGTGCGTGTTGCTTCGAAAAATTAAGTTACAACCAACTTTTTATGACGATGTTATTGACCAGTTCATGAAGAAGAACTGTAGAGTAGAATTTGTATTCAAGTAGCTAAATTGTAAAAGATAGAATATCATTTGTAAAATAAATGTTGTATTTGTATGATTAAATGTACATAAATTTCTAAATACAGGTAACCCTCGTATAACGCGGTACTTATACAACGCAGTCTAAAATTGTAGTAACCCTTGTTGAACGCGGTACTTATACAACACGGTTCCGATAAAAACACGGTATACAATTTGTAGTAACTAGTAACCCTTTATTTTTTCATGTTTTTCACCGCGCGACTTAAAAATCAAATTTTATCTTCGTTAAATTTGTGTCTGCCTGTATCCCGCATGTAATTATAAGTAGCGAATTTATATTAGGTGAAATACCCTTTAGCACGCATGTACCTCAATTGTTTACTGTATAAAACGTTTATTGTTGAAAATTGTCCTCGTTTCTGCCAGGAAAGTGCATTAAAAATCATAAGTGTGTTCATCTCAAGCTGAGCACTTTATTTTCTGGTGAATTACATACAATATGTAATGCTTGCTTTTATGTGTAAAAAAAATATTTTTATAGTAATGGCCACAAACTGCAACGAAAGGGAAAAACCAACATTGAAAACAAAATTAATTTCTCTCGAAGAAAAATATTCAAAATCTTGGATCGGTTGAAAAATGGAGAAAAACCAGGAGTTTTTGCAGGGACTTTGAATTTAAATGAATCAACAATTCGAACAATCAAACAAAATGAGCATAAAATCCGAGAAAGTGTTTATTGCTGGGTCAAAGATAAGTTCAAAGCGCGTTGCTCGTGTACGCGATATTCTAATGGAAAAATGGAGAAATCTCTAATGATTTCGATAGAAGATTGCACCTCAAAAGAAAATTCCCATGGAAGGAAATCTTATTAAACAAAAAACTCTCAAAGTTTATAAACATTTATGGTGCAGACCAGGTGTTCAATGCGGATGAATCCGGGTTACATTGGAAAAAAGTGCAAAAACGCACATATATTTCGAAAAATGAAGGATCAGCTCCTGGATTCAAAGTTTCCAAAGATAGAATTACTCTACTGTTTTGTAATAATGCATCAGGTGATTACATGACAAAACCAGTGTTTATTAACCAATCCTCAAATCCTCGTGCTATAAAAGATTAAAATATGCACTATTTTATTTTGCCTAAAACATTTATGCATTATGTGCAATGAAGTTTAAGTACAATTTGTAATTTTTATACTTTTATGCTATGTATTTGTTTCATAGTTTAGGTTTTCTTAACTTACATGAATTACCTGAATTAAATAAAAAAAAATTTGTTGGATACGTCATTGTTGTTTATATAATTTAAAAAAAAAACGATTTCGGAACATAACCCTAATTTTTCTATGTGATCTGAGACTCGCATAACGCGATTTATATAACCCGGCATTTCTGCGGTACCTAACATCCGCGTTATACGAGGGTTACCTGCACATAGTTTTAAATGGCCAGTAATTCATTATTCCGATAATCAGACTTCAGTCACACCTCTCATTCTCTGAATGATAACAAGAGCAAGTGTGAATTTCAAGACCAGCATTCTCCCCTGTTCTCTGGCCTTTCCTAGTCAGTGAGGACTATAAACTTTAACCTTGATCTTCTGCAAATATTTTAAAAAGTTCATTGAATTTATCACCATTTATAGGATCGGAAACTATAACGGTTGGCAATAGTTACATTTCCAACCTGTCTTATGTTTATGCATAAAAATGAAAAATATTTATGGAGAATATTTAAAAATTCCTTTCTGGCATCACGAATTCTAGTTCGCCTTGACTTAATGTATCCCTGTTGAAACGAATTGCAATTTACAATAGATGGAAGGATGATCTCACTGACATCTCTACACCAGTTAACACCGGTCATTACCAGTTATCTGTTAAATACATTCGTCGTAAAAGACACGAAAGGGATTTTGTAGGTTACATCGTGGTTCAAGATTGTTAAGGTCTCTGATGATTAGTATCATCATATTACGTAATCCTAATATTATTCAATTTGCAAGAGAGAGAGAGAGAGAGAGAGACACCATTCACCAGGACACCATTCATGAAATATGGATGCATTGCGTTATCAAATGGTGGCGAACCATTTGATAACTCAATGTTGGATATGTTAGTGATTTGATCAAAATTTCTTTTGATCAAATCACTAACAGGGCTTTTCATATTTGAATTTCTGGTGATGGAGCCATCGATCGTGCTGTCGATTACGAAAGTCAAAGTTTATAATGCTCGTTCTACAGAAAGTATGTTACTGCTCTCTAATTCATCTCTTGTTACTTAATATATCTTCCAGTTTGGATATTGCTGGAGAAAATGATTAAATAAGCGTTAGCAAATAAGATAAAAGTCACGCTTTTTTATTTACTGGGAGGCCAAAGATAGGTCATTGCTGAGTGTCGGAAAATCATAGTTAGGTCACTGCATATAGTACTAAAACCCAAACTTCCTTGCATAAGATTTTATGTAATACTAAAAATTAACTTTTAGTTATAGTAATTTCACACATCTTGTTCTAATGATATTTCTTGAGGAGTAATAATCTTGATGATGATGTACATTTCGTTTTCGGATAGGAAAGCAGTTATTGCATCTCGTCATATTGTACCACATGACTTAGTTTCTTAGGTAATTTAAAAGGAAACCGAATGTAATCTTGTACACGGTGGATGAAAACTACCACACCACAAAATTTCGCAATGCTTGGTAGTCCATAGAGTTCAAACGCAGCACGTATGAATATCTTACGAAACACTGTAAAAGGACCATCTTAAACTCTCATGTGACCCATAAAAGCTTGTTGCAGAGTGTTGAAAAATCGTAGTAAGGTTATTGCATATGTAGTACCAGAATGAGTTTAAGCTTGGCAAATGAGTCGAGTTTCGTTGTACGTGTTTTTTTTTTTTTTTTCTCGTAGCTAAAGTCAAACAAAAGTTCAGATATATTTTGAACAAAAAAAAAATTACTTAATATCTAAACTGTGTAAGGTAGTTGAAAATGCTAAGAGTATTAGAGCTTGAAGCTTGATGAATATAGCATGTACAAAATTCACCAAGTGGAGGCCTGAAGTTGTGAGAGATAGACCATGTCTCCAGAACAGGTTACCAGATTAACCTTTATCGCACCCATACCGTGTTTTATGTCTCCAATCTTTCGCGAGAGGATTATAATTAAATAAAAAAAATTTCTGTTTGTGGGCACAGCTTAGCCTGACTACAGTTTCTCTATCAAATTCTTCAGCTTTTCCTTGCAACTCTGAAAATTAGACTAAAAAATCGTTTTTATATGTGAATTCTACTCATGACAAAAGGTTGTCGTGTTTAGGACCTTGAGTGGGCCAAACACCATGTGTGAAACAAGGATGGCGGTAGTCTCACACTTAACAATGAAAATCATCTCACACCTCGTATATAGCATCAGTGGCGCGTAGCTGGGGAGGGGGAAGGTCCTCCCCGGGCGGCACTTTGCGTTTAAGAAATCTTCCCATACTGTCTATAGAACAGCAACTGAGTGATGAAATAGACTTCGACAATGTCATCGACGATTTTGCTAACGGAAAAGCAAGAAAAATAACATTTTAGAATGTTGGAATTAAAGTTTTACTTCAAAAATAAACGTAGTGTCACACACACACAGAGTACATATACGAATACATACTCTCGTGTCTTCTACGGTCGCTTAGAATTAAGCTTAGGACTAATTAGAATTAGGAATACCACTTCTTATCTACCACGTCGTGGGAATCTAGTCAACTTCAGCGACTTAAAAGGTGGAGACATTTGGTAATAATTTGCAGTTTTCCTATTCCCGTAATTGACCAACAGCTCTCTCTCTCTCTCTCTCTCTCTCTCTCTCTCTCTCTCTCTCTCTCTCTCTCTCTCTTTCGTGATAATAAAATCATATTAGCTGGAAGAATTTTTCAATGCTTTATTAAGAGACAGAACTGTTAATCTTTAATTGCCGGCCCGGTTGGCTGAGTGGTTAGCGTATCCGCTCTCCAGCCAAGAGGCTGCAGGTTCGAATCACGCTGTGGTCGGATCTGTGACCCTACCACTTATTCTAGCAGGAGACAGCATTGCCAAAACCGTGTGACGCCGTATATGGCAGTGACCATACGCCGTTTACGGACGAGAAATGTGAAAAAAAAAAAAACAAATTTTAATTTCCTTCGTGTCATTTATCCTCTAAAAGTGTCTTCTTTTTATTCCCCTTCGATAGTTTTGTGATCCGTTATGTTGAACTGTTAATAGATCAAGTTTAAATCCAGATAAAAAGCGACATTATTCTGAGCAAATCCTGACCTTGCTGGTATCCAGGAAAAAAAAAAAAAAAAGAGGAAAACTTAAAAAAAAAAAAAAACAGCAGAAGAAAGGTATGACTGCTGTAAAATATATAACTAAAAACGAAAGAAAAAAAAACTTACCCGGTGACATTCTGATTTCCCATTTGGCTAAAATATTTATTCAGTCCTACTCATAGGGATAACTATTAACCTTTCGTCTTTTCAGTACTGTTACGGGAGTTAATCGGCATCATTTCATAAAGCAAACACTTTACGAAAGAAATCTCCAGTTTGTAGCAACAGCCGCACAGTCTCGCTTTCACTATCCTAATAAACAGTGTTTTCCACTAAATTATGTCACTCAGCTATTCCTCAGTTTTCAGATAATGTAAAACTCTTGGATCATAGCTATTACATGAAGTAGAAGGGCGTTTCATAGAAGTTGTAAGTGTCAAAGTGCAATACAAGTCATCGAACTAAAGACGTCAAATCCACGAATAGATTATCTTATCCAGATGAGTATTGGCCACAGTAAAAAGGTCAAACGAAGAGCTATCACAGTGCATGTGTGAATCACGGTTGGCCTAATTAGTATTATCAACACTGATACCAATTTCACTCTTAACTGCAATTACTTATGCCAGATTTGCTTTCAAGTTTACGTAACCACCAATTGGCATTTTTTATTGACATGAAATAGGTTTAAAAAAAAAGAAGCAGAATACGCGATAACTTTATCGTTCAAATTGGTCTATTATCAGTCATGGTTAAGGTAATAAAGTTTTCTGGCTCTATGTAGCAAAGTGTGTTTTGGGGGAGGGCGAGTGCGTGCTAATCTACACCAATTCAAAAATAAAATCGATCATTATCTTCATAGAGTAACTCGGTACTTCAATGTCCAAACATAAGAGTCAACAAAGTGCACTGTTAGAAAACAGTTCAGATTACAAATGGACCGCTTTGATCTGGTTAAAGCTCAATTGCTGAATGCACCGAATTTATTTATTTACTTTTCGATAACAAGTACGAGAATAGTTTTAAGCTCCAACCATCTTCAGGTATATTTTTTTTCTCTTTTACTAATATCAAAAGTCTAATGGCTTTGTTTTTTAGCTGTTTTTTTTAGGACTAAGTGTTTAAAAGGCACGATTAGTACCTTAAACTATTTCACTTATCAGCCAGTATTTCCAAGGATTTAAAAGAGAGAGAGAGGAAAACTTTTTATGAGATGTTTTAATTTTAACATTAAATAATACAAAAGACAATCTTTGAAAATCTAGTAGGGAAAAAAAAGTGTATATATAGTTTTGCTTGTAATTTTTTTGACAAGCAAACATAACACATACGCTTATCTTCACATTCACTTTCCATTGAGTAAAAACACTGAGGTTTTTACTCAATGGCCTGCAAGAAATGTGGCTTTCATAGGGTTAAACTTCACTGAAACCTCATTACGGTTATGACAGAAGGGCTAATTCCTTCTAATATGCTACATAAGTCAAAGCGTGTTATCCAGCCAGTATATCTGTTATGCTGGAAAAAAGTTTTGTTCCCGACAGAAATAGTTAGAGAATTCCTGTGGCCGAAATAGCTAAGGCTATGAGGCCAGTGTAATATGCCTGTAAACTGTGTGTGTGTTCTAGCAGGTTTCTTTGTTTTGCGTAACGAAAAACCCAAGTTTATGGGGGGATTTAGACGAAATTCGAACGCCGATCTTTTCAGCCAAAGGCAACCAGAAGGTATCGCGCGCGCGCGCGATACCTTCTGGTTGCCTTTGGCTGAAAAGTGTGTGTGTGTGTGTGTGTGTGTGTGTGTGTGTGTGTGTGTGTGTGTGTGTGTGTGTGTGTGTGTGTGTGTGTGTGTGTGTGTGAAGGGATGGATGGGAATAGAGATGCGTCGAACATAGCCTCACCTATCCAACTGCCAGTCTTACCACTGGCAGTTGGATATCTCATGGTGCGCTACCGGCCCCAGTCCCAGCAGCACAACTGTTTCGCCATACTGGAAGCAATGCCATATAATATATGTCAGTTCAGGAGCCGTAAAATATCACTGAACTTATTACAAGTCGGCTTTGCAATCGATTGGTAGGACATTTCAATTACTTTCCAATCTCAAAAGGAGAAACCGGCTAGATTTAAAGGTTGACGGCAATAATATATGAATAAGAACACGAAACGAAAACAGAGAACCTACTTAATATTGGTATTTTTTAATGTCTACATCACTAATGGCTTACATCACTAAAATGAACATTAGATGAACTTTTAAGTAAGAAGAATATAAAAACTGCAGTAATATTAGAAACCAAGAAAAAGTTACTAGGCTCAAAACGACCTAATTATATATACTTTTACGATGGTGTAAGCAGTTATGCGAGAACAAAAGAGGTAACATTGATGGCACACAATCCTGGGAAGGAAAGTAGTTAATTATATTTATTGGAATGTACGATTCTTTCATAATAATTCGTTCTTATCTTTTAAACAAGATAATGAAAACAGTTTGAAAAATAATCTATAAATCAAGGTGTAAGAGAGAAATACCATCTGTCTCCAACACTTTTTCATATTTAAATTAATGAAATATACTAATACAGTGGAGCACTTTAATTAAAATGAGGAATAGAAATTTCTGTCAATAATAAACTATTATATTCCTGAAAAATTCTTTATTTGTAGATGGTCAGGTAATATCATCAGATAAAGTAGACAATTTACAAAGAACAATATACAATTTAAACATTATAGTAGAGCAGTTTGGAATGAAAATATCGATAGATAAAACTAAAATAATGGCATTTTGTGAAGAAACTCCGGTTAGAAGTAAAACAGTTATTAATAATAAAATAATAGAACTTTTACTTATCTTGGCTATGAACTTTTACTTATCATATGAAGGAGAAAAAGACATCAAATTAAAAACTTCAAATGTTTTACAGATTATAGGCCTCGTAATAGAATCGTTAATTCGAATCTTGTACCAAAATAAAACCGCTTAAAAATATACAATACTTTAGCAGTGCATACTTTATTGTATGGCATCGAAATTTTGGCAATAAATAAACAAGATAAACAAAAGAATAAAAACAAGTGAAATGAGATTCCTGAGAAGTACCGCAGAATGCACATTATATGAAAAATTATGTATTAAGAAAACTAAAGAGTCGTTAGAGTGATAAGATATGCAAGGAACAAATGAATTCCACAAGGACAAATTCTGCAAGATGGTTACTATTCTTTCAAATTACTAACTGAAAAACACAGAACTGAAAAGAACAAAAATCAAATTTTAGAAGCACTCGTTGATGATGCTCTATGCCAGTGGTTCTCAAACTTTTTGAAGTCGGGGTGCATTTAAAATCCTACAAATAATTGTAGGCACACTATATACAAATTTCTGAGAAATATGTTATAATAATTAAGTAAAATATTACAGGAAAAAATTAATGCGATTAAAAAAATAAAATGAAACATACCTTACGTTTATTCATTCTTGTGTTTATGAGAAACATGAGCCTGATGTGTTCTAGGGATTGCGTCAATGTTTGGGCATATATTTGAAAGGCAAACTCTCATTTCCTCATCAATACATTGAAGAGTTCCTCTCTTTTTACACTTAATTGTGGTGAGGGTAGAAAATCCTAATTCACATAAATACGATGTTGAAAATTGTAGTAAAATAATCAAAGCTTTTTTAGATATTGACACATATTCTTCTTTTATAGAAATCCAAAAGGCTTCAAGAGACAATTCCTTATGTTTAATCATCAATCCACGATCAGTGGATATAGCTGCCAGTTCTTCTTCTGTTAATGTTAAACCAAAATCACTTGAGTTTCCATAAATGGGTTTCAAATCCAATCGTATTGTTCAGTATTAATTGATGGAAAATAAGAACTCAATTTTTCTTCTAAACTTGTTAAATGTTCAACTATTATTGGAAGTGTTTCATTTATGCAAGTGTTACTTACCAATGGAAACATTTACAAATTACCTTCAACAGCTTTTCTTTTCCAAATGTGTAGTTTTCTCTGAAACGCTTTCATTTTGTCAGTGGATGTGAGAATATTTTCTTCTTTCCCTTGCATGCTAGTATTCAAAATATTGAGCTGCTGAAATATATCAGCCAAATACTGTAACCTGGCAATCCAAAATTCACACCGAAGGAGGTTACAAAAATGTAATTGTTTCATCTCTTCAAAAAACGCAAAAAGTTCTTGTCGTAGCTCGTGTACACGGGTAAGTACTTTCCCCCTTGACAGCCACCTCACCTCAGTGTGTAAAAGCAGCCGTCTGTGTTGTGAATCCATATCGATACACAGCTTTTCGAATAAACACGATTTGACAGGTCTTGTTTTAATAAAGTTTACCATCTGAACAACTTGATCTAAAACTTCTCTTAATTTTTTTCCCGATGTTTTTGCCATCAAGGCCTCCCTATGAAGAAAGCAGTGAGTTACAATAACATTCTAATTTTGTTTTTTTACAAAAGATGTAAGGCCCTTAACACAGCCTACCATGGAAGGGGCTCCATCTGTACAAATGCCTACACACGACTTCCATGTTAACTGCCATTTATCAAGATAGCTATTCAAAATATTAAAAGCGTCCTCACCTTTTGTAGACACACTTAATTCTTTGCAAAAAAGAAATTGATTTACTATTTGATCTTCATTAATAAACCAGACGAATGCTAAGAGTTGCGCCTTGCTGATAATGTCTGTTGACTCATCAACTTGCAATGCAAAATTTGAATATTGAAGTTTATTACTGCATACATTTTTCTCGATATCAGAAGACATTTCTATAATACGCCTGTGAACTGTATCGTTGGACAGAGGAATCTTGCTTATTTTCATTGCCGCTTCATTTCCTAGCATTGTCCTGACCATTTTTTTGCATGCAGGCAGGCAAAATAAGTGACTCACCTAAAGTATGATCTTTCATATTTTTTGCTATCAGTTCTGAGACTTGATAAGAAGCGATTTGAGCTTTATCAGAAACAGTCATTATACTTTTAAAAGAATTTGCCGCTTTTGTTTGCTGTTCAGACAATCTCTTGAAAAAACTTACAGATTTATCTTGTAAATTAGAGTGTATAGTTTTAAAATGTTTACTCAATTTACTAGGAAGCAATGATTCATTTGCCATTTTACATCCACATACTAAACATAACGGCAAAGGATGATCTTCACTTCCGATCCAAGTGAAACCAAAGCTTAAATAACTTTCATTATTAAAGGGATAAAAATGAAAAGCCGTTTGGCTTTTCATTTTAATTACAAAATAATAATTTTCATTATATTTGCCCGTAGGCTGCGATTTTGCTTTCTTACTTGCACTTAACTTTTGCTCACTTCCAGAATATGATTCTTCAATATCACGCTTCTTTTTGAGAAATCTATCCATTTTATTTGTGTGTATTTATATGAAAATAAGTAATATGCACATAACATCCACTTCCAACACTTTTAAAATAAGTAATATACACAACAAGAATAAATCATATTCTTGTTCTCTTTGAAAAATCGCTGTTAATTAACATAATGATGATGTGTTGACAAAAAGAGCGGTATATCCGTAATGAAAAGATATAATAGTGTAACTATGTTTATTTTTATATCTAGACACATATTTCTCTGGAATACCACAGGGCGCACCCGGAAATCTTCTAGGGCGCACCAGTGCGCCCTGGTGCACCCTTTGAGAACCACTGCTCTAAGCTAAATTATAGTAGAGACTGTAGAACCAGGGATTTCGCAAAGGGGTCGATATCGATCCCCTGGGAGTCGATCGACTTGAAAGAGGAATAGATATATCTTTCGGGGTTAAATTAGGTTGACTAGCAAACCGATATTATAATATAATAATAAATATAAAACAATATGGGACTTAAAATACAATCGTGAACATTGATTGGTCTTATAAATTTTCGCTTTTCACAGTTTACTATAAGAACTCATGGACTTAAGGATAAAACTGAGTAATCTGAGGCTAGATATGGCACAGCTTATAGTGAAATATTAGGCACAACTATCCCATTAAAACAGACATGTATCGCCATACAATTTTTACGAGACTCACATAGAAGTTACCTATAAACTAAATAAGAATTATATTAAACAAAGGTAATGTTATTACTAACTCGTTACTTACTTGTTTGTTATAATTAGTTTATATTTTTAATATATAAATATTAAGAACTGTTTCTTATAATCAGTCCATTAAACTTAAAATGCGTGTATTCTTGAACAGGGGTTAAGTGAGGGAGAATTGCTTTTATGAAGTGATCGATAGTTTAATTTAAAAAAAAAAAATGTTAAGAATCACTTCTACAGCGCAACAGTTCGCGGAAATTTCTCATTACGAAATAACAAGTTTTTAAGTGATACGACAACTATTGGGAACACCAACCAAGAGATAGCTTGAGACAGAAACAGGCCCACTGGATTGGATATGACAGACACCGGAATGAGGTAAACAAACAGGAAAAAATTAGCATAGCGACAACAAATCGGGATTATGTAGGATTCCAATAATTCAAATTAGTTTGAAAGATCAGAATTCAAATTTGTTTGAATTGGCAGAGTCCTACATGATACCTTATTTCTTGTCAAATGCTAATCTTTTATTTGCTCTATACGGTATATATAAGAACAAATATTTTTAAAATAGCACATGCAAAAAGATACCATATTTATTTCTTACTGCAACGGCAAATTGCATTTCTTCTCAGTTTTTGATGTTTTGCGCACTTCAAATCTTCATTGGTAAGAGGATAATTGTCATTTTTTTATTTTGCATAAAAAGATCAGACACTTTTTACTTGCGTCTCTGTTTTTACTATACAGACTCTCCTTATTGTTAACGTACACATGACAACACAAGAAAACACACTAGGCTCTCGATTATCCGGGAGAGATGAGAAATAAAGGCCCTCAGATAATCGAAACCACAGAATATTAGCCCAGTAATGGACAAGTTAAGATAAAATGAATAACTTAAGTATTATGGTTCTAAATCCATACACTTTTACAACTGTTATCATACTTAAAAGTGGAAGGATCTTAAAATAGAAGCAAATCAAATATACGAAAGGATAATACTACGAACAGTAATATGGCTTCCACAATGCGATTTATCGGCTTCCTTGTAAAGGCTTTCACTTAGCTCCTTTAGAGCGATAGCATGACTTGACAGTCTTCAGTGAAACTGCTGAGTTCTTGTAGTATTTCGTGGTGTGATTATCAAACTACTGGAATTCAACAATTTTCGTTTTTTTTTTTTTATATATAAAATTTATTTCGAGAGAACTCTACTAATACTACGAATATCAAGAATTCTTATTGAAATTGCTTTTATTATCGATTCTGCACTAGAGCGACAACAGTGAACTATACGAATTACTTATACTCTGGGAGGAACCAGAATATCCGGAAGAAAATTAATTCAACAGGAACAGTCAGAACTCCCCCCCCCCACACACACAAATTCAATATTTTAATAAAGTATAATCGTTTATACCAGAGTACTATTTACATCATTCAAGAAAAAAAAAAAGATACGAAATGGCGTGCTACCAATCTTTTAAGACATCCAGTATACAAATGAAACCATGCTATTGCTATACTAAACTACCAGCAGGTTATAAATAGGTTGGCAAGAAGAATTTGTAAGCTACGAGACATCTGCGTATTATATCCATCAGCTGTATCTTTCAAAGACATCGTCGAGTGAAGAGAACAGGATTAATGTTTGAAACGAAACACGATTTTTTTTTAAATATTTTATTTTAATTTTTATGATTCTGTTCATTTTCCCTCTAATCGAGTGTTAGAGTTTATATTATGCAACAGTTCCCATTCGTATTCTGTTAATACTTTCGAATGTATTAAATATTTTTAATAACATTAAACAAATCAAATAAATACCCACCTACCAACCTATAATAATTTCAAATTTAATGTAATTTCATTTTAACGGAATATAATTATTTATAAAAATTGCATTCCTGATTAAAAACCCAGTTGTTTTGGCTGGACAAACACATATTTGTTGGTTTGGTTGTTTAGCTTATTTAGAGTTCACTGCCCCTTCCAATCTGTGCATTATTATATTGCTGGTAAAATGCTCATTGCATTGCGTAGGCGCTCAATTCCAGTTTTTCTGTAATCATCTCCCCTTGAATACAAAATATTAGCTTTATGAGGTCATGTAATAGTAGTGACGCAACTTACTATCCACGACAATCAGCAATGCTGGTAACCAGAGAGGTTTTCATTGGGACTGATTACCAAAACCTTAAAGCCGGAGTTTTTTCAGTGACATTTTAAAATAAATCCCTAGGTTTCATTCCTAAATTAAATTAAACTAAAAATAGAATAATACTAAAATTAAAAATAAATTAATATTTTAAAAATAATAAATAAAATGTATCAGTAATAACAAAATAATAAGTAAATTGATAATGTAAAATAAGATAAATCAAGCAATAAATTATTATTATTATTATTATTATTATTATTATTATTATTACATCTCAATATTTTGTGTCTTTTTTTTTTTTTAATTTTATTTTCTGTTCTTGAGCGCACTCGATGGTGACGTATTACGAGAACGTCAACGCTTCCGGTGACGTAATCACTTCTCCCACTGCCTGTCAGAGGGCAATCCCGTTTTGGAATTTTTAAAGCAGTCAGTGGAGTTATGCTGCAATGTTTTTAAATATTATATTCCCAGGTGATAACAGTTCTTTTTTGTAAGATGCTCTTTTTAAAATGTCGCCACCTAAAATATACCCCAACAATCATTTGTGACAATATAGCCGGAACCAAATTGTTTCAAAACTCTAATGTGACAGCCATATTTCGTAATCATTTTTTGTAATCAGTGAGTTGAATATATCGAAAAAGAAAAAAAAAATAAGTGTCATTTACTTTCTAGTGTTCCATTATAAATAAAAGTTATATTTGTCTAACGCGCAGAGGAAAGTGATCCATTATTTCAAAACATATGCATGTCACGTGTTCTCCGAATTAATTCTATTAGCTTCAATGTACAGGGACATAATTGTACATGCAAAGGAGTGTCTACCATAGCACGAAACCCCACAATACAAAGGGTTTGAGAGGAAGACCCAAGAAAAATTCACAAGATTTGAAACGACCCATGAAAAAAAAAAAAAAAAAAAAAGCGTGTTAAGGGGGGAGGATCTGAAAGATTCATCATTCTACTAATTATTAGTTCCTATACAATATTTTACGCTTTATTGTATATATTTATCATAAATATATACAACAAAAAAAAAGAAGGAAATAACACAAGAACACATACATTAAAGATAAATTAGGTATCGAAAACACACACACACACACACGAATTCTCGACAATTACCTCTCAAATAGGTAGATTCTAGTCGAAAACAGTCTCCAACAGTGTGGTGTGCGGTGTCAAGCGGAGAGCATATTACGAAAGGAAATTTGTGCAACTACATCAACACCTTGAGGTTCAGCTGATGGCGGGAGAGTACCTGCATTGCGTTTTATAACTTGTTACGCAACCAAAATTAAATAGTGCTCGAATCTGGACTTCAAACTTACTAATGCTATAATAGTAAAATGTTGCCCAAGCACAGCTAAGGTAACAATATTACTTTAATATGAATGCTTACTGTTAGGATTCCAGATTGTCCTGTGACCCGTATGTTGTTTAAGAGTTTAAGTAAGCCAATAGTTGATGAATCTAAGTTTGTTTGTTTTTTTTAAAGTTCCCAGTGATATATGTAGGTAATATCAAAAAATTCTGCAAATTTTGTAGTATGGTTAGGAATAGATTTTGACGATATTGGACACAAAAAGATACTCTTCACTAAAATACCGGACCTTGAACAATCTAAAGAAAAAGCTAAAATCTTCCTTGAAAAAAATCTAAACAAGTGAATTGTTTGCATGTTCTTTTTAGTGTATCTCAAGGAATCACCTCCTGATCTACACAACGTAAAAATCTCCACATATTTATTGCGCTATATTATATATATGCCATGTTTCTTTCCTCTTTTATATAGATTGAATGCAGATTTTGACTAAGCCACAGAATACATAACGGATAACAACCTCTTTGACAGGATCAACGCTATCTTTATTTCAGCTTTTCTTAGGGTAGAGGCAGTTATTCTGTTTATGATACTGCACACAAACAACAATAATATCGACTCTTTATATGATGATGATAGAAAAGTAGATAATTCTGGAGTTCTGGAGAACAAAAATATTTAGTTTGTATTTTAGCTAGTTTGGCTCAAAGCATTAGCGTTGATAGCAGCGTATCAGCCTCTCACACATCTGACGTTCTGCTTTTAATCGATGTAGAACGTCCTTCGGTAGAACTTCGTTTAGAGGATGATGAGAAGCAAATGCATAGTCAGGGAGTAGGATCTCTTATCTTTTTATTTTTTTTTTGCGATAAACAGAAAGTTCGATTCGCCATTTACATGAATAGCATCGAAGACATTGATCTGCTTCTTTCTCTAAGAAAAAAATTCATGCTTTTTTATTTTATGTTGTTTAGATAGATCGGTGATTAATTATTCAACTTCTTTCTTGATCAAAACATAAAGGTATAAACAAGTATAGTTAGAGATACTGTAAAACATACCTCTTCAACTCATAATAAATGGGAAAGGGCTTCCACCTAACGATGGAGACCGTACAGTTTTAAAATTTAACAGCATGCACTCAAGGACTCGAATGCGGTTTTTGACAAGTAATTTGTCAATATCCATATTATCTGCAAAACCAAATCATTTATGAGATAGACTAGAAACCCATAAGAACAATAATAAAAACAAAATCTTTACGTCAAAGTTAGCACGCTGATTGTGATCTACTCTTGAACAAATACTGTACATAGTTTTGAAAAATAACTTCCTAATTTTTTTTCCTGTAACGAGAACAGATATTTCAATGAAACAAAAAAAAGGGAGATACTTTCTGTTTACTTATTCCAAAATTTTATATAATTATTTCTTAATACAAGCACCTATAAACCCAGAAAATACGGTGTCAAAGGTCACACGCTCGTCTGAAAAACTCTATACGTATATCTTAATGGCAATAACATGCAAGCCATTCTTTCTAGATGAATTAATATAAACTGAATGTATTCATTAAGTTTGAAAATCATGTCATTTGATCGCCACCCTGAAATTCATTTTTAATGATGCATCCGTTAAACAAGCTGGTTAGCATGGAATTTGCCATTCACCATTCAGTGAACACTTTTAGCGTTCATGGCAGTTTCTCGTGCAAATGGTGGAGTACTTCCGGGATGTGTGATCGATTACTCGTCGCCTACATTTTCGTATACTACGGTCATAACATAATCTCTCTGTTAGTTTGCGCTTTTCATGCGGGTTTTTTTTTTTTTTTGGTGGTTTCAGAGACAGATTTTTTAACTTTTTTTTTTTTCATGATGAGATTTCGCATATTCCGAATATCTTCTTCGTAATACTTAATGAAATGTACTTTCTACTCACTAAATTTTAATTTTATGTCTAAACAGAAGACAGTTTGTAGAATTGAAATCAAATTTTCTTTACAAACTACTTAACAGCGATTTTTTTTATTTGACTTAATATCTTAAAAGTTGCTATGACCTCTGTCAGTCACCAGGTCAAAGCAACATTTGCCGTTCCGTTTGAAAAAACCTGGGTTCGAATTCTGTCTATCGCACGAGAACTCTTTATAAGGACTTTTCAACTGAAGGTGAGTTACCATTTTTATACAAATGGGAAGATTTTTCTCCAGAAAAGCAAAAAAAAAAAAAAAAACGGTGATCAGCATTCATATTTATGAATTTAGGGACACAAAACACACGTGTTGAAAAGATTATTTTACTGATTAATAATAAAATAATAACTTGACGTTTCGACCCCTGTATTGAGGTCATCATCAGAAGGATACATGTGTATACGAACTAAGCTACATGCTGTTGCACTCTATACAGGTAAATTACATGTACATTGTTAACTGATCTTTTTTTTCTTAGCCTGCCCTCTAGTGATTAAAAAAAAACTACAGTAAACTCTGCTAAAGTCCTCACGTACTAAGATTCTTCTGGAATTATACAGTTCATATTGTTATATTACGATTATCTTCTGGATTTGTACAGTAAGGTTGCTATTGAATGTTCAGGGAAAAAAAACACTTCACCAAGTCTTCTTGTATTGAGATTTTTCTTTGTGGTTGCTATGAAGGTTTCAGATGGGTCCTCCGCATTCTTGGAATGGTTAGACCATTATTTTTATTGATTCGGATCATGTTTGAGCATTTCACATGCTTCCTTGAATTTCCGCTCAAACCAGGTTTTGGTGCGGTGTAGGGACTTGGTACCTTTCCAATCAATTCTGTGGTATGTTTGGAGTGTGTGGTCAGGAAGGCCGGTTTTTCCAAAATGGAGGTATTTTATGTGACGTTTGTGTTCATCCTTCCTGATTGGGATGGTTCGCCCTGTTTCCCCTATGTATGGTATGTTACATGTGCAGTCTATTTTGTAAACCCCTGGGTGGGCTAAGTGTGGCATGGGATCCTTGGAAGAACCGAGTAGGTGTCTTAATTTTGTTGGGGGTTTAAAGGTGGTTTTGATGTTGTATTTGTGTAGTGTTCTGTCTATTTTTTCTGAAATGCCTCTAACATATGGTATAGCAATAGCATTCTTGAAATCTTTTTTTTGTTATTAGTCGTATCTTTGTGGAGGATCTTGTAAATGGTTTTTATACTGTATCCATTTTTTATAAAGGTATGTTTGATGGTCTCATATTCATGGTTAAGAGCTTGTTCATTTGAACAAATGGTTTGAGCTTTGTGTTTAAGGGTGCTTATGACCCCTAGTTTTTGTGTTGGGTGGTGATAAGAAGTTTTGTGTATGTACTGGTCTGTGTGTGTAGGTTTGCGGTAAACTGAGAAGGAGAGACAGCCTGAAGGAAGATGTGACAAGTGTGTGTGTCTAGGAACGGAAGAGAGTTTTTTTTTTTTCTTTTTCAATTTCAATGGTGAATTGGATGCGTTTGTGTTGTTTGTTCAGGTGGCTAAGGAATGTATCTAGTGCTTGGCAGCCGTGGGGCCAAATGGCGAAAATATCGTCGACGTATCTGAGCCAAATTTTGGGCTTTAGGCACGCCGATTCTAGAGCTCGTTGCTCAGTCTTCCATATAAAAGTTCGCTATTGGGGGGGGGGGGAGTGGTGAGCCCATGGCTGTACCCTCTTTTTGAAGGTAAAAATTGTTTTGCCACACGAAATATCCGGAGCGGAGTACGTGGGCAAAGAGGGCCGTGATGGCGTGGAAATGATTGGGACATTGGTGAAAAGGGAAGTTATGTCAAAGCTGACTAATAGATCTTGGTCGTTGAGTGTAATGTTTTTAATTTTGTTTATGAAATGTTGTGTATTTTTTATGCAGGAAGGGGAATGACCAACCAATTCCTCGAGTGTGGCCACTAATTTTTTGGCTAAGTGGTAATTCTTGTCTACAAGCTGTCGATTCCTTCTACAATTGGACGTAATGGTGTGCCTGTTTTGTGTACTTATGGCAGGCCATAAATTCTGGGCACGCGGGCATACCGCGGTATTAATTGTTTTAATTGTTTCTTCCGGCCACGTGTTAACTGATATAAGTAGTTCAGTGGTTTTCTTTTTGTTGCGTTGCGTGGGGTTGTAATTTACCATTTGGTAGGTGTTGTGGTCCGATACCAAATGGTTCATTTTATTCAAATATATATATATATATATATAATATTCATCAAAGCTTAATTTGCTTCCTCAGTCTAAATAAAAGGCTGGTTATATTCCACTAATTCGAGTCCTACCCAAGGGCCTATGAGTTGTGGAAATACTTTCTGAAAATGAATGCTGTGCCGAACAAAGCGGCCTTTTGCAGCTGCCCAATTTTTAATCCACCTAACTTGAGTGTTTCTAGATGTTTTTTCAATGTTTTGGGGATGGCGCCTAAAGCACCTATTATTATGGGAACGAATCTGGCAACATATCTTTTGCCAGATTCGTTCAACTTCAACTTTCAAATCGCGATACTTTGTAATTTTTTCATTTTCTTTGTCATCAATCTCACTATCTCCTGGTACTGATATTTACTGATACTGGTACTGATATATATATATATATATATAAATCAGTACCAGTATCAATAAATTATAAAGAATTGAATGACTAGAACCGAGATTTAAGTTAAAAGGTTTTAATATAAAAACTAGTTTCGGCTTGTAACAGCCTTCTTCAGGTGACATTATAAAAGAAAGAAAAAAGAAAAAAACACTAAAACACTGAAACTTAAATCAACTATGAACATCATAGAGAGTCTCTATACATAATTGACACTAAATCGTTGTGGTTGTATTTAAAGCTGTTCTTTCGTTAGTTGTATTGTTGGGAAAGTGCGTGATAGTAGCATCTCGTGAACGCCAGTACATGATTACAACTGAATGACAATCTGGGAGGTTGTAGCTCAAGTTATTATTTAGATTAACAGAACTGAAGATGATTTCTCTAGATTCCACTATTTTTCTCTCTAGTTCATCATTGTAACGGAAGATGTTAGTAGATTTTTCCAAACAGACTTTGTGACTTTGGTTTTCATCATTAGGATTAGCCGAGAAAAGGATATGACTTGATAATGCACTGGCTCGCCGTCTCTTGTAAGTAATGTCCCTCATGTGTTCTTCCATACGCAATTCGACAGATTTGCCTGTCTGCCCAAAATAAGGAATATCACAATCACACAATTGTGCGATTGTGATATTCAAAGGTTAAGCTTCAAAAGATAAGGTTAAGCTTCAAAGGTTAAGGTCAAAGATAAGCTTCAGTGTTTTAGTGTTTTTTCTTTTTTCTTTCTTTTACAATGTCAATTGATGAAGGCTGTTCAGCCGAAACTAGTCATGTTTTTATATTAAAACCTTTTTACTTAAATCTCGGTTCTAGTCATTCAATTCTTTATAATAATATGTATGTTAACCGAGTTAATGATCATTCTTTCATATATATATATATATATATATAATATAGAAATATATATAAAAAATATATATATATATATATATATATATATGCAATAAAATTTTTTAACTTGGGGATATTGTGTATTAGGATAACCAAGTTATTTTATAAACTTGGTTATTTTCACTCCTAATCCCAAGTATGCAAACAATTAAGTTTGCGCCTGAAAAAAAGTTCAAGTCTAAAGATGGTGCAACACCATGGCAACTCATTGTAAAGGTGGGTAAAGCTCTGATCACTATTCTTAGTATTTTCCTATAATGTAAAGCACATATCACTAGAAGATGTATACTGCAATGCATTATGAGTGGGGTCACTACCCAGACCGGGTAGTGACCCCACTTCAACCTTTTTTGAGGTCTCCTCAGTGAGTAGCTAGACCCTAAATACCAAGGTTATAGTAATACGGAGCCTTATCAACTTTACCTATAGAATTTGCAACAAGGTGTTTTTATTTTTAATAAAAATCTCTGGAGGAGATATAGATGTAATACATTTTCTTAATTTTATTACATTTATTAGCTACTCACTGAGGAGACCTCAAAAAAGGTTGAAACCGGTCTGGGTAGTGACCCCACCCATAATGCATTGCAGTATACATCTTCTAGTGAGATGTGCTTTACATTATGGGAAAATACTAAGAATAGTGATCAGAGCTTTACCCACCTTTACAATGAGTTGCCCTGGTGTTGTACCATCTTTAGACTTGAACTTTGTTTCAGGCGCAAACTTAATTGTTTGCATACTTGGGATTAGGAGTTAAAATAACCAAGTTTATAAAATAACTTGGTTATCCTAATACACAATATATATATATATATATATATATATATATATATATATATATATATATATATATATATATATATAAATATATTATATATATATACTTATAAATATATAAGTCTTATATATACTGTATATATAAAAAAATATATATATAAGACTTATATATTTATAAGTCTTATGTTTTTTCTTTCTCACCTGAAGAAGTCGGAGCACCGATGAAACTAGTCGTGATTTATTAAAGGTTTTTGTTATACTTTCTCGGGTTCTAATCAGTTAAATTAATTTTATAAATGTAAACTTGCCCAAGTTTATATATATATAAACTCGGTTAAGTGGAAAAATCCAAAAAGAAAAAAAATGTCAGGAGGAAATAGTTGTTGCATATCATGTTTCTTATGTCACTTGGAATGTTTTGCGTGGGATGATCCGTTACAGTACTACAGTCTTAACATCACTGTAATAAAAGCTATGACGAATGTTGACATAAGAGAGAGGCTACGACTAAGTATTTGTGTGAGCAACAAGACAGAAACCAGTTTGAAAGTTTACTGTAGTGAATGCATAAACTTCTGTGTGAGTTTTTACAGAAGTAAAAACTACCCTTCTCTACCCTAGAGACCTCCTTTAGCTCACGTGTCAACTTAACAACTTTCCGAGGTTGAAATCACACACACATATAATTGGGAAGATGCGTGCGAATTCCGTCTAGGATTCAAAGAACAATCATAACTACATTTAAATTGAAAGTATGTTAGCCGATCTCGCACGGCAGAATTTTGTTCGGAAACTTGGATTTTTCATCCCCCAAAACAGAAAGAGCAATAGAAAAAGCAGAAGCAGCAACAGTAACACAACGACATCACGAGACTACAGTCACAAGTGAGCCATAAAATACCTTTGCTACTATAATAATTATTCTTATCATAATACATCGTCCTTTCAAGGATCCATTTCAATGAATCAATAATTTGTCCATCAACAGAGTACAGGCCTGTTGAGAAATACACATCTTCCTAAGAAGAAAATTCAGATAAGCCACCAAAAGCACATTTCGCCATCAAGTATGCTTCATCACAATAAATGACGACTGACTATCGATTCAGCTGCCAGCAGCTTATGGACCCACAATCTAATGATAAATGACATCCATAGAGTAAATGAGAGTGGAGTAATGTGGTATTCTTTGATGAATGAGACTATTAGGATGGTGCTTGGCATTAAGGCGTTCTCGTAATATCACACAGTTTCAGATCAAAATAACATTCTGAAATTGCTTTTGCGGTTTTCTTTTTATTAACTGTCTATCAGCATACGGGAAACAGTGATTCTCTGAATTAAGAAAGATTTCTCTCTTTTTTATATATAGATATGAAAAGTTCATTGATGAAGGAATTATCGTTTAATTTCTAATAGATCTAAAGAGTCGAATAAGAGACAAATATTGACGATAGATAGAAACATTAAACGAACAGTGCATAATGCAAGCTATAAATACGATCATTAAATATTGTTAATAAGCTCAGGTATGCCAAACACTTACGAAGTGATCACATTATATTCTAATATACAGCATTTAGTTCAATGATACTCGAGAAGGAGGATACCTTGTATCTGAAAGCAAAATTTGCTCATTTGTGTGTGCGTGCGTGCGTGCGTGCGTGCGTGTGTGTGTGTGTGTGTGTGTGTGTGTGTGTGTGTGTGTGTGTGTGTGTGTGTGTGTGTGTGTGTGTGTGCGTGCGTGTGCGCGCGTGCATTATGTGGGAGAAAGAAACCTTCATCTGAAATAGGCTAACTGAATCACACTTGAAGTATGTATTTTTCATGTCTTATCCGATCATCGGATTTAAATTTAACTGGTCACGTTTGGGATAAACGAAACAAGAAAAAGAGAAAAACTATAGTTTGAATATGAGTTTGAGCAACGTCATGATGTACGCTGGAGAACAAAGTAAAGTTGAAACTGTGGAGTAGCCACTCACGATAATTTTTGCGACATAGAATTATAGAATAGGCTATGACGCAGTGTACAGTAACTGTGTGTGTTCTTTGGCTGGTTTTCCCGTTTTGCGGTATGACAGACCTGAGTTTATAATAATAATAATAATAATAATAATAATAATAATAATAAACAGTTAATTCTGTACGAGAATGACTAAGACTCACCTTCGACTGAAAAGTCCTTATAAAAAAATTCTTCGCTTCTTTCCAACCAATGGTCATTTTTGATACTGAACGATTTATTGTTTATCGTTTTGAATAATTAAATAATTTTATTTATTTATAAAGCATGTCAGTCATTTTGAATTATTTCATAAATTTAGAATAATACTTTCATCGCGCAGAGTATTTTTATCTCTATACTTTCGAATTTATCTGGGTTCATAATTCACATTTGTATGGTTCAACAAACTATCTAATAAACGATTAGCTTTATCAAGCTTGTCTTTTAAAATTCTGCCAATGTCTGCAATATTTTAGATTACTGTTGTCAAATAGCGGTTATTCTAAAATTTCATAATTACATTATACAGTTCACAATCTGCTCTAAGCATTAACATTATTTTTTTAAGCCGATGGGAAAAATAATTACACATTTTCTCTATTTCTTATTTAGGTCATTTCTATAAAACTAGTACATTAATAAACATAAATACGGACAAGAATAAATATATTTTTATTTTATAAGTTTTACTGTGTTTTTCTATCAACTGTTCTACCCTTAAATTTTGCTGCGTTCGGAGCAAGTATTTTACTCCTTAAGTAACAACACAGTCTCGTTAGATACATTTTCGAAAACCGAATTTGATTCCTTGTCCTTATATATCATAAAAATACTGACGTGAATGATAAGAGCTTGAGGATACGCACGGTTTAGCTTGTTCATTCAGGTCCGATGCGTTGTTATGGTGATTACAGGGCAACACATGTCTGAAGTTTGGTTGTTCTTCAAATATTGGTTAGTTTATTTATTTATTTATTTTTATCTATCGCCTAATTGACATAATTTAATATAATTTATGCTCTTTCCGTTTAACAAAATAAAGCTCACTTCATTTGACAACCCTACTGTACCTATAGACTACCATCACTGGTAGTGTATTTAGTTAAGAAAAGAAAGCTCTCGCATTAGGAATTGGTATAACTCATGTTTTTTTTTTTTTTTTTTTTTTTTTTTTTTTTTTTTTTTTTTAAATGGGACTTTCACCAATGAAAGGTTGTAAACCTACAAGTACGTTACTATTACTATGGATGGGCTAAGGTTTTTTTTTTGTTGTTGTTTGTTTGTTGTTGTTATTTTTATTATACATCTTCGCTTTCGTGTTAGGCTCAATGGCCTCTCACGGCCAAGAAACTTGGCTTTCTGCTTTATGAAAGCGGCGGTTAACCCTATCTTAATTGTTTGCTACATCTATAAATTACATGTGTTCTTATGACCTGTTCTGAGGGATGAAAAACCGGAGTTTCCGGGAGGGAAAATTATCACCACTGTATGAGAGACCGGCTAACTCACCTCCAGTTGAAAAGCTTTTCTTCGCATCCTAGATGGGAATCGAACCCAGGACTTCTACTTTATATATATATAAATTACTTGGTATCTTTAATATATATATATATATATATATATTCCAAGGCGGAACAGGCCTAGCATGGCCTGTTCCGCCTTGGAAGTCATCGTTGAATCGTTTAAGAGGACGTCCTGGTTTTCTTTTTCCTAATGGCTTGTACTTCGAGGCTTGTTTTGGTAATCTTTCTGTTTTCATTCTTTGAACGTGTTCCATCCATTTATGTTTATATTTTTTAATTTTTTCTATTACTGGTTCTTGGTTTAATTCTTTCATAATTTCTTCGTTTCTTTTGTGATCAAATAGGGTATACTTTGCAGTTTTTCTCATAAACTTCATTTCTGCTGTTGTTAATCTTTGTTTGTCTTTTTGTTTTTTTGTCCAGATTTCGCTTCCATACATTAAGATTGGTAGGGCTAATGTATTAGTCGGGTTTGTTTTTGAACTAGGTTTGGTTTAAATATAGAGTTAATTATACCTGTTATTTTTAAATATTTTGCAATTTTTACGTTTATATCTTTTTTATTTTCATATGTGATCATACATCCTAGGTAGTTAAATGAATTCACCTGTTCCAAGATCTTGTTATCTATTACTATTTTAGTTTTTGCTGGATCTTGTCCTTTAAAGGCCATAGTTTTTGATTTTTCTGTTGATATTATCATACCATAATCTTTGGATATCTCATTTAGATCTAAAATAGCTTTCTGCAAGTTATCTTCAGAATTTGTAATTATTATTTGGTCGTCGGCAAAGAGGAGAGTGTTTAAGTTAACTGTAGGAGAAATTTTAATTCTCCTACAGTTAACTTAAACTGTATCAAATTTACATCCCTGTTACATTAAGGAAATTTTAATTTCCTTAATGTAGCAGGGATGTCCCCTCTCAGCAACTCTTTTTAAGTAGATATTAGAAAGAGTTGCTGAGAGGGGACATCCCTGTCGGATGTCCCCTCTCAGCAACTTGGTTTATCTCTCTCGTATATGATAGCTCGTGATTTAATCTTATTTGTATTTGATTATTTTCATATATACTTGTGATAGCTTTTAGGATATTATTTGGTATTTGTCTTTCTTTTAATATGTTAAATAATATGTTTCTTTTAACTTTATCAAATGCTTTTTCAAAGTCAATAAATGCAATATGTGTTTCTAAATTGTATTCTCTTCTTTTCTCTATTATTAATTTTAGGCAAAAGGCCAGGTCTATACATGATCGTCCTTTTCTAAATCCATTCTGTACTTCTAGAATAAAGTTTTCGGAATATTTCATTAGTTTGTTATTTAAGATTCTGCTATATATTTTGTAACATGAATTTAGTATACTGATACCTCTATAGTTTTTAGGGTCATCTCCATTACCTTTTTTTAAAGATAGGAATCACAATTGCTTTTTTCCATTCTATTGGGGGGATACCAGTTGAGTAAATTTTATTTAAAAATAATAAGAGTCTTTCTTTGAATCTTGTTCCTACGTATTTATATAGTTCTGAACCTAGCTTATCTTTTCCAGATGATTTTCCGTTTCTTGTTTCTTTCAGACTGATTTTTAATTCTTCTTTAGTTATTTCCTTTTCATTTTCGTTAATTGTTTGCCATTTGTCTTTTTTAAAATATTTGTCTGTCCACAGTTCTGTGTAGTAATTTAGAAATTCTTCCAATTTCAGTTCAGTGTTTAATTTTATGTTTCCTTTGGTATCTGCATTTAAGTGTTTCAAAATCTTATATACATTGGGTCTTATTTTATATAAATCATGTTCTAAATTAGAAACAACTTTATTCCATGATTCTCTATGTCTTTTTCTGACTTCTCTTTTAGCTATGGCTCTTATTCTTTTATATTCTATTTCATCTTCTAATCTTTTACTGCTTAACCATTTGTGATAGGCTTCTTTTTTCTTTTTGATTATTTCTTTGATTGTATCATCCCAGATCTTCAGTTTTTTTCTTTTATTGAATTTTTTGGTCTTTCCTAAGCTTTCATTTGCTGCTGCATTCAGTATCGTTTTTATATTAAGCCATTCTATTTCTATTTCTTCATTTTGTTTTTTATTTTATCTAGATATTGGTTAATTCTTTGTTCATATAGCCATTGTACATTTGTGTCATTTAATAGTCTAGTTTAATAAACAAATGTTTCAATTTTTCTTTCTGTTCTTGTTACTTGTAGCCATTTAGGTGGTAATCTTAATTTTATTTTAACAAGGAAGTGGTCACTGCTTATTTCATATCCTCTATGAACTCTAACATCTAGAGAAAATTTTGATGTCTTTTCATTTAATATGAAGTAATCTAATATTGATTTCCATTCTCTTGCTGCCCAAGTATATTTATGTATGTCTTTATGTTTATAGAGGGAATTCATTATTTTTAGGTTATTATAAACTACAAAGTCAATCAATTTTTTACCATTCCTGTTTAGAGTATGTTCTCCATGTATTCCTATATTATTATTAATTTTCGTGTTTCCAATTCTTGCATTTAAGTCTCCTGCTAAAATTATGTAATCATTTTTATTTATTTTATTATATATGTTTTGTAGCTTATTATAAAAATCAATATTATCCTGTTCTGTTCCTTCTTCTGGGGCATATAAATCAATTATTGTTAAATAGCCTCAATCTATTTTTATTCTAGCTTCTATTATTCTTTCATTCCATAATTTATAATGTTTTAGCTGTTTTGAAAGGGAGTTATGAATCCAAATCATGACTCCTGCTTGTGCTCTTCAGTCTCTGTCGACTCCACTGTATATCACATTAAAATTTTCGGTTCTCATAGTTCCTTTCAATTTCTTTTTTGTTTCAGTGATTACTGCTATTTTAAAGTTTCTTTCATTTAATAACTGGTCTAATTCTATTTCTTTATATGCTATTCCTCTTACATTCCAGTTTGCTATGTGTATTATATTTTGTCATTTCCATTTTTGTTTTACCTTTTCCATTCCAGGGTCGTTTCCTATAGATTCAATCCGATTATCTTTTTTCTGTCAGCTTACAAGTAGGATTATGTTCTCCATGTCAGGGGACTAGCCTGACGATGGAATAGTTCAGTGGTAGGGCTGCTACCTTAACGCTTCTGAACTAGCCTTCTTCCGAATTTAAACCCATAGGAGGAATAGGATATATTGAAGGGGAAAGAGTAGATTATAGAAGAATTATAGTAAGGTTTATAGAGAGGGCATAGTTGTAAGGCCAGAAATGAAAAGACCCCATGGCCCTCGAGTACTCTAATAGCATAAGGGCCATAAAATAAGAAGAGTTGGCTGATAAGGCCTTATAGGAAAGATTAAAGTAAGTGGATCTTCCTCAAAGTAGAAGAAGGAGAGGATAGATCCAGCTAGGGGTCCATGAGAGTGTCATTTCCCTTACAATCAAGATGATTGTCCCTTATGGCCCTGTTGGTCCACGAGTCCTTATTCAGTATATTCGGACCACCCCACCCATATACACACACGCACGCGCATGCACACACACACGCGCGCGCATGCACACACACACATGGTGGGCTCCCCTATCCGCCACCCAGGGGACGCGCTCTCTAGGGGTTACAAGGTCCCCCGATATATATATATATATATATATATATATATATATATATATATAATATCAGTACCAGGAGATAGTTGGATTGATAACAAAGAAACGAAAAAATTACAAAGTATCGCGATTTGCAAGTCGAAGTTGAACGAATCTTGCAAAAGAAAACGAAAGTTGTTCCTATAATAATAGGTGCTTTAGGCGCCATCCCTAAAACATTGAAAGAACATCTGGAAGCACTCGAGTTAGATGAATTAAAAATTGGACAGCTGCAAAGGCCGCTTTGTTCGGCACAGCATTCATTTTCGGGAAGTATTTCCACAACTCATAGGCCCTTGGGTAGGGCTCGAATTAGTGAAATATAACCAGCCACACACACACACACACACAAAGCACGGCATATATTACTGGTCTCTCTTGCCATGATAGTTTTCCCCCCCTTAACTATGATATCCACAAAAAAGTATAAATGAAGTTCAAAAATGTGCAAACAAATATTATCTGATCGAAATGATACTAGAACCCTTAACTTCGTCTAAAACTAACGTTCTGTGAGTGCTGACATTTATTTATTTATTTATTTTTTTTTTTATTTACTAACTAGCAGACAAACTTTATACAGAAATATTACTTCGCAATGGAGAAAAATTAATAAACTAAATTCTGTTACATATATTACTGTTCTCAGAATACTTTTATGAGAAAGATAAAACAGCTAATTTAGCCATATAAAGATGATACAATATTCTATTAAGTATTTATGATAAGAGAGTCCACAGGGCGGAATAAAGGTTAAAAATGAGTGTTTATGGGCTCGTTAAAACTGATTTTATATGGAGACATGCTGTTTTGGTACATCACTCTTCATAAGCAATACTTTATCACCTTTTGAAGGTAATTCCTGTCACAGAAATTACCTTTCCAGGTGATAAGATTAAATTGATTATACAAGCACGTTGCAAATGGTAAAAGCTTTTCAATGGGATTTTTAGACACTGATTTGTGTACCATATTCATCTTATTTATAGCATTTTCATGACAATGAAATACAATTATGTAGCTTGTACAACACTATTATTATTACTTATTATTATTGTTGTTACTACCACTACTATTATTATTATTAGATCGTAGAAAAGACAAATATCAATGAAATCGAAAATAGCGTGGAGTTATCATGTTATGAAAGAAAATCGGGTGCGTGAATTTAATAGAGATAATGGAGTTGACTTCTATTTATACCCAGTTATTGACTACACATTTATCACGCACATTTAGTTCAGAGAATTAAATGATGCAGACCATAATTATCAGTCAAAACGCTGTTTTTTTTTTGTTTTTTTTTTACAGTGACATTCGATTGAATTTGTCCCCCCCCCCATTATATATAACCGGAAATAATGACTAAGTGATCAATAAGTATTGATCAGTATTGATCACATGGCTATCAGATACGGTTAGAGAATCAAAACGATGGACAGTCCTACCATTGTTAGTAAAACGCCACCGTTGTCATGACAACAAAACTTCCCGTTTCTAATATCGCATTTTTATGAGATTATTTATCAAATTTTTTAATAAAACAAATTCCACATCTTGTATGTGATAATGATAGTAATAATTAAAGTGCTTTTCTTAATTTGAAACTCAATTTCATTGTCTTTTATTTGTAACTAATTCTTATCAAATGCTTCTTTTTATTCCCTTAGAACTCCGGTGAATTCTCAGCTCTGCGTTGGTTGTCAGGACAACAGTCACGTGATCCCACACGAGCATAATATTACTATGAATTGCAGAGGTTTTAGCTGATTTTTAGGCGGAAGTTTCTAATGAATGTAAGCTAACAGGGATCTCTGAGCGGATGCTTGTTTGGTTTCTGTACTTCGTTATTGGCCTTCTTTTCCACGAAGTTCGTTTATCAACATTATTAGCATTTATGTCACAAACAGTGATACGTAATCCTAGTCTGAGTGATTAATAACCGCCCGTAGATAACTCTGTCCCACGACATCTCAATGTAACTCAAAGAGACGTGCTCTATCGTGGTTGGTAGCCTTGTTTATAATTTAATGAGACATTGGGTTATGGATTAATCCTTATTAACAAGGACTGCCTGAAGGGATAGCCAATGCAATTCACTGCATCCTGTTTTCGTGTAGCTGTATTTACTATTTTTTTTTTTTTTTTTATTGAAAACATATCAATTTATTAGTCATGCTTTTTAAAATATTTCATATTTTCTATCTTCTGATTGTTTATAATATGAATTTAATCGTAAAAAAAATTAAACTTGATTTGTCGTAATGAGAATTATTCTAGTATTGTACTTGGACAAAAATACAATTTTTTTTTTAATCCCTGGCATTGTCTCACCTCCTCTTATTATTAATTAACTTCCACACTCCTGTTCTGAATTTCAGGAGAGCTTTGTTATTTGTTATTTCAATGACAATCACTTATGCTAGGATCTTTTTTTCTTTTAATGTGTGCAAGCTCTCGCGTGTTCTGAATGACCTCCTCTATAATCTCTTTCGTAATATCTGTCTTTGACTCGCAGCATTGCGGAGGATGATAATAAACGAGAAAAGCACACCAGGATCTCAGACAAAGAAGAAGAAAAAAACAGTAAACGCTTGATTAATTACTTTAAAATATGTACAAATGGTTATAAATTAATACAATAAAATGACATTAATACAAACTTAAATATATCTAAATTATAATGATTAATCATGACTTACTTTTTTTGTCGATGAAATAGAAAGATATGACAAATCATTCTTATAATAAACCAACCAGCTGAAGGCACAGATGGCGTATTTGTGACCTCAAAGATGCCGGAGTCCACGACATGTGGAACTCGTTATTTACTCGTTACCATGAGACTACAGGCGGCCCTCATTTCAGAATAATGACAAAAGAAGCTGATTTCATTAAACAGGATACCCACAAAGTTACATGACTTTCCGTGGAATAGCGAGGGTATTGTGTGCCTAGGGCAAAATCGAACTTTTCCCCCTAGATCATTTGATATATTAAAAAAAAAAAAAAAAAGAAGAAGAAAAGAAAAAAAGAAAGAAATAGTCACAAGAACTCGTGCCATGGATTGAGCCCAGGGGAAAATGCCTTCTTTCCCACCTCGGTTTACCATTAACTTCTTTACCATTGAGTTTTAAACGACCGTATCTCTATACAGAGAAATATGAAGATAAGCTGGTGATTTTATTTTTATTTTTTTTTGACGATTGCCTTTTGCGAAAGCAGTAGGGAAAAACGTTAAATTTGCGAAGCAAACTGGATCACATTTATCTAGGGTCCATCTTGATTCCAAAACCGCTAATACACGAGTCGATCTCGGATCTAGACTACTACTAACATATGAGATGATCTTCAGCACAGGACACAAAGTGAAATAAAAATAAGACGTTAAGATAAGGCCAGGACTACTCAAGTGATTAACTATTCACAAGAAGTAACTTCGCGCACTCGTACAGCCAGCATGTTCTTCAGATGATAGGCTGGAGGACTTACATCTGGACAAAAGATGCTAGCTACGTTTTAGGAAAAGGTTCTACTGACATTTTGATGTCCAATGCATTGCACTTTTGTAATGTGAACATCGCAAACTTTTCTGGATCATAATGCTATTATATTCATTTATGTTCCTTAATTTGAAATCACTGACAACTAATCCATACAGTGATTTCATATTTCGTACTAGTTGTTATTGATTTTTTTTTTTTAATGCTCCCAACAACGAAAGGTTATTTGCAAACGTATAGTTATAGTATATTTTGTACAGTGGACGGCTTTGGATATTTTTTTTTCTATTTTTATAAATTTTATGTATTTTTTATTTATTTTTTTACATAGTCTGGAAACCATGCTCTAGATCCCAAACATGGAACTTTTTCAAGCCACTTCAGGTCTCCAATAAGCGAGTCGGTGGTCTCACACTGGGCGATAGCATTCATTTCCCACTTAAATACAACCACAAACATCCATGGCAACAGCGGAATCGAACCTGCAGCCTGTTGGTTGGGGAACAGGTGCACTAACCACTCCGTCAACCAGGCCGGCAACCAGGCTGGATGGTTGATTTGGATTTATTGCCTAAGCACTCGGGCTATGAGGTCAGTGTATTATGTCTGTTAATTGCGCGTGTTCTAACCAGTTTCGTTGTTTGGCTGGATGAAAACCTTATCCGGAAGGAAAAGCCCTCCACCTCCGTATGAGACCTACTAATTCATCTTCGAATAAAAAAAAACCTGATAAAGATTCTTCGTGTCGGCTGTTACTGATTAATAGTATTCTTTAGGTAGATGAAATTCATTTGGCAACACATGATGGACCATCGAGTTGGAGAAATTTTTCCAAGTTACTAACTTTCGTACCCAATATAAGAACAAGTCATCCTGATAACAATTAGCGATTTGATGTTCGAGCGCTTCTCATTTTCTAACTTTTAATTACGATTTAATTTTAAGTTCGAAAAATTCTATAATAATTTTCTCACGGGGGAAATGATCCATATAGTAGTAGAAAAAATGACATCTGCCCTTTAGTGTCAAATATATATTTCCCCATCAAGGACACCAAGCGCATTTTTTTCCTACAAAAAAAAAAAAAAAAAAAAAAAACGGACAAGCTAACCTGCAAATCCACGCAGTAGACAGATATAATGAAATAATCATAGAAAAATTTAAACAATAAAAATACCATACTACAAATCAGTTTTTATGTCCCCAGGCCATTCAGCAGAATTCAGGAACTCACTCTTCTCTTAATATTCTCCCCCCCCCTCAAAAAAAAAAAAAACTATCCCATTCTTGTGCTATTGATAACGTCTATAATCATTGGTTTTATGTGCAGTACAGATGTTCAGAAACTTAAACTCTTCTTCTGTCACAAATCCTATCATTTTGAACATTATTATATGCCTAGTTTGGTTTCTATTAACTACTTAAATTTCACGAATTTGGTAATTTAAAATATTAAACGATATGTTCATACAAAAACAAAAGAGATAAAAAAAAGTGGGGGGATAGGATTTTCTTTGCATCGCAATGAAATTCGTCACTATAAAAGGTTGGATAAAATTTATAATTAGTTTAATCTTTTTTTATAAAACAATTTTTAAAAAAATATTTCCTAATATGTTTTTAGAATGAGACATTCGAAAATGGCTTCTATTAGCTTTCGTTTTGCTATTTCTTTGTTCGTACAATTTTTGCAGCCCACTAAGAATGGAAATAGTCAAAGAATCATGAAAGAAAAATGCGGTTTGGGCTTAACCTTGGATTCTGATTCTCTGTTTTTTAAATATTATTGACATAACAGTGGAAAGTAAAGTAAACCCTTTTGAGGATTCATTTTTATTATTGATTTTTATTTACTAATTTTTAAATGAATCTGAAGAAATATAACAGATACGGAATTAATGTGTCATTGCAGCATAGTAGTTTTACGATAATAAATCCCTGATTTAGTGAGTTATAAAAGTTCTTCACGAGAAAGTCTCATAAATTTATGAGAATGCTATAGCCTCTCTGACTATAGCACTCTCAGCTTATAAATAATGGAACTATATTTTCTTTTCAATTATTTGGTTACGATAACAAAGCATATTTCCTACAGAGAACAGCTACTATTCATAATGATAATAACGACATTATATCAGCAATGTCTTAACTAAGTTGGCGTTTACTCCAGATAACTGGCGTATATCACAGGCAATTTAATATTTACCCACGTTTTAGTTCCATATTTTAGCTGTTTAAAAGATTACACTATATTTACCTTTCATAATTTTCAGTTATTTTGTTCGCTACGTGTAATAATTTGTATTCATGCAGATATATTTTGAACACAATTACTGTAAATTTCAGTCATGCGCTCTGTTAAAGAGTACAGCGACATCTGGATTATTTATTAAAGAGATAATTCTGCCCATGTAATGTTCTTATCTCTTTTTTTTAATATATGTTCTCTCTTTAATTTTTTCTCGGCACGCAAGTTATAAAATAAAGATGTTTTCGACAAAATAAATAACTGAGAAGGTTAGACATGTCTTGAAGAACGCTTTTTTTTGTTACGTCATGATAAAATAATATTCTAGATAACGCTCATGGCGTAATCTATGATTTGCTGACTCTTGCGCTGATATTCCTAATTATAATGATGTTCGTGTGATAAATGTGAGTGGATAAGATTAAAACGGACTTCAGTCTTCATACTCAGCGTGGCTTCCTGCCATTAGCAATCTCTTGGATTGTGCCGTTCGCAAACACTACCTTTTAGCGAGATTGCAAGTGACACTGTAAGGTACATACATTTATTGCGTGTATTTCTAAAGATTGGTTTTCTGTAAAAGAAATTCACTGAAAAAATCAACATAAACAGAGCAAAAAAAAAAAAAAATTATATATTCCAGATGCGTTTTAAACTCAATTCTTTTATATCAGAGCGCAAATTTAGGTGGTAGATGAATTCCTCACCAGGTATAAGACTGCCATCTTGCTTATTGAAGACTTGAAGTGGCCTGAAAAAGTTCCATGTTTGAACTCTAGAGCATGGTTTTCGGATTATCTAATTCTTAGTCCATTGTGTTGCTAATATTAACGTACTGTAGGCTAACGACCTTTCATAAGTGGGTTTCACATAATAAAATAGAGAAAAGTGTAATAAAAGCACAAAAAAGAAATATTATAATAAAAGGGAACAGATCTGATTTATTTTTTAAGTGTTGTTGAATGCTTAGCTTACAAGAGTGAGGGAAAGTTAATTTAATACTTAGATCAGTCTATGTTTCATAAGAAGACGTGTATATATAAAAAGGAAGGCTTTTGTGGATTCAACACCAGAAAGACTGTGGAAAGGAACAAGTATACAGTGATGAAGAAGCGAAGAATTTAATTAAAACAACGAGAAGAAAAAAAGATTGAAATTGGCTTTTAGAAGAAGATTAAAGAAAGAAAAAGAAAAAGGGAACAAAAAATGGAATTTCAGTGAAACAAAGAAAGGTTTAGACACCTGGGTGCAGATTTTCAGGTGTCTAAAAAAAAGAAAACGGGCAAAGAATGGTTCTATACAAAGATATTGATATTGCCGGAAAGGTTTTAAAAGGAAAGAGTTTCCTTGAGGAACTTATGATGATGATGAAGAGAAACCATAAGCACAGGAACGGAATCATTTCCAATAGTAGCGGACCAGTTTGCTTCTGAAACTGATGGAGTGTCAGTGGCATTATGGAAAGCAGCCAGGAGGTGATAATAAGGATACTAACAGAAATCTATAAACTGATTTAGAAGAAAATATATTAGTCTAAAGAAAACATCAGTGATCATTCCAGTTGTAAAAAAGGGAAAAAGAAGTAAAATCGAAGAAAATATGACAATTACAGAACTATTGCATTCATTTCACATGCAAATATGTTGAAAGTAATCCACAAAAGACTGAACTCATAGCCAAATGCCAGAAGAACAAGTAAGTTTTAAGAAGAGGGAGCGAAAGTAGAGAACAAACAGCGAACGTGAGATGAATTATGGAAAAAAAAACAAAAGGATTTTAAAAGTATTGATCTGTTTATAAAATGATCATAACAGACAATGGAATACGATAAGAGTAATATGAATACTTGAGCATCTAATTATCTTATCAGAGAACACTGTATGACAACGAAAAAGTTTCAGTAAAGATGAATCACTGGAAAATAATTATGTTAGGACAGGTTGAAGGGGAAGTTAATGAAGAGGTGGATGGATAATACGAGCCTCCGTATCTCAATCGGTATAGACGACGCCCTTTGGTCCGAAAGAAAGGTTCGATTCCCGTCCATGACGTAAGGAACCTTTATCTGGTCTTTTTCTACTAAAGGTGAGTTAGCCGGTCTCATACGGAGGTAGAGGGTTTTTTCTCTCGGAAACTCTGGTTTCTCGTCCCAAGGAACAGACAAACCGGCCAGTAGAACACACGAAATTTACAGACAAGAATATTTAGAGGCATAGGGGTAACTGCCTTATCCTCGTATTACGGTTGGCAAGGCCAATGATACTTGCTATGGGCGCTTATGTGCCTGTTAAAGCCACTGATGATGATGATGGATGGATGATACAAAGGAAATTGCAGTTTTCTAGCATGTTCAAAAATCAGTAACAATTAACTGAACGTGATCATTGTTTCATACGCTTCGCAAAGACGCCCGGGACAGACAGAAAAAATAGGAATAAGCCTGGTTTTCGAGGCAGTTTGTTTCAAAATTTCTACATGATGATGATTAAAAATTGACTTCTGGACGATGCACAAAATTTCATGTTGTTGAAGAGAATTTATTGGATGCCACGCGATAATTAGAAATGAGAGTCGAGTTTATGGCTGCGATCCAGACTTAAATGTGCTGTGACGGCAAAACACCGACGTATTTCGACTTTCCCAATCGGGAAGCCTTTGAGGGAGGGGAAGGTACAATTTGGCGAACTGATAGGATAAGACCAAACGCATTGTACGAGTACGAAAACATCCCAGGCATACTTTAGACTGTGAACAAAATGACAAGGGCGAATATGAGTAAAGAGAGATTATTCTAAAGACGAACAATCATGTTATCACAAAGATGACTTCCCTCTACTGTTCATTTGAATAACAGTATAATAATTAAAATCTCTTATGTTATGGTTTGGCCTAACGCATGATTTGAAACCCAATTTTAAAAGGCTATAGAAGCCTTTTAAAACCGACAGCAGCGACCGAAGAAGTGTTTTATAAATTTAACGGAAGTGGTGGAGAAGTTTTAGCCAGGAATGGTATTTATTATTATTTTTTTTTTTTTTAGGAAATTTAGTACAATAAAAGTTTGTTTTTCTTTTCAAGTTGAGTATTTTATGGTTATATATATAAACACAGTCGCGTCCAAATATTATGATCTCCATTCTGAATAGTTCATATGTTCTCTCACCTCCTCTTGCTACTAGAATTGTCGCTTTGGAATAAGACTTTTGAATACTGCAGGAGGTATGCTCTATCACGTTATCAAGGTTGCTTCCCACAGATCTGTGAGTGGTGTTCAGACCAGATGATTCTAACGTGACGCAACTTATTATCCTGCTGGAATGCACCTGCGAATATGGGAAGACGGTCACCATGAAGGGATATATCTTCTCAGCCACAATGGAAGAAGCGTTTACTTTCTAAGATTCATAGTACTGTTTACGGGTATCAGGGTTCAAGAGATTCTCCAGGATAATATTCCCCATACCACAATACTACCGTCCCCTACCACCTCTTTCTGCTAGACCATGGAATGATTCCTCTTCGTAGTTTTTTGGCTAGCCCTCAACCCACCTTACACACGTAGCTGAAAACGAGATTCATCCGAAAATTTTTTTTAAGTCTTAAGTAATCCTATGATATCTTTCGGAGTAAACTGTACACATAGTCGTCGAAGATTAGGCGTAAGCAGGGTTTGAATTCGCTTCTTCGAAAGTCCATCCGTAGGAGAGTACATTGGATCGCGGTCTAAGAAATATTCCATTCGTTTCTTGGTTAAATGTCTAGGTCAGTCATTTCACTCTTTTTTGGCTATGGGCTTGCACAAGGCGGACAGCTTACGTTCAGGTTGTGGATAGCTCTGATGGCTCGCCGATTGCTGTTCTGTGCAGTATATTTCTACTCTTGAATCACCTGAAGTACAACATTCCTCAAACAACCTACAATACTGGCAGTTTTTTCCCTGGATACTTCCATTCTTCACTGCGTATCCTACAATCATGTAGTTTCTGAAGTCTGTCAGATCACGTCCCTTGCCCATGTCGATTAGCATCATCGAATGAATAATACGGCACATACCTACAGTATCACACACTGCATATAGTACTGTCTTTCACAGTGATGATATATATGAATGATCATTAACTCGGTTAAGATACATATTTTTTAAAAGATTTGAATGACTAGAACCGAGATTGAAGTTAAAAGGTTTTAATATTAAAACACGACTAGTTTCGGCTTGTAACAGCCTTCATCAGGTGACATTATAAAAGAAAGAAAAAAGAAAAAAACACTGAAGCTTAAACTATGAACATCATAGAGAGTATCTATACATAATTACATTAAATCGTTGTGGTTGTATTTAAAGCTGTTCTTTCGTTAGTTGTATTGTTGGGAAAGTGCGTGCTAGTAGCATCTCGTGAACGCCAGTACATGATTACATCTGAATGACAATCTGGAAGGTTGTAGCTCAAGTTATTATTTAGATGAACAGGAATGAAGATAATTTCTCTAGATTCCACGATTTTTCTTCCAAGTTCATCATTGCAACGGAAGATGTTAGTAGATTTTTCCCAGCAGACTTTGTGACTTTGGTTTTCATCATTAGGATTAGCCGAGAAAAGGATATGACTTGATAATTCACTGGCTCGCTGTCTCTTGTAAGTAATGTCCCTCATGTGTTCTTCCATACGCAATTCGACAGATTTGTCTGTCTGCCCAAAATAATATATATATATTATTTTGGGCAAAATACTATATATATATATATATATATATATAAGACTACTATTATTAACTCGGGGTTGGGATATGTTCATTTTTAATATAAACTGGCTATAAACCCGAGAATTATAACAAATTGAGATTTATTTGCAAACGCAATATGTCTCGTCGAGATTGACTTCATCAGGCGTTAAGAACATAGAAAGATATTAAAAGACACCGAAACAAACATTGAGACACTCTAAAGCTATACAATTATAAAGTTATGATATTCGACTGTAAATTACAGTTATTATGAACCTTTGCTATAGTCCGTGTTAAAGTTCTGTTGTTGTACACTTGTGCGTGTGTGGAACCACGCGATCTCCAGTATCTGATAGTAGAGCCGAAAGAGTCAGGCAAATTATAGCTGAGATTATTGTTCATATGAAGAGGGTCCAAGGTGATTTCTTTTGACTCTACAATGCGGCGTTCTACCTCATCGTGGCAAATGTGTAGGTTTGAAGTTGTTGTCCAATTTACTTCATGTTGGCGGCTTTCGTTGTTCGTGTTTATTGAAAACAGGACATGGCCTGATAGGGCAGTTGCTCTGGTTCTCTTATAAGCAATGTCTCTCTGGTGTTCCTCGAGACGTAGGAAAATAGATTTCTCCGTTTGGCCATAGTAAGGTTTTACGCACTCACATTTGACTTTGTATACACCGGGAAATTGTAGAAGGTTGTGAGATTGTTTATAGTTTCTGAAACTTGATCTTATTTTTAGAAGAGTCGAGAAGCACGTTTGTATGTTGAATTCTTTAAGATTCTACTCAGTATATATATATATATATATATATATATATATATATATATATATATATAATCCTTATTTTTCGCTAAACAGGTCTATAGAATAAAGAGGATTGCACTTCAAAAGGAAAAGAAGAAAATTCAGAATAAAGTCTAGATTTATGTGTGAAATAAAAATTTATTAGATTTTGAGACGTCATCGCAATCAATTTATAAATATTGTTATCCAAAATAATTAAACCTGACAAACAAATTGAAAGTAAATGGTTTGAAACGATTTAGCACGTGCTTTGTTATTCAAAAATTAAGGTGAAATATCTGAAGCATTTTTACCATATGGATAATAATGAGGTTTATGAGTATGATGAACAGAAAAAAAAAAACTAAATGGAATTCGAAGCACATCTTAAGTATCACATAACTCGAATGCGTATTTGTTTTCACTGAGGATCACGCACCTCGACCGTAGAGAGTAGAATGTTCACTTAATTAATATAAACATGCTGGCGGAAGATATCTCGGAAAGCCGATCTGCGGGACATATTTTATTTATTTACTTATTTTTAATTTTGTTCATTACCGCACAACCTTCCATTTTCAAAGGAAGATACGGAATTCAAAGCATGCATTATACATAGGTTTATTTAATAATCAGAATATAATAGGCAACCTTTCATCTTACTGAACTTAAGGTAGTGTTTGAATTCGTTTCGCCTGACAGAAGAGGAACAATACTTTCTCTCTGTGACTAAATGGATGTAGAAACTTCTGAAACGTAGAAGCAAATGTATTTCTCTTTATCTGGCAACTTGCCTGTACATAAATAGATAGAGTTTAGCGTCGCACTTACTATAGACACCTTGAACTTGAATCTTATCTTAAAGTCCGCCAAGGGATAGAAGAGAAAAGAAAAGGGGAGGGATTATCTTTATTCCTTATCATCTATCTTTCTTTATCCATTTAAACGTGTTTCGTGTTAGAATATTTCTTTTTCTTTCGTTTTTACTTGACGTAAAAAATGGTAATGGTAAAAATGAGCCCAGTAAAAATATTATATAGCTTTATTAAAAATAATTCTTTATGTTAAACGAAACTGAAAGTCTGCTTTATTTATTTTTAACTTATTATTTTTATCTTATTATTTTAACTTATTATTTTTATCTTAGTTTGGGGATGTCTGGAATGTAAGGCGTACATAAATTAAGATTGGGTTAAAATCAGTAAGACCGAAACACACACACACACACACACACACACACACACACACACACACACACACACACACACACACACACACACTAATTAACTCAATAGAAAGAGAGAGAGAGAGAGAGAGAGAGAGATTTATAATTATTTTGACTTTTAAAATATGAATAAACATTAATGGGAAAAAATTAAAAGCGCTTTTTAATTAAGTTCTTCAGTTATTAACAAACTAATGACCGAAATACATAATTTAATGAGATATGACAGAAAGATTACCAATTGTGTGAAATATATGAAACGGTGAGAAGGCACTATATGCTAGTGTAAACAACCACAAAAGTGGACATCTGGTGGATGGAAACCACCAGGACAATGCGCACGCGCACTAATTTCAACTATACTGTAATTTTTTGTTCAAATAAAATATCGTCTTGTGTAGTGCTTCCCAAACTTTATGGATGTCAAAGGCCCCTTTGGAAAAATTAAAATATTTCACGCCCCCCCCCCTCGAAAAAAATCCTAATACAGACATATATTATTATAATATTTATTGTTATTTATATTCAATACAAAAGATACACACCATGCGTATTTCTTTCCTCTCATCGCCGCACCTGTGTACACTAGCAATGAAACATTAATTTAAAGCACGAAAAACTTGGCCGTTTTAAAGGAGCGCAAAATTTTGCATTTGTAAGCTTTTTTTGTGCTTCTTATCAATATTTTTGAAATGAAACATATAAATAAGCAGATATTTACTAATATTCATTAAGCGCCGAAATACGCAGGGAGCAAAATTTGTGAACCAATCTGTGATTTTTTCCATTAAAATAGAAAAAATAACAAAAAAAGAAATAATAAATAATAACAACTAAATACGTTTCTTTTAAGATAAAAAAGATCTACTTAGTCTTAAAACATTTTAAATTTGTTTTCATTATTTCAAGGCGCCCCCCCTTTTATATTTCAAGGGCCCCCCCCTAAATTATTCAACTTTTTTTTTTTAATTATTACAGTACGTACAAGTTAAATTTTGTTTTACACCAGAGCAGCTATGAAGATGTGCATATGATTGGTGCGGTATTAACAAAAGATCACGCTACCTAAAGACAAAAGCAACCGACAAGTGTAGAGTTGAAATGCTAATTCTCTTCAGCCGAATTCCATAACATCTGGAACTGTCATAACAACATTCGCTATATATTTCTTAGTTTTAACACATTCACGACGGGGTGTCGTTTATCGTTCCGACGGAACTTCTCATTACCGGCGGGCTCAACTCAAACAGAGTTTCAATCCTTGGTTGAACTTTATTCCTGCTTGTTTGCGTTTGAGCTGGCAGGCGAACTCACACACGCATTATATGTACAGTAACCATATTTTTTTTGGAAAAAATAAAGAACAAATGAAAAATTGTTTCATAATAAATAAATAAATAAATAAATAAATAAGGTTGCGTTTATTTGTTTCACTAAAACTAAAAAAGCTTTATAAGGTTTATTGTAAAATATAAACATATACGTAGCATTTTAAACAATGATATTATTACTTAAAAAATTTTAATTTTGATACTGAAAAGTATCAAAATTAAACTTATAATAAATTTAATAAATTTAATAAATTTAATAAATTTAATTAATTTAATTTAAATAAATTTCACAAGAATGAACTTTTTTTTTTAATAAATCAGGTTTGTGTTTTAAAAATTCATAAAACTGTATACAATGCATGCTAAAGTTGCATTTGGTATAAACGAATGCTTTCAACGTTTCGATTTTTAATTGGGTTTTCTCACAGGTCCACATATCGTTCACTAATGAAAATACTCGTTCAGTGGGGGGGGGGGGCATTAGATCCAGGGAAACATAAGCAAAATTCAACGATTTTTAAAATGTTTTTAAAAGATACATGTTTATATGTGAAATATTTAAAATTTTCAACCCATCTAGGTCGGCAGGACTCGTCATTTTGTCGCCATTCTTCGATCTTCTCACTGGTGACATGACTTTTAATACACGAAACTTCATCATATAGTTGGCCGTCATTTATATTTAAGTTCCAGTGACTGGAAATGAACAAAACACTTTCCTCGATCTTCGCTCGCAGAGGGATTTTTCGTAGTAGGACCCATTCAAATACTTCAATTTCCATGAAACAGCTGTTCCAGCTACAGTGGTACCTCGACTTACGAACTTTTCGAGATACCAACTTTTTTCATATCCCATTTTGACCTCTAGATACGAACCGTAATGCTTTTCTTTTCAAATGAACTAAAGCCTGTTTTACGTATACTTTTTTTTTTAACTTTTTATGCACGTTTAGCAGAGCGCGCGCTGAACTGTCTGTAGTCACTAGAGACAGTTCACTAGCGTCTAATCACTAGACTCTAGTGTCTAGTATACTACGTCGTATTTTTCTGAAATACGACGAACGCTGCACGTATTTGCTTTTTTGTGTATCTATTTCGGTATTTGTGTAAACAAACAATACACTTCGTGAAGATTTTTTTTAGGTTTGTATTTATGATTTATACTGTATGTATTTGTTTTTATAAGTGACGTATTTTATTGTAGCTTCACGTTTATTTGCTGAATAATCTACCAGATAAGCATCATTTCACTGATCAGCGTATTATTTTCAACATGGAGCAAAAAAAAAAAAAAAACTAAGAAATAAGAGAAGAATAAAATCACAATAGAAATTAAGAAAGATATTGTGGGAAAATATGAGAAAGGAGTCAGGCAAGGTGATCTGTGCAAGCAGTATGACTTGTCCAAATCCACCATAGCTACAATTGTGAAGAAAGCAGATTTTATAAGGAACTGGATGTGGCTAAAGGAGTATCTATCGTGTCATCTCGAAGAAATAAAGTTATGGAAGAAATGGAAACTTTACTACTCATCTGGATTAATGACATGCAACTGAAAGGAGATAGTGTATCTCAAAACATGATCTGTTTACAAGCTCAAACAATTTACAAAGATCTTTTGCAGAACTTGCCATCCACTAGCAGTAACAAAAACATCAGCGAAGAGTTTAAAGCTAGCAAAGGATGGTTTGAGAAATTCAAGAATAAAACCGGTATCCATAGTGTTGTTAGACATAGAGAAGGTGCTAGTGTTAACAAAGAAGCCGCTGAAAGGTTCGTGAAGGAATTTCAGAAACTGATGGGGTCAGAAGGTTACAGACAAGAACAAGTTTTCAACTGCGATGAAACTGGACTTTTCTGGAAGAAAATGCTTAAGAGAACGTTCATCACTAAGGAGGAAATTGCCAGGACACAAGCCGATGAAAGACAGACTAACTTTGCTTTTTTGTGCCAATGCCAGTGCTGACCTGAAGATAAAACCTCTGTTGGTTTACCACCCTGAAAATCCTAGAATCTTTAAAAAGCAGAAAGTTAACAGGCGCAAACTCAGCGTTATGTGGAAAGGTAACAGCAGAGCCTTCTTCTCTGAGTGGATGACAGAGGTCTTTGCTTCCACAGTGAAACGGTATCTACAAGAAAAGGTTTTGCTGAGAAAGTTCTTCTTATAATGGACAATGCTCCAGGACATCCACCACAGTCGGAAGAAGATTTGGATGAAGAGTTTAATTTCATCAAAATTAAGTTCTTGCCTCCCACTACCACACCACTCCTACAACCAATGGATCAATATGTTATTTCCAACTTCAAAAAGCTTTATACAAAGCTCTTTTCCAAAGATGTTTTGAAGTTATCACTGACACAGAATTAACCCTCAGGGCTGGAAGATTCATATAAATATTCTTCATTGTTTGCGTCTTATTAGTCAGGCATGGGAAGATGTTTCTGTGAGAACTCTAAAATCAGCCTGGAAAAAGTTATGGCCCGACTGTGACCGAGGAACTGCATTGGAAGGATCTGAAAGCGAATTTGACATTGTAGATACAGTTGTCTCCCTGGGTAAGACCATGCATTTGGAAGCTGATGAAGCAGACATAGAGGAGCTGGTAGTTGGGGGGGGGGGCATAACGTTGAGCTGACCACTGAAGAGCTACAGAAGTTAAGAAGAGAGCAGGAAAAAGAAAGGGATGAGGAGGAAAAGCAAATGTCTTCAGAGGACGAAGAAGACAGCAACAAAAGGAAGCAGTTCCAACAAGTGACGTAAAAAAAATCTTGCAGCACTGGGCGAATTGCAAGAATTGGTTAACAAGTGGCATCCAAATCAAGGTGTTGTTTCTAGAGCCACCAATATCTTCAATGACAATGTCATTAATCACTTTTAAAGGATGTTAAGGAAACGACAGATTCAGTCAACGTTGGATAGGTTTTTTAAACCTCCCTCACCTAAGAGACAAAAAGAAGTAACTGATGACAACAAATCGAAAATTCCCGAACCACAAAACCAGCCACAAGAATAGGGATTTTTTTTTACAATTTAATGGAAGGTGATTTTCATACTAATCATGTAAGACCAAAGATTTCATAAATAAAAATTAATATGTAATGGTATACAAAATGCATATTTATAGTGTAAAAATGCTCCTTCTCCATTTCTTTGCATTTTCTTCATTTAGTTGAGAATAGTTTTTTTAAATTTTTTTTTTTTTAAATTTTTGAATCCGGGAACAGATTAATTGATTTCCCATAAGATATAATGGAAAATTGGGTTTCGAGATACGAACCTCGGTCAGGAACGAATTCAGTTCCTAAGTCGAGGTACCACTGTATTTAAATAATCAATGCAGATTTGGTAAAATTTATGAATTGCATCTTTAAATATGTTGGCATCAATATTCAATTTACTATTTCAATTAATAAAATAAAGGACAAAATGGCCATTTTAGAAAAAATATCTAAAGTTGTTTTTTTTTTGCATCTGCAGTATAATGGCTGTTGGGGAGGGCGTGTAGTTACTGTGGGGAACGAGTTACTATCGCCTCGACGTGAACATGTTTAAACATTTTTCGTGTGCGAGGTATATGCAAAACTTTTTTAATGTCTTTTTTCGTAAAGTAAAATCAGGGGTGCGAGTTATAAGCAAGAGCAAGTTATATTCGAGTAAATACGGTAAGCATTTCGCCGACAAGTTGACATCCTTCTGCTGCTTCCCCTGCTCAGCTGACTTCTATGGTGAGTTAAAATGCATAAATATTTTTCTCACTACCGTTTTTTTTTTTTTTCAAACCAACATCATTAAAATCAATTTAATAATACAATAATCAATTTTACACTGAATAATATTATAAATTTATATAATATATAAATAATTATAAATAAAATATTATTTATAAAATTATAAATAATTATTTATAAAATATATAATATTATAAATTCATTAATTAATTAATTTTTCCCCTACTAAAAACTGCCCGGCAAGTCAGCAACTTGATTTGTAAATTTTTGGCATGCACAGGCACATCAACAACTCGATTTATAAACTTTTGGCACGCGCACATGAAGTGGTAGTAAAAAACGACCCTAACGGAAACGAAAAATGGCGGTGATTCTCTCCAAAATAATAACAAGAAAAACAAATAAATAATAACGCAACATGATATTAGATTCGTCCATAAGATTAATATCCATTATTTTCAAAGCACACCAAGGTGGTTTACAATCCTCCAAACGCTATTGGGATAGTTTTAAGCCTTACAAAAGAGAACCGACATGGCGTCCTCCTTAAGACGCTGAAAAAAAAAAAAAAAAAACTAGCTGGAAAGATCGATGAAAAATTTAATTCAACGGATAAAAATAGAAAGGGTGAAAAACTATGTTATGTGCAGGTGTCTTTTATTCTCACTTTTCCTTTTCTCACAGTAATTTCCATATTCCTTTAAAAAGAGGGAGTGGGTAAATAATTCGGAAGACCTTAATATGTTCTACAAGTAAACGGAATGTTTTCGTCTGGCTAAAGAATTAATTAGATCTACCAAAAGAATTCATTAAATAGCGAGAATGTAAGTCTTGATTAACACAATAGCAGACACAAAATAGATGATTTTTGTGTCTGGTAACAGACAAGATTCCTTTGCTTCAGTTTTTATCTCTACTTATCTGTGATCACGTGCAATGTACTGTTAGTCGTTTGAAAAGCACGTTATCATGGAGACTTATAAAGGGTATTAATACATCAACCGACTACCAATAGGAATGCCAGCGAGCACTGGGTGTGCAACCGTATTGCATAACGTATTTATTCGGTTGATATAGAGACTTTGGTTTGTTCTAGGTCATAAACTTACAGGTGATATCGTTTGCCTTTTTTAAAACAATAAAATGACAGTGATATTATTTTTTAAGAAACGTTTCTTAAAAAACAAAAGTTTCTATAAATTCTCTTCTAAATACGACTGAGCTACAAACAGAGCCATAATTATAAATAATCATCTGAAAATAACTTCAGATTAATTTAAACTAAATAATTTGTTTGCTATTTGTTAATTAGAATAATAACTGATGTTGTTTGGAGGCTAAATAACTACACGACGCCGTAAATACAGCTGTATTTTGCGACTTAGGTCGACGAACACTTGTGGCGGTTTCAACACCTACACAGACTTACCATAACGACACAAAAGAATTTCTTTGTATTACTTCTTTCTCTCTCTCTCTGCAGTTGGGACTTTAGTCATTTCTAAATTTGTTCTGCCTTTGTCGCAAGGCTCCTGGTACTTTCATGTGTACTATTTTATTCTTAATATACATTATAATTGGATAAAGGCATGCTGCATACAGATATATTTATTTGTGCAAATATCTTATTATTTCCTATTCTTATTTTTAGTACAAATAAGAAAGATTTACTATCCACAAAACAGAACTATACTTCACACTACAAAGACCATGTTTAAATACTTGACTTACTCATTATTCGGTTTTTTATTATTATTATTATTTATTAAAATGTACTGCAGAATCAGTTGATGCATCTAGTCTATTTATTTCAAGGAACAGTATTCCTTATATATATATAATCTTGACAACAGTTATTCAAAATTAAATAGATCCGCTGTAGGCTAAACAAATTCGTCGCCATATTGTTGATAATGTCTCAAATTGCTATCCCATATTTGAATATAACTGCATAAGACAAAAACACAAGACGAAAAGCTTACTATAGCTGGTAATTAGAATCTTCAATGGAAGGCATTTTTTTTTTTTTAATAGTAATCGTTTTTTTTTTTTTTTAACTTAAACGCGAAAACACAGTAGGAGGCGCTGATTTTTATAAAATTGTATGCAAAATGTATATCAAATTGTCACATCAGTAGATGAAAGATGCAATACAATCACGAGCCCATAATACATTGTGCTACTCTCAAGACACCGCTAACAAACGTTGCCTAAAGTGAACATAGGATTTATGATAAAATTCTACATAGTATTATAATACCGATATTTATGACACAGACTATGTTGAAGAATAAAATGTGTTGCTATAAACAGAAACAGCATCATAAATAACAAATCTTTAAAGAGAATTCATGCGAAAGTAGACAAAACACGTTACGATATTCTGGTCACAAAAGAATTACCATATATATATACGATTTGTCTTACCTTTCACAAAGTTCCATTTCCTTCTTTTATTCTAATTTTCGACACATTATCGGCGTGCATCCTATTTCATCGCTTTCGATAGTTGCTATAACCTGGATATGTTTTGAAAGTATTCAACAATTTGAACTAGACTCGTATTGCTTAACTGTCTGTCTGTTTTTTTTTTTTTCTTTTTTTGAAGGCCACTAAAAGCTTCTGAACAACAGTCAACCCTTCATTTCTTGAGCTATTAACTTAGATTGTTACTATTGTCGTCTACCAGCAAATAATGATTGAGGAGAATAAGGGGAAAAAAGAAAGAAATTAAAATCATTACAAGGAAGTCTTTGAAGGAAATACAGTATGATTGCCTCACTGCATGCGTGTTTGTAGATCGTCTGCTAATAATCAGCGTTCATTAGTAATAGTTGTTAAAAGCTGATATCGACTGAGTTAGTAAAACACATTGATGTTTCAACTACAACATTAAACAGCAGTCGTTAATAAGAAATTGAATTGGCGAGTGGCAGTTCGGGAAGTATCGTTTCGAAATGTTTAAGCATCCAGTGAAAAGCCGTAGGTATTCAGAGCAGAACTAATATGCATAAATAGAAGCATGTTGGCATTTAGGATCGCAATTTGCAGAGAAAACAAAATTAATTTCATTAAGGTAGTCCTAAAATGTGTCATTCCCCTCCCCCCTCCTTCGATTTTCTTTCGTGTGATTAGTTGTTTTATAGTTTTATCTAACTTTATGATGATACTCAGAACAAATTGTTCAAATGCATTGTCTTTGCAATAATTAAAGCATTTGAGAATATAATAAATGAAAAAGAGAAATTTTATATCAGAAAGAAAGTGAAATTAATTTTTTATAGATATAATAGAAATAAAAAGATTATTTCTCCATTGACACCATGCTTATTACTACATTATGTCTAAATAATTTGAAATGTAAATTTATGATTATTAGATTTTCCAATCAGAGGGAAAGTATTGGAATCTTAAAATGGAATTGTTAATATTAACTAGATGAATTATGGCTTTCCGTGGGAGTAGCTTTATTATTCGGCATTACCAATAGAATAATAAAGCTACTCCCACGGAAAGACATAATTCATCTAGTTAATATTAACAATTCCATTTTAAGATTCCAATACTTTCCCTCTGATTGGAAAATCGCGGATATTATACCTCTGAAAAAACCTGGTAATAACCCACAACTTCCCCAAAGCTACAGGCCCATCAGTCTTCTTTCCTGTCTTGGCAAAGTAATAGAAAAGGTCATCCTATCAAGACTACAATCAGCAGTGGACCAACAGAAAATAATCCCAAATGAGCAATTTGGGTTTCGCAAAGCTCACAACACGGTGCAACAAATTCACCGACTAACAGAACATATCACTCATGGCTTTAGCTGGCACCTTCACACTGCTGCTGTATTTTTGGATGTTGCCAAGGCCTTTGATAAGGTCTGGCATCAAGGCCTTATTTTCAAACTAATTGAAAACAATATCCCAATTAAACTAGTGAAACTCATATATTCATATATCAATGAAAGATACATGCAAGTAAAACTCAACGGAATTGTTTCTTCGAGGCGCAAAATCCTGGCGGGAGTACCTCAAGGTTCTCTTCTGGCCCCAATACTTTTCACAACTTACATGGCAGATATTCCTCTCAACTCAAAAACAACTACTACGGCTCTTTATGCCGACGACACCGCTATTCTAGCTAGATCGCTCAGCCCTCACCTAGCAATGACTAGACTCCAAGGAAGTATCAATGAGCTAGCAAACAAGTAAACCCCCTCAAAAGCTCAGCCATGATGTTTTCAAGAAGAAAGATCTGCAACAAAGAAGACATCCTGCTCTCTGGTCAAAAGATCCCATGGCAATCAGAGACCAAATATCTTGGGGTATTGATAGATAAGAAACTCCTTTTCAACAAACACATCAATCTCATTTGCTCCAAATCTTCCAAAGTCATAGCTCAGCTCTACCCATTGATCAACCGCAAGAGCAAATTGAACCTACATAATAAATTGCTTCTTTACCGGATGGTAATACGTCCAGTCATTACCTACGCCTCACCAGCATGGAGTCACACTTCAAGATCAAACATTTCGAAATTGCAGAGAATCCAAAACAAATGCCTTAGGGTGATCCTGGATGCACCGTGGTTCATCAGAAATTCACAGATTCACCGAGAAACCGGCATTCCATATATCTCCTCCTTTCTTCGTAATCTTGCAGAAAAATTCTTCGTGAAGTCAAGTTCCCATTCAAACCCACTAATCGTACAAGCTGTCAATTACAATGAGACTGATTACTACAAACACAAAAGACCGAAGGCTATTCTTCTCTCAACTGATCATAGTTAACACAACTGCCCTCCAAGGGCGAGCTTAATTGCTCAAAAATCTCCCATTCCTAAACAACTCTCATTACAGATAAAGGGGAATATGAAAAGCACTTGTGCTTCACCCATCCTGTCAGTAATGTTAATGGTTAATGGTTATTATGCAATTATGACTTATGAATGATAGAGAATCAGGAGCCGGCATGATGGTTGTTGTTGCGAAGAATGTTTTTGATTTCAGTGGTGATTAGTGAGTTTTACATTTTGTGAATCTTCTTTGATAGCGGAGTACAAGGTAAGACTTTGACTTTTGATGCAATCTTCCGGCCCTTGTATATATATATTTCTCAGGTAAGCATATTTGAATACTTTTAAACATGAACAGTTTAAGTCCTGACGACTTTGTCCAATCTCTGGATAAGAAGCTGGCGTTCGACCTCCTCAAAAAACTGTTGAAGAAATTTGAGGTAGAGTGGCCAGGGTTTCTAAACCAATATTCAGCGACAGATAACTCCACAGAAGGGGACAGCTCAATACCAGGGGAAGAAGGGAAGATGAACCTGATAATCTTTGCTCCCACACCAAAAGACCATACAGAAACTCATGCTCGAAAAAAGCGTAAAATAGCGGAGACTCAGGTAAACGAGGGGATGGAAGAAGATGCCCAACACTGACCTCCCCACACCTAACAATGAAAACGTCCCGCCAATTGTACTACGGGAAAAAGAACGATGGACGGCCCTCAGGCCTATTATGCAAAACCACCAAATTGCCTATTTATGGGCATAAACCGTAGATGACGGAGTTAAAATCCAACCTGCCACAACAGGCGACTACAGACACCTCACAAAAACCATGGATGAGTTAGATATTAAATATCATACTTACTCACTGAAGTCAGAGAAAAACCTACAAGTTGTACTCAGAGGAGTAACAGAAAACATCTGCACAAACATCTGCACGAGTACTAGGGGCATTGGACTCTTGTCGGCCCGTAACATTCTGCTGACCTTGACAGGTGGGAGATCGTTAGGGGCCGACAAGAGTCCAATGCCCCTGTACTCGTAGAGATACCTAACACACACAAGAACATATACAACATAACAACGATCTGTGGTCTGAAAATTACAACTGAACCACTAAGGAAAAGTGCCTCGTCGGGCCAGTGCCACAGATGTCAGAAACATCCAGAGACTGGTAGAATACAGATACGCACAGAAACTCTGCAGAGCAGACTACAAATGCTTCAAATGCGGACAAAACCACCCCACAGCAACCTGCTCAAAAACCAGGACCTCACCAGCCAAATGCGCGAACTGCGGGGGCCCCCACCCTGCAAACCACAGAGGCTGAGTCACTACCCTAAGAACAAAACAGACAACAAAAGGAAACAGATCTCTCAACCCTGCCCACAGGCACCAGAGTCGACGGCTCCCCAGTCGTCTGACACCCAACAAAAGACAACAAAACACCACCTCTCACAAATGGAAAATACCAACAGTCTGGAAAGCCACTGTCGAAGCAAGACATACGCCGAAGTAGCCCACCCATCCAAAGATATCCAGCAGGACCAAATTCTTCCAAACATGACAACAGTCATCACAGCCTCATTGGCAAATATGCTTCAAGACTTCAGTAAGTCAAACACTTCACCAAACTCCACAAAAAGATTTCTAAAAGAAACTCAAACCATCTCATCAATGCTTGTTAATGAACAAAACTAGATTACTCCAAGATTCACTACAAATCGTCGCTTGGAACGCCAATGGCCTAAAAAATATGACACTGGAGCTTCAAGAATTCTCTCACAGATACAACCCCGGCATCATCCTAATTAATGAAACTCACCTAAGACCTGCAGACAATCCAAAACTTGAGAGCCTACACACTGTATAGAAATGACCGACTGGACTACAGAGATGGTGGTACAGCCATATTTATCAGGAACTGCATCAGGCATAATGGAATACTCAACCCTCCAACCTCCAACCTAGAACTCACCGGTGTCGAAGTCCACACAAACTCAACTGGAAGACTTAAAATCTACGCCGCCTACAACTCCCCTGCTAAGACTCTGCTATTTTCTGACTTGGATGCTGTACTGGGAATAAATGAATCCATCATCATCGCTGGGGACTTAAACCCCAAACATCCCTCCTGGAACAGCAGCACCATAAATAAAAATGGCCGTATCCTATTCAGCTACACAGGATTAAACAATGCTGTCGTAACAGGACCCACCAAACCAACCCACTACAGCCCAACTGGCACAGCCGACATCCTAGACATCGCCATCCTACACAACATCAAATACCAGTGCAGCATTCAAGCACTGAACGAATTATCATCAGATCCCAACCCAATCCTACTTCACTTAGAGAACAAAGACCAGTCATCTCCCCCCCCCCCCGCTAAACCTCCATTGTCTGGGAGAAACTTAGGAAAGTGCTACCAGAACACATTGGTCCGGTTCCCCATATAAAAGCCAAGGAAGAAATAGACACGGCAATAAAGATCCTCACCAATCAAATCAATAAAGCCATAACAGCAGTCAAAGTATCCACGATTATCCACAAACAAAACCGTCTCCTGGAAGAAATCATGGACTTAATAAGGGAAAAAAAAACAGACAAAGAAAAATATACCACAACACACGTGCTCTCCAGGACAAAACAGCCCTCAACAGACTAAGCAAATCTGTCCGAGAAGCTCTCCAGAACCACAGGAATCAACACTGGGACAACAAGCTCACCTCCATCTCCACAGCAGATCGTTCCATATGGAATTCCTAAACAACCTCAGGAACAAGTGCAAATCCCTTCCCCTTCCCTCTCCAAGCAGAACAGCACCTTGCATACACAGATGCTAACAAAGCTGAAGCCATAGCAAGAAACCTAGAGAAACAATGCAGTCCTGCATATGAGAACCTAAACATCAGCCATGTATACAAGATCCATCATGAAGTCAGGTTCACAGTAAATCGTCCCGATGTCAATCCAAGTCCTATAATGCCTACCTCACCTACCGAAATAATCGGCATCATCAACCACCTCAAGATGAAAAAAGTCCCAGATCCCGACGACATCACTAACAAAGTCATCAAGGCACTACCACGCAAAGCCATACCACATCTGGCAAACATCATAAACTCCATCTTCAAATGGCAGCACTTCCCCCAGTCATGGAAAATAGCTGCATCCCAATTCACAAACCAGGCAAAGACCACACCTACCTGAAAATTACCGTCCCATCAGCCTGTTGTTATCCAACGTAGGAAAAATAGCTGAGAAAATCATCCTCATTAGAATCCAAAATCATGTCAACCAACTAAATATCATTCCACAAGAACAATTTGGCTTCCGTCAAAATCACAGCACCACCCAGATCCATAGACTGGTAGAATACATCACCACAGGATTTAATTGGAATGAACACACTGGAGCCGTCTTCCTAGACATCTCAAAGGCCTTCGATAAGATCTGGCACCAAGGCCTCCTCTACAAACTTATCATCGCTAACCTTCCACTAAACATGATACACCTGATTAAATCATACCTCTCAAACAGGAGGATGCAAGTCAAAATCAATGAAACAGTCTCAACTCAAAGGAAAATCCTCGCTGGAGTTCCTCAAGGATGCTAGCCCCGATCCTGTTCAACATCTATATGGAAGACCACCCTCAAAATCCTCTCACATCCACCATCGCCCTTTATGCAGATGACATGGCTATACTAGCCAGATCCCACCAACCACATCTCGTAACCAAAAAACTATTAGACACAATCCTGAATCTAGAAAAATGGTTTACAGACTGGCGACTACAATTAAACCCCCAGAAAAGCACAACGATACTCTTCACAAGAAGACGAGCATCCCCCAAAGGAGACATCACCCTGTTCAACTCTAAAATTCCCTGGAAAACAAGCAAAATACCTCGGAATTCTTCTCGACAAACGATTATGCTTCAACAGCCACATCAAGAGCACATGCACCAAGGCTTCAAAGGTTATAGCCCATCTGTACCCCTTGATCAACAGACACAGCAAACTAAGCACAAGAAACAAAATTCTACTCTACAAGACAGTGATCCGTCGCACAATTATATACGCCTCCCCAACCTGGAGCCATACCTCCAAGACAAACACCCTCAAGCTACAAAGACTACAGAACAAGTGCCTGCGAATGATACTGGACGCCCCGTGGTTCATCAGGAACGCCCAGATCCACCGGGACATAAATATCCCCTACATCTCTCCACTACTACGCTCCCTAGCAGAAAAATTCTTTATGAAGACATCTACGCATCCAAACCAACTAATACAACAAGACGGACACTATGACGGTAATGACCACTGGAAACATAAAAGACCGAAAGCCATCCTAACACTCAACGACGTGTAACCACTTCTGTCCACTCAGGGCGAGCTAAAATAGCTCACAAATCTCTCCCATCACTGCTCCCGAAACAGACAACAGGGAATATAAAAAGCGTCAAGCTTCACTTTCTGCGTCCTGCGTCCTGCGTCCTGGTTATTATGCTTATATGCTTATTTTTAAGTCATTATAAACTGCTTTGCAAAATAGGTAAATTTTGTAATTTGTAAATTTGTATATTTTCAAATCTAATTTCCATAAATATGGACGACGAAGTGGTGAACGATTGGCTTCCAAATCTCGATTAAATGTGCTCTCATACTATTCAAAAAATTATACACATTAACTGATGACAAATGGCCAGAATATCTTTAATTATCACCATCACAGCATCAAATGCAGAAGGAGAAAAAAGTAACTGAGATGAGAATATTAATTTTGAAATGTTGTCTCAAAAAAGAAACATATCAGACTGAATCTCGGGAGGAACAGGTGAATAAAAAGAGGAAAAACTGAACCTATTGTCTTGGAGGAGGAAATCACTCCAGACGACAATACCAGTACCATCCAGGAATAAATTCCCCCAATCATTTTGAGTATCAAAAACAGTTGGACAGTAGTCGCATTTGTCATCAAGAGTAAAAAAAAAATTTTCCTGTGCTAAAAATACAGATAAAGGTATATGAATACAGTTTTAGATAACCGTAACCATTCCAAACTTCTTGACAATTTAAAACTTCCATATCATACTTTTGCAGTCAACAACCAGAAGAATTTGTCTTCATAGCTGCCTCACTAACAGACATGTAAGCCGGCATTAGTAAGTTAAATCCAACCCTGGATTCTACAAAAAGATTTGTCAAACACGCCCACTCCATCTTGGAATGCCTACGGCCACGCAGAACAAGATTCTAGAACTCCAGTACTTCGTCATCCGCTATGAGACTCACCTCCAACCAGCCAATAAACCGAAATTAAGAGGATACATTACCTATAGAAACGATAGACTAGAAAAAACAACCTAAAGTATAATGAACTAGCCAATCCCTGAACCAGAAATCACAGGAATAGACGTTCAGACCAACAATACAGGAAAACTCAAAATGTACGCAGCCTACAACTCTCCAAACAAACTTACTGACAACAAATCTCGACGCCATACCAGACAGCAAAGACTCCATCATCATCATCATCATATCAGGTGATTAAATGCCAAATGGTTTGGAATAGGAAATGATAAATCATCCGAAGCGAATGAATCCTCAACGCGCACGCCACCTCCAACAAGCTGCAACATGCGCATCCGACCCGACGCACTTTGGACCTTTCGGAAACCAGATATCTTATATATTGCCAACCTATAAAATATCAGACAATCAGTATCAACTACAAACGGTAAATGAACTCACCTCAGATCACAGCCCAGTCCTACTCCAACTAGGTACTCAGAACCAATCCACCCTCACCCCACTCCACTCTTCCATACTATGGTGGAAACTCTCCACTCTCATCTCCAAACATATCGGACTTATACCTACCATTAGGGGGAAAAACGAAGCCATCGATACAGCAATAACCAGTCTCACGAATCAAATCCAGGCCGCCCTAGTAGCAATAACTACGACTACAAGCCATAACAGGCTCCCATATGACATCATACAGCTAATCATAGAAAAGAAAATAGTCCTGAGAAGATATAACAGCACATTGTCTCCTCAGGACCGACAAATCCTGAACGAGGTCACCACGAAGTCAAGGAAGTCCTCGAAAACCACAGAAACCAACAGTTAGAAAAGAAATTCACCTTCCTCAGACCAGAAGCTCACTCAATATGGAAATTTCTCAAAATACTTCGCACCAGTCGCAAACCACTTTCCCCAAATACAACCCGAACTGTGGATCGTCAATTCAAATACTGACCAAGTAAAATTCCTTGCAAACAACCTAGAAAAACAGTGCAGCCCAGTATGAAAACATAAACGTCATTTTTTCCCCACAATATCCACGTATGTCCGACGCAAGTTAAGTCAGCGCGGCTTGACTTGCGTTGGACATTACGTGGGCTATAAATCTCGAAACGATCAAGCCCACATCTCCAGCAGAAATAACCAGTATCATCAAATGTTTCAACAACAGGAAAGCACCAGTCCCGGACGGAATCACAAACAAAATCATCAAATTACCTTCACTCAAAACTGCAATGCACCTGGTCAGTATTATAAATGCACTATAATACTGCCGTATATAAATGCAAAGACTGCCGTATTTTCCCCCACCCTGGAAATTCGCAGACATCATCCCTATACACAAACCTGGAAAAGCCTCACAGTTCCCCAAAAACTTCGAAGAAAAAATCATCCTAACCAGACTCAGGAAGCAGACAACAAAGGAAACATCATACTAAACGAACAATTCTGCTTTCGACATAAACACAGTTCAGCAAATCCACCGATTCGTCGAATATACCACAGGATATAATTGTTATTACAACAGGATATAATTTGAAACAACACACAGGAGCAATTTTCTTAGATATCGCCAAAGCATTTGAGAAAATTTCGCAGCAGGGCCTCTTCTACAAGTTCGTTACGGAAAATCATAGCCGAAGTCCCTCGACGTTGTTCTCTACTAGTCGTGACTATCCTAGCACTTTACGCGGATGACACAGCAATAATATCAAGATCCCCACAATTATACTTGGCAACCAAAACACCCCCAAACAGCATCACTTCAGAAAACACTAGAAAGAATCAACTAGAAAACTGGTTTATAAAATGGCAACTCGAAGTAACTGCACACAAAAGCGCTGCCATACTCTTCACCAAAAGATCATCATTCCCAAAAGAAGACATATAGATGTTCAACGCCAAAATGGCACACAGGAACAAAATATCTCAGAGTTTACCTTGAGAGAGAGATCTACGTTTCACCGATTGCACTAAACTCGCCTGTAGGAATGAGATCAACGGAAGCAGCAAACAAAAAGCAAGCTACTATTCTACGAGACAGCAATAAGACCATACATATGTCTCATCGGCCTTGGAGCCACAGATACAACTCTAAGATCCAAATACTACAAAGAATGCAAAATATTAGACGAATGATACTAGACGCACCATGGTTCATCAAGAACGAATAGCTGCATCGAGATATCGGCACTTCAGACCATCTCGTCTCTAACCACTCAATATCTGTAAAGTACTTCGAGGACGACGCCACCCAACTAAACTAACTCATCAAAAACAAACTACAGACTACAATGAAAGAGACCACTACAAGCACAAACAACCAAACGTTATCCTTCTATCTGCAGATCACACCTAAACTAATAGTCCCCAAAAGGCGAGCATAAAGGTCTCAAACCATCCGAGAACATATAAACCCTCTCAAAGATAAGAGGGGAATGTGAAAAGCAATTTGCTTCACCCATCCGACAGATATCGTGTTATCCGGTAACTTACGGTAAGTGAGGAGAAAAAAAATTCAAATGTGTTGTTACTCCAAATGTTACTTCCTCTATTTAAATACGTTTTGACTGGCAGTTGGATTTCATCCAATTTTAACTTTTCTGCTATCTTTGGATGCTTACGTAGCACAAGTCGGAAAGGAGTGAAATTTTATTTATTTCTGAAAACTCAAATTTTACTCATTAAAACAGAAAGCAAGAACCAGTAGAAATCGTTAAAAGACAATGTGGTTCACGAAGATACATTATTATGGCTAAATCATTAAATATAAAGATCAAAATATCCCAAAATTCGAATAAATGATAACCGAATGAAGTACGTACACATTATGGTTCAAATATAAGTCAAAATGATTGAAAGCCATAAAAAAAACAAAAAAAAAACAGAATCAATACTGAAGTTAAAAGCATAATTTTGTACTCTTCTTTTTATTTCAGAAGTAGTTTTGAACTGTAATCACACACAGTATATACAAATTTACTAGGAAGGTTTCATAAGTCATCTATCTCAAATCCGGGTCAGGATTTGATTTTTTCATTCTTTATTTTACATAGATAATTATCCCTTAAAGTTATTCTCAAGAAATTATATATTGAATAAAAATAATAGTAATTAAAAGGTGTATTAGTAAAACATAGTTGATAATTTTAAATTTGAAAATTAAATAATTATTTAAGAAAATTTTATTTATATTATAGTATTATTTTTAATGCTGAAAGTGTGGATACACCATTTTAATTTTCATATCCTCCTGATCTATTTTATTCATATCCTGCCATGATCAGAGCTTTAATAGCTCAATAACACTTTATCCGTACACTTTCCTCTACAGATAACGGGGAAGATGAAAGCATTCTTGCTTCGCTCCTTTAAGCCAGTCCTTATAAGGGCTTATTAAGATACTTGGTGAACTTTGGAGTGGGCAAAAATCCTGGGAGGGTAATGAATGGCAATGCTGTAGCCAATGAAGTTCTAACTGAGGCTCGGCTATTGCTGTTACTCTCCTGCCATGATCAGAGCTCATAGCTCAATAACACCTTATCCCTACACTGTCCTCTACAGATAACGGGAATATTAAAAGCATTCTTGCTTCGCCCCTTTAAGATTTTTTCTTAAAGGGGCGAAGTCCTTATAAGGACATACGATACTTGGTGGACGAGGATAAAAATCGACCGTGAGATGCGGTGATTAATACCCTTGGAGGATAATGGATGGCAATGCTGTAGCCAATGAAGTTCTAACTGAGGCTCGACTATTGCTGTTACCCTCCTGCCATGATCAGAGCTTTAATAGCTCAAAAACACATTTTCCCTACATTGTCCTCTACAGATAACGGGGAAGATGAAAAGCATTCTTGCTTCGCCCCTTTAAGCCAGTCCTTATAAGGACTATATAAGGATAAGATACTTGGTACAAGTATACAGGTATATTTGAGTCATTTGTTTTTGTATGCTGGTTGAGTGTTAGAGCTGAAACCGGTAATTGTGGGGGATGGTTTTCAGATTAGATGATGAGCTTTGGCAAGATTTCGAATTTTGGGATCGGTTGGTGATGATTTTTGTTTTTTCACGGCTCTACTGATTACGGAATTACGTAGTTTTTTCTTATAAACTGTGATATTGCAGAATTTTGGACTATCTGGAAGAAGTATTAGCAGATACACAGGTAAGTCAATTAAAATGAATAATCTGGATACGGACAATTTAATCCAAAGCCATGACAAGAAACTTGCTTTTGAGCTACTTAAAAAAGCTCTTAAAAAGATATGATGAGGAACGGCCTGGGTTTTTAAACCTGTATTCCATGACAAATAGTGAAGTGGAAGACATAAGACCAGAGGAGGAAGAAAAGATTGATTTGGTGGTTTTCTCGACCCACAACAGAGTTTAAGGAAGTATACGCGCGCAAGAAACACAGAGCAGAAGAAACACTCAAGGATGGAGTATGACATCCCCAATGATGACCCTTCTAGCTCTCCTAAAGAGAACGTGTCTCTGATATTCCTGCGGGAGACGAACAAGTGGACGGCTCTGGTAGCAATCATGAGAGAGGAAAAGATAACATACTCATGGCCGAAGAATGTCGATGAGGGCATTAAAATTCAGCCCGCCACAGCGGGTGATTTTCGTCATCTAACTAAAACCATTGATGCCCTGAATATCCAATATCATACATTCTCCCTCAGCTCGGAGAGAAATCTGAAGGTGGTGCTCTGAGGAGTGAAAGAAGATATCAACCAGGGATTATCACCAGTAAAGGTTAGCAGAATGTTACGTGCTGAGAAGAGCCCGATGCCACTAGTTCTTGTGGAGATTCAAAACGCCTATAAAAGCACATATGATCTGACATCGATCTGTGGACTCAAGACCACACTTGAACCTTTAAGGAAACAAGCTTCATCCGGTCAGTGGCACAGATGTCAGATATATGGGCATGCTCAAAGGCTCTGTAAGGCTGACTATAACTGTCTGAAATGTGGTGGTGAAAGCCACCCCACACACATCTGTACCAAGCCTAAAACCACCCCGGCCAATTATAGGGGGGGGTGCATCTACTACCCAAAGAACAGGTTGACTGTGAGAGATGGTCAGTACACCCCTGAACCTTTCATGCAGGTAACGGAAGTAGAGTTTCCCCAACATCACGACGCTCAACAAAAGAAAGTAGAATATTCACATGCTCAGATAGAGGTAAAGAGAGTGGATAACTACCGCCAGGACAGAACCTATGCTGGAAATGGCTTGCCCGATGAAGGCTACGCCTCAGAGCCAAGTATATTCTAACCTGACTGCAATCATTACAGCCTTTCATGCTACCATGCTTCAAGATTTTATTAAATCACACCTATCACTAACCTCTACAAAAAGATTCCTTCAAGAAACACATTCTATTCTAATACTCACTAATGGACAAAAATAATCTTCTCCCAAACTCACTCTATGTTGTCACTTGGAATGCCAACGGCCTAACTAACAAGATTTTAGAGTTTCAGTAATTCTCAAAAAGATACAACCCAGACATTATATTAATAAATGAAACCTAGCCAAGATCTGCAGATCACTCGAAATCAAGTGGATACCTGCTCCACAGAAATGACAGACTGGATTTCAGAGGTAGTGGTACTATCATTTTTATCAAAAACTACATCAAGCACAGTTCAATTGCCAATCCTCCAACCACTAACTTAGAGATTATAAGCATCGAAGTTTACACTAACTCAGCTGGTAAGCTTAAATTCTATGCTGCCTACAACTCACCTACAAGAACTTTACTATTTCCTGATTTGGGCGCCATCCTTGGCACAAGGGAGCCCGTCATCATCGCTGGGGATTTGAACTGTAAACATCCTTCCTGGAACAGTAAAACTGCCAAAAAAATAGCAGCATCCTTTTCAGTTCCACAGGAACTGGCTACGCTGCTGTGGCTGGACCCACCCAGCCAACTCATCACAGTCCTACTGGCGCACCTGATATTCTAGATATTGCAATTCTACAGAATATTAAATATCAATACAGCCTCTAATTATTAAATGAATTATCGCCAGATCATAATCTCTTATTGCTTCATTTAGGAAATCAAGAACTACTATCTCCTTCCCACTCTTTCATAACTTGGGAAAAAGTATCTAAAGTACTCCCTGAATATATTGGCCCTGTGCCCTGCATAATATCAAAGGAAGAAATTGATATAGCAATTGAAAATCTCACCAATCAAATCAATAAAGCCCTAGCAGCAGTCACCAAAACCACAACTGCCTTCAAGCCCAATCGTCTCCCAGAAGATATCAAGATTAAAATTAGACAGAAAAATAAAGCAAGGAAAAGCTATCATAATACACGCCCCCCCCCCCGTCAAGACAAAAAGCACCTTAATAAACTGAACAGCTCAGTTAGAGACGCTCTCAAAGTCACAGAAATTAGCAATGAGAAAATAAGTTTTGATCTATTATCCCTGCAGGTCACTCCGTCTAGAACCTCTTAAACAAATCTCAGAAACAACCCTTCTGAGACTTCTCCCCCCTCTCCAATTAGATCAGGGTCTTGTACACAGAGATGCAAAAAAAGCAGAAGCCATAGCAAAGAATTTGGAAAAGCAATGTAATCTTGCATATGAAAACTTAAATATCAACCATATATACAAATTTCATCGGCATGTTAGACGCACACTGGAACAATCTGACGATGAATCTAGTCTAATCACGCCTACTTTACCGGCGGAAATAATTGGCATCATAAAGAATGAAAAAGCTCTAGGTCCTGATGGCATCACAAACAAAGTTATCGAATAATTACCTCGTAAAGCTATTGTACATCTTGCTAACATTATAAATGCAATCCTCAGAATGCAATATTTTCCTCCCTCTCGGAAAATTGCTGACGTTGTCGCAGTTTACAAACTGGGCAAAGATCCACATCTACCTCAAAATTATTGCTATCAAATCTAGGGAAAAAATGCTAAAAAAAATCATCCTCTTCAGACTTAAAGAAACAGATGACAATCTAAAAATGATTCCATTTATTCACCCAACAAATTTACAGGCTAATCGAATATATCACCACAGGGTACAACTGGAGACAACACACCGGTGCCATATTCCTAGACAACGCAAAGGCATTTGACAAAATTTGTCACTACGGGCTGCTGTATGAACTCATCATTTCTAATATTCCATTGAAGATGATACTATTAATAAAATCATATCTTATAAACAGGATGATGCAGGTCATGATAAATGGAACAGTCTCAATCGAACGTCGTATTTTGGCTGGAGTTCCACAAGGATCCTCACTGACCCCGATTCTATTTTCAATCTTAATGGATGATATGGGGTTATGCGGGATATCTGCCATGTAGATTGAAAATAGAATCAGAGAACCAATGTTCTAGTTTTAGAATGTTATCTTCAATTTTTTTTGGATACAAGGTGTGGATGAAGTAATCTAGCTAATACAGCCTTGTCGTCTACATAAAGGGCAAGGCTGTATTAGCTAGATTACTTCATCCACACCTTGTATCCAAAAAAAATTGAAGATAACATTCTAAAACTAGAACATTGGTTCTCTGACTGGAGATTGCAAGCTAACCCACAGAAAAGTACAGTTATACTTTTCACTAGAAGATTTCCCAAAGGAGACATCGATCTGTTTAATACCAAAATTCTATGGCAAATAGAAGCCAAATATCTCGGAATACTACTAGACCAAAGATTAAGCTTCAACAACCATATAAGAAACATATGTACAAAGGTATCTCAAGTTATCGCCCAACTCTACCCCTCGATTAACAGACACAGCAAATTAAACGCAAAAAACAAACTGTACTCCACCAGATGGTGAATTCGTCCTATAATTACATATGCCTCTCCAGCTTGGAGCCATATATCCGATGTTAATATTCTTAAATTGCAACGAGTACAAAACAAATGTTTACGAATGATACTAAATGCTCCATGGTTCATCAGAAATGTTCAGATTCATCTGGACAAAAATATCCCATATATCTCCTCATTCTTACACTTTCTAGCTGCAAAGTTCTTCTTGAAAACGACTACACACCCTAATCAATTGGTACAACAAGTTGCAAACTGCAATGAAAAAGACCTCTACAAGTATAAAAGGCCTAAAGTCATTTCAATATTCAATGATGCTATGTAACCCTCCTGCCCCTAAATGCTCATAAATTCTTTCCCATCACTGTTTCCTAGGAATCAGACAACGGGGAGTATAAAAAGCGGTAAGCTTCACCCTCTGAATCAGAAATATTCCGTTTTTAAGGTACTTTTAGTGCATTCTCATATCACTTTTAAATTGATTAAAGAGATATAATTTTATCTGTGTTGATATCACGTTAATAAAATGAAATTCCAACGCACATGTTTTTAAAACTTGTCTTCATAGTTCATATTTTCTAAAAAGTAGCTTTGTTTTCTTTTATGAATATAAATACTGACTAAACGCTACTTTCCATGGGATTTATTTACAGTTTTCTGTGAGTTCATTGTTGAACAGTCTATACGATTCACTTCCACACTGTGACATAATCCCTTTCAGTTATAGATTTAAAGAAAAGTATGACACACACGCACTATCATTCAGTCATCTGAGATCAGGCTGACCATTATTTGGAATTTAACCGATGACATCAGGATACCTGTTCAAGTGTGAACACTTACAAATGCAACAGTGACCGTGTATAAATATCATAGTGAGTATCAGTAAGTACGCCAAGCTTTCAACAGTATAACTAGAGTTCATGTTTAGAGTAATAAGTCATCAATGCCCATTTTCACCAAGCATACTTAAATGCTTAGCACAAATCGGTTTGATAATTCAAGGTTAAATATGGTGTGTGTCATTATAGGCATGCATTATAATTAACTCACACAACTTCCTTTTGAAGTACTTCCGGAAGACATTACTTGTAACTTTATTTATTGTTGTTAATTGCAGCGTGTAATATGGGATGTAGACAAGCGAAACTGATGCTTTATATCCATTGGTGGAGTCATATTCTCTCTCTCTCTCTCTCTCCCCTATTGTTTAACTAGTCTCATTTCATGTTTTCGATACATTTTCATGAGAGATTTTAGAAGAAAAAAATAATTTAAGATTTTTTTTTCTCTTCAAGGTGAGAGTTTATTTTTGGATAGAAATAAAGAGCCCAATGAAACGAGTTGAAATAAATCAGAGAAGCCAATCCGTCATTGAACACTGAACCCATTGGTACTCATTATTCCGAGGACATTGCAGGAGAGTACGCAGACAACCTCGTCTCCATTTTGTGATTCCAAACCCTGATTCAATTATTCTGCGTTGCAGTATTAAAAATCCAAGTTATGGGGAGGACAAAACGCCTTTGTAATAATATAATATTTGAAATATGAATAATATAATAACAAAGCGCGCGCGCGCACGCACGCACGCACGCACGCACGCACACACGCACGCACGCACGCACACACACACACACACACACACACACACACACACACACACACACACACACACACACACACACACACACACACACAAGGAATTTGATAATGTCATCTGTTCGGATTTTTTGAGTGTTTTCTTTATTCCAAAGTCTGAAGAATTTTACTGTTCTCGATGTTATGTTTGTGCTAGATAATTAAAGTGATTTTATTGTTCGAAAATCAAGGCTAAGTACCTGCTATCACTTTTTTATTACTTGCTAAGTGGAGCATTGAATTATTACCTATCTTCGGTCTGTTACTTAAGACAGCTCACTTTCAGCACATCACTAAATAGGTCGACAAGCATCGAGAGAGATGAGCTGAGGACAACTGATAAATGTTACTCCTATCTTACTTACTAAAGTAGAATGATTTCTTAATAGATAACTTTTTTACTAGTATATGAAAGAAGTTTGTCATGCTTTTTTTGTGAAATGTATAATTTTTATTTAACCTATGGATATTATAATAATTTTATTTTATATTCAAGAAACTATAGACATACTACCAAAAAAAACGCCATAAAATTAATTATGTAAGATTCTTTAAATAAAAGTTGGGGACTGTAACAGTGTTAGCTCATTACAGATAAAGGGGAATATGAAAAGCACTAGTGCTTCACCCATCTTGTCAGTAATGTTAATGGTAAATGTGCAGGCTTTGGCATTCGGTTACATCAGTGTAAACAAAAGTAAAAAAAAGTCTCTTTTTATCATTAACAGTGTTAGTAAACAATTAGAATTTTGAAATATTATCTTGGAACAGGGTCAAGTGGGACAGGAAAAATAAAAAAAATATATGTATATGTAGAAATCTTTTTACCTTGGGTATAATATATGTTAAAGATACCAAGCTATTTTAAACCTGGTTTTACTCCATTTCCCAAGTAAGCAAACAGACAAACAAGTCAAGTTTGCGCCTGCAAGTCGTGCAAGTCTGGGTGACCCGCAAAGTAATGCAAGTCTAGGCAACTCGTGGTAAAGGTGGAATAAGCTCTGATTACTATTCTTAATATTTACCCTTAAGTATTTATTAGTAAGAGCTTATAAGTAACTTTCTACATCTAGCTCTCATCCTGAGATTTTTTATTTAATAAGGTCAAAGCATCTTATGGTAACTTGTTTTGTTAAAATACTTATAAGCTGTGTATTACTTAAACCTTGGTATTTCTAAGACTGGCTCCCACTGATGAGACCTCAATAAAGGTCGAAACCGGTCTGGGTAGTGGCCCCTTGCCTTTAATACATGGCATCATACATCTCCTCCAGGAGATGTGCTTTGCATTAAGGGTAAATATTAAGAATAGTGATCAGAGCTTATTCCACCTTTACCACGAGTTGCCTTGGTCTTGCACTACGTGCAGGGTCAGCTTGACTTGCAACACTTGTAGGCGCAAACTTGTCTGACTTGTCTGTTTGCTTACTTGGGAAATGGAGTAAAATACCAGGTTTAAAATAGCTTGGTATTTTTAACACACACACACACATATATATATATAGCATATATATATATATATATATATATATATATATATATATATATATATATACACACACACATATATATTTAGTATTAAATCAGTGCCATTGAGAGTGGTTTATTTATTTATTTCCAAATCTGTTTTAGCATTCGAGACAAATAAAAATGGTTCATCCGACCAATATATTAAATTAACAGACAGTGATGAAAGTAATGAGGAATTTTAATGACCTCTTTCGCGTTCTGCTGACCTAACTTGCTAGACTTACTTTCGGGAAATGCGGATTTTAGCCGATAGCAATAATTACGACATACAAAGTCTACCTTTAGAACTTGATTCCATTGACCTAGTGGCCATTTATGACCACTTCAGGAGAATGGATATTAAATGAAAATAATAAAGTGTTATAAAATTTATGCAATGCTTAGAGAGAAAAAGCACCAGTCTTAATATATATTACAGTGATTAAAGATGGAAGCAATGTTGTGACAGATGGAAGAGACTGATATGTTTAGTCTTCTCTCGGGGCATTGTATGTTGACATAAGGCTGATTTCCTGACAGAATTTTACAACAGGAAATGTGTGCACCTTCTGCATCAAAAGCCTATTATGTCTCTAAGTTTAAAATTTTCATAAGTTTAGCATTTGATTGAATTTTTTGTTTATATCAATACTACTGGAAACATGCACACGCATGTTTCCAGTAAATGTAAAATGTAAAATTCCAGTAAAAATAAAAGTTGAGAAAATGACAGGAAAAAACAAACAAAAAATTCAGTGAGAAACAGAAGGCCCCGACAGGAATAAATATAACGTCTGTATTTATTCAATATTTGGCTATCATCATGGTGTGAGAGTAGTTCATTTGGCCACAAACGTAACAAGCTAATCCAACATTAGCCTCCGCCTGCTCATATACAGTACATCAGTTGGTTGATTTACGTCGTTAAAGACCTACCCATGCCAACATTGGGATGTAGTCGAGAAAATTTCTTTTCCAGTGAAAATTAAAATGTATAGAATCTAATGCTTTATGCCGTTGGTCTCTTTTTAATCGATAAAAAGAACTATTTGACTACGGTTATATGTATTTTATCTTTCTTCACTTAGGTGAAGGCCGATTTTAAAATTGTATACACGATTCGTGACTTAAATATATTATTAATGAATATCTTATGAATTCAAAGGACTTAAATGAATGCGTTTTTAGTAATGTTTTGATTATTCATTTTCGTATCCAGAATTACATTATTTATTTATTCTAATTTTGTACAAAATTAAACTTCTGCCGATTCTGTAGCAATAATCAACTTTGGCGTTTGCTCCTGTGACGACAATCACGCGATTCAGAAAATTCTCATAATTTTGGTTGGAAAAGCAAACAAGGAATAGGAATATCACAAAAATAATACGGTGCTGCATTGACAATTCCACTTACGTAGTTGTCGAAAAATGTGAAAAAAAAAGACGAAATGAGGGAGGAGGGATAGGTAGAAAAACACCAGAACAGTCTAAATATTTGTTTCTTCTTTTTCTTATAGACATATTCTCAGAGAGAGAGAGAGAGAGAGAGAGAGAGAGAGAGAGGAGGAAGGAAAAAACAACAAACCGAACACGAGGAAAATTAGAATAACTATTTTTCACTTTCTTACAATCCCCAGACTCTTCTGCAATTCACCGCTGACGTCATTGATTCCAAGTATGGTTAGCGTTGAATACAGAGTTATTATTGTTCCTATGATTGCCTAAATCGCATGTGCACAATCACGAAGTAATTGTACAAGGAATTGATGCAACAAAGAAATATTTTTAGTTACTTATTCTTACAGAAGATTTCACTCTGTTTGCAAATTCAGAAAGGAAAACGGAGAGGTTAGCAATAGTGGTAGGTGGACCCAGCGGCAATAATTTAAATCAGTAATTCTCTAATTAGTCGCTGACATTCCCTTTTCACAGATGTCTGTATCTATTATTCTCATCAAAATTTTCTATTCATTCAGGTTCCACTTTCAGCTTTGAAATGAACTAAATTTAAGTTGTTGTTTTTTTTTTCCAATGAAAGAAGTGATTGGGTTTTTAAATCTACATTTTTATTTAAATAAATCAATAAATACAATATTTGATAACATTTCGCATAGCTGTGTGCATTTTTAAATTCAGTACGATGGTTATCAATAAAATGTTGTTTATTAATAAATAGATGTATATAAGAGAGTTGCGTGGGATATATATCTAATGATGTATATATCCGTGAAGAACACTCGTAGAACCTACTTTACGTGAATTCGACTAAAATCAAACATAAATTTAAATCTTAAACTATATAAATAATATATCATTATTGTTGTAGTTTTAATTATTGATTTTATGATTTTAAATATAACGTTTATTTTCTTTTTTATTATATTATTATTATTGTTGTAGTTATCGCCACCACTATCTATTTGGCTGAACGTGGGATAATACAATAGAGTTGTTCTGAATGACAAACATTTCAGAATGTATGGTAAATTTTAAATGAGACAATATGCACCTCTGGTTTAAAATAATTAATAATAAATAATTAATCTTTTAAATGAAATATAAATAAATGATACATAATAATTAATATTTAATTATTAAAATAACTAAACAAAAAAGAGACTACTCCAAATCCATCCCACCGCAACATTATAAAAACTAGATTATAACTCAAAACAAATAAAAGTATTGAGCAAACAAACAAAAATAAATAAATAAGTGATTTATCTATAATTTATTCTTTACTATATTTTTTACTTATCAGCCATTCATTATTTCATTTTTCTTTACTACCCCGTGTGGTGACCGGGATAAGAATAGCGCCACTGTAGCCCACGCATGTCGTAAGAGGCGACTAAAATGGGACGCAGAGTTTCGAGAGTTTCGCTCTCTTAGGTTTCTTCCGAAATTTTGCTCCCGATGAGGGGGGGGAGGCTTAGATTTCGGGGAATTTGCCCTAAGAAAGCATTTCGAGTCTCTGTGGAGGTTGTTCTCCGGCGTGGCCCGCCCGTGAGGGGCCTTGTCCGTGGATGCTTTTCCTTGGAATACGAGCGGTTCTGCTCAGTGGTGGTGGTGGCGGGGGGGGAGAGGGGAGCCCGTCACTGAGTAGAACAAACACTGAATTGGACGATCTTTCGGCCACTCGTAAGGAGCGGTCCGGGGGATCGTCTTAATTTTTAGAGAGGGCTTTACTTACATACCAGCCTGACTGTAGCCCATGCATGTCGTACGAGGCGACTAACATGGGTACCCAGGGAGAGTAATGAATGGCAATGCTGTAGCCAATGAAGTTTTAACTGAGGCTTGGCTATTGCTGTTGCCCTCCTGCCATGATCAGAGCTTATAGCTCTATATTACCTCATCCATACATTTTCTTTCACGGGTAACGGGGAATATGAAAAGCACAAATTATCTTTAATAAAAAAAATCCTTAACTTATTTACCCATATTATTTAATACAAATGGGCGTTATGGATAATAAATATTAAAATGTTCAATAAATAATATAAATATTAAATAAATATAAATAATAAATGTTAAATAAATAATATAAGTGATAAATGTTAAATAAATAATATAAATGATAAATATTAAATAATATATTATATATATTAATATAATAAATGGTGCGTAAATAATAGAGGATAAAGGCTACAAACATTTATTAAATAATTCATAATAATTGGTTAAAATTATTGTTAGTTTTTCGTTCTGGTTTCTTTAAGAACAGAGATATACCATTTTTATTTTTTAATCATTTAAGAAAACAACATTAAAATAATTATTTCAAGAAAATACAGTGATAATAGATTCCAGAATAACTGGATACCATTTTATTTCTTGTGCATTGTATCAAAAACAGAAACGCAATGCAAAAGTAGAGTAATCGTAACGAAATGCATTTTATCCTCGAGCGAAAACTTTGTTCGGCCGTTTGGAAAGTTGTAACTGCTTGTGTTATGTCGGTCATTCGTCAGATTGTTCTGCTTGGTTGGATGTAGCTGAATTTCACATTCATGACCCCTGCTAATTCCCTAAAGAAAACTTTTACCTAGCTATCTTTTGAACAATGACCTAGCCACAGTACAACAAGGTGTCTGTTTTATTGACCTCTATGATACAAATTACATGCTTTCAGGGGATTGAAGTTCAGACATTCTACACTTAACAAGTCTGGAATTTCTGGACTTTTTTATATATAATTCTAACTCTAATAAAATTGTAATTTTATTTACTGGTTTCAAGATTATTTATTTAATATTTTAAGAGTTTTAGCATATATAATAAGAACACCCATTCATAAAATTCATGATTAAACTATAAATTTAAAAAAAAAAATTTTATTTCTACAGCTTAAATATATATATTTAAATACTTAAAAAAAAAAAAAAAAATATATATATATATATACTTAAAAATTTAAAAGTTTTGAAAATTTACCAGAAAGCGTATGAGATTTTAAGCGTATTTAATTTTTATTTTTCGTGATTCTGTTTTCATCAGCAAGCTACAAATTACTTGATTTACGATACATAAAATGATTTTTCATCAAGTCGAACTATATAAAAAAAGTTTTGACCATCACTGATGTAGCTTGACTATTAAAGTATCACTATTTCTTTCGAAGTCGTTTCCACTTGCGTGGGTCGACTAGAATCCTGCGCCTATTATTAATCCAGTCACTCCCTGGCCAGAGCTCTTTGTGGCTGTATATCATGTCTGTAAATAACATTGCCTGTTCTTGGTTTTTTCATAAGAATCTCAGAAGATTGTTTTTTTTTTCTTCATTATTATTAAATTCCTTAGTCTACTTGAAATGCTAAGGAATATACAATTAAATAAATAGGAATATGCAAACTATAGCACCTGTTTGCACTTCGTGAGTCACTCTTGGAAAGAAAAATTAAGAAAAAAAAATCAGAATATTCACCTTTGGTAAAGCACAGAGAATTACCACGTCATTTTGTTTATTATGCCACCACACGCTATTTTGGGAATGGCACCAGACACCGGAAGCGAGTCCTGTACTTGCCAATAGTTAAGAGTTTGGAAAATGTCCAAGAAGAACATGAATCGAATCATTGGAAGCGATTGTTTCAAACGTTTGGAAGGAAATAAGATCAAGCAGCTGAAAGTTTCTTAATTAAAAATTGCGTATCGATATCATCGATTGTTTGATGGTTCTATTCGAAAAAAAAAAAAAAAACGAGCACCTGCAAAAACATTGTCATTACGTTCAAACAGCAGGAAAGTTAGAAGAGGAATTACGAAATAATGGAAGTTTTCAAAGTGAAACATTCACAGAAATGAAACTCAATGAAATGATATAATCGGAACTTACCTGTGGAAATCTGACTCTTTCATACTAAGATGATATTTTTGATTTCTATGAAATAATAGATTTTGCATTTTTTTAAAAAAAAATATCTTATATAAAAGCGTTTAGCAATTTTTGCCATATGAGACTGTTCTAAACTCTGCATTGTATTGAAAATACATAAAAATAACAAAAAAAGATAACAAAATAATGTATGATAATAATAAGATAATGTTTTTTACGAACATTGAAGTTTTTGATTTTTATGTTTATTTAAATATTAAGATAGTTTACATCAAAATGAGTAGAACAGAAAAAAAAACATTTTTTTATGACTTTGCCACTATGTTCTATTCCCATTGCACTACTTTACAAGGACCTCTTTATTACGTCCAAGAATAACGCTAATTTGGCGAGGACCATGATAAATTATTACCTTATTTTTAGATCGATTTTTTTTTAAATACGTTAGCACTTATAAGATTTGTTTGTCTGTCATCTTAAAATTATTCTGAGATTCGCAACGGAGTGATAGGTTTGTGCATATGTATTGTGTGATCACGTGCATAAACCTGCCACTCCGATATGAATCTCATAATCATAAAACAAAGACGGCATGTTTTTCTTTTACTATTTGGATGTCTGTCTGTCTGTCTGTCTGTCTGTATAATGTAGTTCTTTTGTTGCTTATACGCCTGAAGAAATTCTTTTAATAAATATGTAACTATTCCTGCTTATATTAAAAAAAAAAAAAAACAGTTCAGTATATTTTGTGCTGGTCGCATTTCGACTTTATTCACATGAGTATAATATGTACGAGTAATATAGCTTGTCAAAATTATATATTGATATAAATCTCTTTTGGCTCAGTGAAATTGAATATAATTTGGGATTTAGAATTTTCACAAGAATATGTTTATTTGATTCAATTTTGGTTTCAATAGGAATATTTTATTACAAAGTTTGACAAAAAAAAATTTTAATATCAATCAGGAAACAATTGGAAACAAGATGCATTTCGCAGCGATCGAACCTTTTCTATTGATATTAACCATTATTAATTAATAATATTAGTAGTGCTGTTAGAATGCAAAAAGGGAAGGCGAAAGAATTGATTGTTTTGACTGGAACCAATGACCTAGAGGTGGGAAATATTGTATGAGCGAGGATGTGAAAGAGTTACTGGAAGAAGCGAAAAAGAAGAGTGAGAGGGTGAAGTTTGTGAGTCAGCCTCCCCCTCCCCCACGCTATGATAGAGGCGAACCGAGAAGGAGGGAGATGATAGCTAATAAATCAATACTTAGATTGTACAGAAGGAATGATGTAGAATTTATGGACCTATGGCCTTAGTTTGATGGATGTAAAGATTTGTACGATGCTGATGGACTGCCCTTAAATGGATTCGGAGTTACGTTTCTGGAGAGAGAGAGAGAGAGAGAGAGAGAGAGAGAGAGAGAGCTTTGTTCACTGAGAATGTGGAAGCGCAAAGTCAGAAAAAACTAAAGAAAACTCTAATTTCACCATAGTCCTTTACAGGACTATGCGTGAAGGTACCATGAAGCTAATGCTTTGTGTGTGTGTGTGTGAACAAAAAATGAGGAATCTAGGCAACAACATCAAATACGGTAGTCAATTTTAGGATGTGAATGTGGTTGGAGCATAAAGGGATGTTATATTAATGCTAGAAGCATCAGAAATAATGGAGAGGAATGTTTGGCATTGGGTTAGTGCAGGGGTCGGTAACCTGCGGCTCTTTTCGTTATTAAACAATCTATTTTTGAATAATGCAAAATGAATGTTACTTATTAAATTAGAAACTAAAAGTCCTAAATTTAGCATTTGCAATAAATTAAGGACATTTTACATTAAGTCAAGGATATTTTACAATCGAAAATAGTACATGCGATGCTGAAAAAAATTAATACTTTCATGTTTGAACGCTTTTAAATCATACGCGATAATCCTTCTTTACATTCTATTTACATTTTACAAAAATTCTACTTTATGGTGGATATGACTTCCCATTTAAACGCAGTAAATAAGAAACCATAGGGAAAGTGAAATACAGCAGTTTTGCTTTTAGAAGTGATTTCGTTTGAACAAAAATTATATTTGTTTCCGACAGACTTGGAGAAAGGCACATTAATACATTTTTCTACGTTGAAGAAATATCAACAATAACAAGCTGATAATAATTCCATAAATTTAACCTTTTTCAAAGAAATTGTGGTAAATATGCGATCTGCATTTAATGGGAGATTTGAGGAATTTAGAAAGAACAAGGCAGTTATGTCATTTTTATTGCGACCACTTGAAATTAATCCTTCCGAATTAAATTTTTCACCTTTTGCTGGAATTTATAAGGCTGCATTTCAACTTGAGTTAGAGGACCTGAAAACCCAGGATTTGTGGAATTCAAAATTTAGAAATCTTAAAGCTGACCTGGAGGAGTTGGAAAGACAAAAATCTACCCTTGCAATACAACACAAATGGTCGTCTGAAATAGAAGATCTTAAAAAGCAAGATCAGATTGTATTTGACATGTTGAATTGTTTACCGGATACTTACATTCGGTGATTTCAAACATACGCATTTGGACTTCTGTCGATTTTTGGATCGACTTATTTGTGTGAGCAAATATTTTCTAATATGAATTTTATTAAAAGTAAGTTGAGAAACCAACTAAACAACGCGAGTCTTTCGTCATGTTTGAAAATGAAAATACGGCGTATTCGCCGCATATTGGAAAACTATCCCAAGAAGTTCAACAGCAAAAGACGCACTAAGAAGATATTTTAAATTAAAAAAAAAATTAAAGAAATAGGTATGTTATTGGATTTTATACATATGTTTTTGTAAGGAGCAGCAAATCTTTGCTTTATTATTTAATATTTAAACGTATCATATAATTTCGTGTGACATGTCACCCCTCTGTTTTACAAGTATGATAACGTGTTACTGTAAAAAAAAAACTGAATAAATAATTTAATTATAATATTTTTCAATGTAGTTTCTAAATTTAAAGCAGTGAGGAGCAATTAGGTAGCAACTCAAATACTCGGTTCGATCCGCATAAAGAATATTTTCTTTTTCTTTGATAAGAAAGTATTAATTTATTTTCCATTATTTAAGTATATTTAAATTTTTTAACCTGCACAAATAAATCCACATGGAAAAATCAACATTCATAAAATAGATTTTTAATTAAAATATACTAATTCTGCCGTACAAAACGAACACCGTGGACCGCACAAAAACCTGAGAGGGCCGCATGCAGCCCGCGGACCACAGTTTGCTCATCACTGCGTGCGGCTCCCTAAATTTTTTTTTTAACAGATATAATTTTAAAAATGGCTCTTCAATCCAAAAAGGTTACCGACCTCTAATTAGTAAATTAAAATTAGTGCAACCTCGTCAAAAGTTATAGGCTTTAGTGAGACTTGGCTAACAGCAGATGGCATGGTTACAGGGATAGAATGTGATGGATTTAGTATTTTCAGGGAGGATAGAGTAGACAGGACAGGGGGTGGGGGTATTGCTGATGACAACAGATGAATTGCAACCAACAAGAGTAGGAGCTAGTCAGGCAGATGGCAGTTCCATTGGTTCAATCTGGTATGAGATTGAGGTTTAATAGGACAAAATATAAAATTAGTGTTGCCTGAGTCCGTTGTGAGTGCTTTGTCTGTTAATAGGTTCAAGTAGAGGTGCGATAGATATTCTATGGATAGTTTGGGTCTCCCTCGATGAATCTTAGGACTCTACGGAGGTGCTGGTGCAACAACAATAATAATTACAATTGAACGTAAAACAAAAACGGCTGCAAGCTTTTGGTTTATGCACTATAGAGCTGATTTGGCTATGCCGGATATGGCCAACTAATAAATGTTGACTAAAATTTCATTAAATTTAATAGCCGATGAGAAATTATTAATATCAGTATTATTTAGTTAGATTTTGTCAACAAAATGAATTGAAAACCAAGATTGGATGACACACACACACACACACACACGCACGCACGCACACACGCACGCACACACACACGCACGCACGCGCACGCACACACACACACACACACACACACACACATTTTTGAGCATGTCTTAGATTCCAATTGCAATATGTAATTTCAATACATATTGGTACTTTATGCCACTGCGGATGGTCTGGAATAGCTCTCGACCTATTTTTATAGGGAATTCAAATATCAAACTCCAATTAAAATTGGTATAGCCGGTGTCTCGGAATTTATTCTTTACGGCGGGTGGAACAATACGAAACTAATAGGGTTCTTACGCGTTTTGTCTGCAATCATTTCCTTATTGATTTAAACTGGAGTACGTTCTTCATTCTACTGAACTAAGTACTGTAGATATTAGCAGGGAAATCCAAAGTGAAGGAAGAGACCTTTACTCGTAAGATATTCTATTGGACTGATGTTCTTACTAAGTTTACTTTCTATAACAGCAACGAATGACTTGCATATCTATTAATTTTCATTCAGTAATTTGCATGAACTGGACGTGTATATGTGAGTGAGTGTATGAGAGAGATACCTTTAATGTAAAGCAATTCTTTTGACCCACATTATCAAACATCTGCCTATTTAGAAAGAATATTATTATACGAGAGTCACATGCTATCGCTCACGTACCAATAGCCTTTAGTTTCAGCCATTCAACATCATTATACGATGAGGAAATGTTGCATAAATACGATGCGTTTAAGTAAAACAAATCCTGGTGATTTTAATCCTGTTTGTCATGTTAAGAGAATGAACAGTATCATAACTTCAACAACGGGAGAATATTCTAATAATAATTGCTACTTACGTATAAGTTAAAGTGCTTGGTATTAATTTACAAATATCATGAAAGCGAATATGTCTTTACATGATTTTTTCATCTTACACATTATGTGGGTTACCGGACAAGTAAAACTTTCTCTAAGGAAAAACAATTTAGAAATTCAGAACTATATATTCGTATGGTATTTTAAAAATTACATAAAATTTAGTATATTTAATATAATATTTAATATATCAAACTAATAAAAAATTAAAATATTAAGACACCTATTTTATTTTATGATTATAATTATATTAAAAAAGAGCAGTTTATATTGTTATTGGTTTACATATGAAATCTGCATGTGCAAAAGCATCTAAAGCCATAGTTCAGATCTACCCGCTAATTAATAGAAATAGCAAACTCAGCAACAGAATCAAATTGCAGCTATACCAGATGACGATTCGTCCTATAATCACCTATGCCTCTCCAGCCTGGAGCCACACCTCTAATACAGTACTAACATTATTTAGATACAGCGAGTGCAGAACAAGTGCTTGAGAATGATTTTGAACGCCACGTGGTATGCTAGAAATAGCCAACTCAACAGAGACACAAATATTCCCTATATTCTCTCTTATCTACAATCCTTGGCTTCCAAATTTTTTCTAAAGACGTCCACACATCCAAACGATTTGGTTCAACAAGCTGCAGCATACGAGCCAACGGACATATTCAAATATAGAAGACCAAAAACTATATTAGCCTCCTATAGCGATACATAATCTCCATGCCCATTCAGGGCGAGCAAACTGCTCGTAAATTTTACCCTCACTGTAACCACGACAGATAGCGGGGAATATGAAAAGCATTTTGCTTCACCCTTAAAGAATAAATGTCAATTGTCAATTGTCAATTGTTATTGGTTTCCGTGTTAACACCAATGGAAAATTTCGATGATCGTATTATTGTACCAGTGATAAGTAGACGAAGTATCAAATCTCAAATTGTAAATTTTATTTTGAAATCAAGTATCAGGAAGTTCCTAATCAGTGACCATAATCGTGCCTTTTTTATTTTTATGTTAAAGTAATAACGATATTACAGACGTTAATATGATGATATATACAGTATACCCAGCAAAATAACTGTGTATTTAAACACTCCATAATTCACTGGTTTTTAAGAAACGAATGCTGCTTAGATGAGAGTGGGATTTTGTAATTTGATTCCTTGAAGAGCCTGTTGTAATTCATTAGGTCTAAGTATTATGTGATTATAGGCGAGTAGTAGTGTGTCTGACTAGCACATGAGTCCAATTCCGGCCTTTTTCAAACGCTAAAATCGACTAGATATAGTAGTAAAATGTGAGATCTCCCCCTCCCAAGAGTACTGTTTTCTGAAGTTAGATGGATGGTGTTCTATCTAGGGGAGGCTCAACTTTTTCAGATGTTTCATAATATTGCTCCTAAGTCTTAGTCCTAGCATTCCTATGACAGTTGGAACTGTTATTTCCTGATTGTTCCAACGTCGTTGAATTTCAGTCTCCAGTTCCCTATGCTTGATCAGTTTTTCATGCACTTTTTCTTCTATTATCTTACGCCTTCCCCCCCTTTTTGCCACGTCAATAAACCAAACATGTTGTTGTTCAACTACAGTGATATCTAGCATATTATGTTTCACATATCTATCTGTTTGAATTTTAAAGTTCCATAATTTTTTTGCATATTTATTTTTAATAACTTTTTAAACTGTGTGTTCTCAAGGGATTTTGCAACAAATTGGGAAACCATATTTCCTATGCAAGCTCCAGTTGAACACTTTATACAACCTGATCAGTCTGTCTATGTACAGATCAGTCCTATACTCTTCTTTATATCTGCACAGTCAGCATTTTGTTATCGTTAATATATATATACTTTAGAAGACTATATATATATACTTCTAAACTATGTACTTCCGAGAGAGAGAGAGAGAGAGAGAGAGAGACGTGAACATTGCACCTGTTATTGATGATATCTGTACTGTAACGTAAGTTAGTGCCATCAAGGTCCAAAAGTTGATCTCTCAATCATCGAACATAAACGAATTCGTTCTTTATACAAACAGATCGCTTTGCGAAGATCGTATACAACTCACAATCTGAGAAATCCCTTTTCAGAAGAACGAAAGCCGTGCAAAGCACACAATACGAAATGACGTACAAAGTCATTTCACAATCGCAACAGCTTTTAAAGTTCCATTAGTGCTTAATAAAAGTAGAGGTTGTTAATATATTGCTGCTCTAGACACAAGCCATACATGGGGAATACAGATCGATGTTCAAATCAGGACAAGTATGAGCAATGCCAAACATAAAATGGAACTTAATCATCACTCAGTGACAAAGGTGCCACAAATGATCGCCATATTATGTTCGAACGAATACCACATTATCGTTTATTATTTTTTTAGAGATCAGCTGAAGTTCAAAAATCCAACGACGGGATTTGAACCCAGGTATCTTTCCAATCAAGGAGCTTCGTCCACGACTAAGCTACAGAGGTTTTGAACAACAACAATGATAATAATAATAATATTTTTTCGATCCACAAAACAGAATGTCAGCATCATAAGTAGTACAAGCCTTTACAGACCGGGAAGTGTATTCCATAGCGTGTGTTCTCTGGTCTGTTTTGCCGAACAAGAAATCCAAGTTTCTCGGAGGATAAATTGTGAGACTTCTGTATGAAAGCAGCTAATTTGCCTTCATCTGAAAAAGCCTTTATAAATAGTTCTTCTCATAATCGACAAGATTCCGACCAAGATGTTTCTATAGGTTATCTTCGCTACCGATTTAAACGTTAATTAGTTGGAAAATGAAGCATTTGTTTTTATGTTGTTGCGTTTTTGTTTTTATTTTAATTCTTTTTTAAGGACCATATGGCAGAAAAGCATACACACTTCAGTCAATACAATTCGGAAATTTTTAAGATCACCGAACCCTCATCCGTTCTACAAGTACTCTGGAGTATACAATATACCTTGTTCCTGTGGTGTTAGTTACATTGGTCAGACCTCTAGAAGCTTCGAAAAGACAAAAGGAGCACATAGGCTATGTTAGAAACAAGAGACAAGATATTTCAGGCTTTTCTTCCCACTTCGCTACTACCAACCATCTTATTGAGTGGGATAAGAGTCATATGCCCTATATTGAAGAGAACTACTATTCCAGAACCTTCAAGGAAGCTGCTATAGTCGCCCGTTCAACAGGAAACCCAAATAAGAATCAAGGTCTAATCCTACCGGATATTTGGAAAACTTTACTTAGATCACTAAACACTAAAGAAATGAACTTTCACGCCAATTACATTATGTCTCTCAACCAATAAATCATGTACCCGCGACACGCGTATTGTCTCACGCACAGTACTAATTTTGTATGAATTAGAACTGTCAGTTAAAACCTAGTCTGTTACTTTCATATCGCTTACCAATTGTATCCATGAAGATGCCGATAGCAAAAATCGGTGAAACTAGTCGGATAATAAATATTACTCACTTGGCTAACATTCCTAAAATGTGTTATAGTTTCTAATACAAGTAGTCAAGAAAAAAAGTCACACGTACACACTTCTGTTTTTTGACATTTTCTTAAATTCTATTCAGTATATTTTGACGATCCTTCGTTTATTTCACTGGTTATCTTCTGTCTCAGAAATGATAGTGATAGATCTTCAACATTTCAACTTACCATACTGCATTGCCATGACCTATCGTCAAGGCCGGTAAGATTACGTCACTATTTTGCACTTCTCTCAATATTCAGCTATTCTCTAGTCACGAATCTCGTGTGAAGAAGACTAAAAGGAAAACCAGTTTGCTGTAATCATTAAAATTAGCTTGGCGTTTTCCCTTTTTTTTTTTCTTTTTTTTTAATCCAGTAAAGGAAAGGAAATGGAATAAATATTTCCTCGTCAGAATTACCAGTTTCTAGTGACAAAAAGTGGCTTTAGAGTTCGTATCACGTTAATATTTTTTGTAGCCCGCTGATGAATTTTTTCCTTTTTACAAAAAAAAAAAAAAAAAGTTTAGTTCACTGTTGCACGCAATCAGGTGAACATAATTGGTTCACGGAAATGAAAATGCAACTCTTTTTAAAGATATGAAATAGAAACTAACAGACACTTGACAGTTTCCATATTTGAAGCATAAATTATCACATTATAGTGATTGGGTGATTAATTCGGAAGCCATTAAAGGTTTATTTAATTTCAAATTCCAAAGTTTAGTTTAATCAGTTTGGAAGGGGTTAATAGCTGCAACTATTAATAAATGCATGGGTTCCTTAGTTCTTAAAAGAACTGAGAGATGGATTGAGTCCTTGACTCTTTATCCCGTCATCTGAATGAAGAAAATCTGTGTGGATGGTGTGTTATTGAGCTAAAAGCTCTAGTCATGGCTGGGTAACGGCAATAGTAGCCGAGCCTCAGTTAAAACTTCATTGGCTACAGCATTGCCATCCGTTACCCTGGGAGTCCTAAAAAGGACTTTTCAATCCAATCCGCATGGGTTCCTTATCCTTATAGTCCTTATAAGGACTGGCTTAAAGGGGCGAAGTAAGAATGCTTTTCATCTTCCCCGTTATCTGTAGAGGACAGTGTAGGGATAAGGTGTTATTGGGCTATTAAAGCTCTGATTATGGCAGGAGGGTAACAGCAATAGCCAAGCCTCAGTTAGAACTTAATTGGCTACAGCACTGTCATCCATTATCCTCCAAATCTCACGGTCGATTAACTCATCTCCGCCCTATCGCATGGGTTATAAGGACTGGCTTAAAGGGGCGAATCAAGAATGCCTTTGATCTTCCCCGTTATCTGTAGAGGACAGTGTAAGGATAAGGTGTTATTGAGCTATTAAAGCTCTGATCATGGCAGGAGGGTAACAGCAATAGCTGAGCCTCAGTTAGAACTTCATTGGCTACAGCAATGCCATCCATTACCCTCCAAGGGTATTAATCACCGCATCTCACGGTCGATTATTCTCTCCTCTTTAGCATATTACAAAAATAAAAAATGGTGTATTTATTATTTTCTTCAAAAATAAATTCAATATTAAAAATATTTTGAAGAACTTATATTTAATATATAAATTTTATCGATTGCATATCAATTATTTACTTGAATTTTATATTTCGGTACACATAAACTTTATTGTATTATATATTGATTATTTTCTTATATTCTGTATTTCAGTTCAAGAGATCTTTTTTTTTTTTTTAAATAGTTCACTGAATCCTTTTCAGTCAAGTACATATATTTTGTTTCTTTATCGTTCCATAGTACATCACAAAAGCCAAATTAAAATTTAAAAAAAATTGAAATTAAAAAAAAAATAATAATTTAAATAATTTCAGTAACTGAACATCGTTCCTCTTTATTTGACGAAACATAAACTCGCTATCATAATAATAATGAAAAATAAGTAATTATAAGTGGTATCTGTACGTCATCTGAAAAGAAGATGCACTATGTAATTGTACATATATTTCACAAAAATTGCTGACTTTTGACATACTTCGGGGAAAAAAAAAAACTTCATGACAGAAAAACTTCAAAAAACTCCATCCCATAGTACAGATGTCATCAACCTCTGTACTATGGGATGAAAACCATTCAATAACAAAACCGATACTTCATTATTTATATACTTCACATGATTCAATCGGTTTAGTACAAGAATAATGTCATTCTAGTGAGTACACTAGGAAGCAATACTTCAAATCGCGTCCTCTAGCGGTAGGTATTGAAATGAACTCTGCTTTTTCTATTATATTTCTGATGCGAACCAAGTAAAGAGGACAGTGCGCAGAAGATAAAATATAGTACTGTTTTGTTTATTTTTAATATTTCAATCGAGGTCTGAGTTGCAAAATTCACAGATGTTCCAAACCACTGTTAATCCTAGTTCCATTTAGCCTAACTCAGTAAAGTATGTCCCTAAGTGGTCAAGATAACCTACTTCTCTTGTGAATGAAACTATCCTCTTGGGACAAGTTTTTACAGAGAACTTCCAGTATTCGCGGCCTTCTTTTTCGTTGCACACAAAACAACTTCATCACGGTAGAGTTTCTTCTTGTCTGCGCGGACAAGAAATGCGATTAGGTCAACTCGAATCTCCGTAGTAAAGTTCAATCAGACAACAACTTTATCTACATTGCGTGTATGTGTACGTCCTCACGCATCCACTAATAGGTTTCTGTGGCTCAATCAAACAAGAGGGCTTTGCTAACTGAATACAACTTTTCCTTTTTTGTTTTATTCGAAAGGGAACACTTCAAACATTATGGACAATTACAATGTCTCTCCTGGGTCATAAAACTTGGTATACACATACTAATAGCAAACTTTCGCTTTCTATACGAAGCCATTGATTCGGCTGGGTGAGGTGATACAGGATGACGAAAGATTTATTGCACCCATACTGTTAAATCTTCCCCTAAAGACTTTGAGGTTCACGACATAGAATAATCGATCTTTAAACTTGCAGGCAAACACAGTTTTACAGCATTTTAATATTTATGTTTGTAGCATGCTCGATTAGCTTATGAACCTATAAATATATGATATGCATATTTTTAATAGCAATCATAGATACGAAGCTAGTAATGTGCATAACTAACTAAATAAATAAAAAACATTTATTGACCTATCGTCACTAGAAGTAATAAAATTTCTATAATACGTTAGCGTATAACAGTAACGCACTCAGGATTTAATATTGGGGGGGGGGACGAGTTGAGTAGACGATTTGAGAATACACACTACGCATCGCATACGACTTATGAGTGAGCATCTGCGATGATCGCTAATTCATAAGTAGTATAGAAATAGAAGACACGACGCAACATAAATAAATAAGAAATGAATTTTAATTAGGAAAAGATTTTTGGAAATTTTCTAGTGTTTTTTCCTTTTTCTTTGGAGGGAGGGCTTGTCCCCACCTCTGAGTGCGCCACTAGCGTATAACTTCATCCTATATATGAATCAAACTTTGTATAATTCAGATCCCAACTTTTTGAAATGTATCAGTAAATTTTTATAAAGGATACCAAGTCCAAATGTCCAAATTTCATTTAAAAAAAAAATAAAAAAATCTGAATCAAAATAGGGAGAAAAGTTCCATTCCTATCCGAAATTTTATTATATTGTGATTTAAGTAAGTTGTTAGCTATTACAAATTACATTTTTCTTTAATTTTAAAACAATTATTTATAAACTATAATATACTATTTAAATTAAGACAAAAAGTTTCTTAAAAAATAAAATTTTAAAAGCTTTTTAGAATTTAGTAATGCACCATTTTGTTTTTATAAAAAATTGTTTATAATAATCTTAATCTTTGACTTTTTTTTTTTTTAATATTTTTGAAATGAATTAAAATTTGTTCATTTATTTTTTCGGATCTGATTTTTTTTTTGTAACTGATTATTTCAATTACTATTTCTCTTTTAAAATAAATTATATTTAAGTATTTAATAACTTGCATTACACAATGCAGACAATTATTTTGAATTTATATTACTTTTTCCTCCTTTTACAAACTCTGTAGTCGAAGTTATGTTTTTCTTCATCTGTGAGATATCTGATTGTTTCTGGTCAATAGCTGAATGCGAAGTTTCCGAAATATCGTGACACGTACCAGTCACGTGCATCAATCAATAATTTTCTGGAGTGTCGGAAATAGCAGTCCGTTATAACAAGTGGCAGAAAGAAATGGAGCGGTGAACTGAGTATTTTCGGTCTGTCTTTATCAAAGGCGAATGATACGTGTGCGGGCGGCACGTGACTCTCGTTATCCCTCATAAGTGTTTGTAAGCCAAACGCAAACACCGGGAAAAGATAGATGCTGCTGGCCTGGTTCCATTTCTACACTTAATCGCAATAAGGTTGTTCCTAGCTCCGGATTGCGCCTCACTGAATTGTTTATGTTTTTCTTTCTGCGTATTAGCGCCTTCTGTTTTGAAGATATTGCAATTGGCATCGCAAGTTAGACAAAATTGCACAATATAACTTAGATGATTAGTTTTTGAACTGTTAGTTCTAGCTCGTATATCAAAATTCTGAAAACTAATAGAAATCTACACGCCCCCCCACACACACACACACGTGGCCAGACAATTCTTTTAATTTGATGAAATCAAAATTGAAATTTTAGAAACTACGCGTGCGCTTTCCTAATTCTTTAATCGTACAGATGATGTTGACCAATCAGTGATTCCTTTCAGAAACTGTTGTGCGTTTCGGAAACTTAATCATTTAGGTTTAATAAACTGTGTTATTTATCTATTCTTGATCACATGAGTGCTTTTAATATTTCAGCATAAACAGGAAATTTCTGCGATCTATTTTAAATGTAATGAACAGAAATTATATTTCAGCACTTATGCTCATTTCATAATTTTTAAGGCTTTTCGTTTTGTAACTAATTCTGTAAAAAATATCAGTTTTCTTTTAAAGATTGCGATTTTTAAAATAAAATAAAATAACTTTCATAAACTTTTTAAACTGATATGTAATGCAAGTAAATGAGCAAAACACATAGACTTCGCTAAGAATACATGTTTATTAAATATAATTAACTGGTAATAAACTAATAATGAACTGGATTTTAGATAATTTATCTTTAATATTAATCATTAAGATAGTCCTTATAAGGACTGGCTTAAAGGGGCGAAGCAGAATGCTTTTCATCTTCCCCGTTATCTGTGTTATTCAGCTATTAAATTAAAGCTCTGATCATGGCAGGAGAGTGACAGCAATAGCCAAGCCTCAGTTAGAACTTCTTTGGCTACAGCATTGCAATCCATTACCCTCCAAGGGCATTAATCCGCCTTATAAGGACTGGCTTAAAGGGGCGAAGCAAAAATGCTTTTCATCTTCCCCGTTATCTGTAGAGGACAGTGTAGGGATAAGGTGTTATTGAGCTATTATTAAAGCTCTGATCGTGGCAGGAGGGTAACAGCAATAGCCGAGCCTCAGTTAGAACTTCATTGGCTACAGCATTGCCATCCATTACCCACCAAGGGTATTGGATTGAATGAACGATCTCCGCATTAATCCTCCCAACTCAGCGACCTAGCCAATAGTAAACTAAAATAAAAAACAAAAAGGTGTTGGAAATTAGTCAAGAAATACTAACTGTTTTAGATGGTCGATATCTGATACAATCTTTAATTATAACTATTTTTATAATTCATTATTAATTTTATTTGTTTAATTACTTTATTTGCTTTCTCTTTCTCTTATGTGCCCGTGTCTTTCTTTTTCATTTATGAACAGTCCAGACTCTTATCAACACGTGTCCAAAAAATGTTGTTTATCGTTACAGGAAAACGGGTGTCATATCCTTATTAATATTACTGTTGTTCCTTGTCGTAGCACGCTTGTGGAGTCACTTATGTGATGACATGATTTATGTCTGGACTATTATAAGGTAGACCGACAGGGATTGCATTTTAAAGTGTTTAATTTACTCTTTCTTAAAAAGAAATATTTTAAAGGAATGTTTCTTTTCTGTCAGTACGCGCGCGCCTAAAAGGAAAAATAATGAAATATGGAAAAAAAGAAGGGGAAAAAAAAAGCAGACGATTTCAGTTTAATTCAATTAAACTGAAGCTTGGTGGCGTCGTCTGCTGTTGGTCAGTCATTAATTATCAAATATTAAGTTGTTGTTTTTTTTCAAATAAAATCAATATGAATTATCCAAATAGAATAAATATATGAAATTAGTTTCTATTAAGTAACGGAAAATTACTATAATTACTTACTGGAACATTTATGTATTGGTGTCAGCGAACAATTTCTCTGTGGATCTATTACAATATCGGCAAATTCAACTTTTGAATTTCTTGAAAATTTTAGTTGATATCAGGTTATTTACATCAAAATGCTAATCTTACGTATTGTACTAACTAAAGGCAAATAGAAACATCACAGCACGTGGAAACTCCACTTATGAGATGTTCTCCGCTAGATGGTTATATGAAGCATCGCTCTATAGAATAACAGCTGTCGTTCTGTTTGCCAGATGCTAAAATTGCATTGTGCTCGTGAGTGCACTTCTAAATGGATGATTCATGGGCACGCGTTTGTCCTGAGAGAGTGACGCATCCAAATATGTGTTTATGAAGAGAAATGAGCAAACCTTTAAGAAAACACCACTTATTATGAATGACTAAAATGACCTATAACGTTTAGAGATTAAGTTCTATTATGAGACAACGAATCGCTGGCTTGGATGTCAAGGACAATAATAGATACATTTTGATATAATAAGAATCTCTCTCTCTAATAATAATAATAATAATAATAATAATAATAATAATAATAATAATAATAATAATAATAATAATAATAATAATAAAGCGATATATATTTCCCCTACTAAGCATGAACTTATCACATTAATATAAGATTTTGCTCAAGTTATGAGGCCTTCATGTTCGGTATATTTATTGGTGGACAGCTGCCATACATTGGAAGTATATACAAGTCATGGTTGAAATTTTGGAAATATTGGTGACAATGAAATCCTGAAATGCCAAGTCATGAAATAGCATGTCATCTTTCTCTACTCAAAGAACTTGGTATTATTGAGTGAGTCTAAATGTGACTTATGAAATAGCATGTATCGGCCTGCCCTTAGCCCGTGTTTTTATGTTTTGCCTTGGTACATCCAAAAGACCTCCAGTAACCTATAATCATGCACCTTGAAGCATGACCTATATCTAAGTGAATGTACTGCTCTTTATATGGCACGATTTTAGCACACTTTTATGATGGTAGTGGGATATTTTCTTTATGAAAGTAGCTAAAAGGTATTTCGTTATTAATACACCATCTTTATTTTTCAAATTTACAACTGAAATTTGAAAAACTGATTAAGCAGTTTCAATTATAATTTTTTGATTGTTATATCGTTCTGATGAGTTCCATTTAGCGCGAAAAATTCTAGTTTTGTTTTTAAAATGAAGTTCAAAGATTCATAAATACTAACCAGGTGCATGTTTATGACGTCGGTGTGCTCAACTACCATGCTTGAACTCTCCCGAAGAATCTGAAACGCACGCGCTCAAAACACACCCGCAAATGAATTTTTAAGGTCATAGTACATTGAACGTTTACACAGAAAAAGTTTTATTTGTTTATTTTAATTTCTGATATTGAAATTGTTCTTTTGTGCCCTATTAGTAAAAGCAGTATTTTTTGATAGGTGACGGTCAAAAGATGAGAAATAAAGCTATGAGAAGCCGAATAATTGATAAACACTATTTTCCACGTGTCAGTCCATCAGAAACGTTTTACTTAAGCAGTGTGCAGAGTTAATGTGCAGACGAAAAATAGAACAATGAATTGATCATATTAAGATAATGCATTTCATTTTATGTGCTGTGTAAATTGTCTGCGAAATGTTTTCTAACGTGGTAAAATGTAGCCAATCAGATTTTGATAACCCATAAAATAATTTGTCACATGAATTTTATTATTTTTGATACTGAAAATAAATTTTAATATTTAATTCTTAAAATTGAAGATGCCAAAAAATTACATTCTTGTAGGTATAGTTTCTGGGAAAATTCCCATGCAACTCCTCTTAAATATTATTATTATAATGCAAAGCACATATCCTTACGAACATCTTTAATGTTATGCATTATGGGAAGGGCCACTATCCAGACCAGTTTCGACCTTTGAAAAGGTGAAGTGATCTCCAAAAACTTGGGCGAACCCTTAGATCACCCACCAATTAGTGACCCAAAGGATCATTTAACTCAGCGGTGGTTCCACTCACTCACAGGCCCACCCTGTCACTGAGAAGAACCCTCAGCGGTGGCTCAGCCCAATGGTAGGCTCACTCCACCACCGAGCAGAGCCGCTCATAACCCAGCGAAAAAAACCTACTTGACCAGTTCAGCAGACTTCCCACTATATTAGTAAAGGTAATTCTCCACAAACTCAGGTACCCCCCCCCCCCACCAGATCACTCTAATCTCAGCGAGTGACCCAAAGAATCATTTTACTCATAACTCAATGAAAGGCCCAACCCACACCGAGCAGAGCTTCTCATAATCCATGGAAAAGCATCCACCGAAGCAGGTACAAGATCACTTCAGCAAACTTCCCTCACATCAACAGAAGTATGTTAAAGTGCGGAAATACCTCTCTGAAAATTCTGAGCGATCTATAGAATCACTAAATCTTATCTTATCTGATTGAGTGATCCTAAAGGATCATCGCTAAACTCATTATTCCTGACCTGAATCACTTCAGGAGAGGAAACTCAGCAAGTGTCTCCCTACTCCAAAGGAAACAAGAAATTTTGCAGGAGCCAAACCCAGAATTAGAGAATTAATAAACAATTGATATCTTATAGTCCTTATGAGGACCGGCTTAAAGGGGCGAAGCAAGAATGCTTTTCATCTTCCCGTTATCTGTAGAGGACAGTGTAGGGATAAGGTGTTATTGAGCTATTAAAGCTCTGACCATGGCAGGAGGGTAACAGCAATAGCCGAGCCTCAGTTAGAACTGCATTGGCTACAGCATTGCCATCCATTACTCTCCCACAATTGATATGTAACATAACATAACATCATTGGCCAGAAGGGTGAAGCAAGATGCTTTTATTCCCCGTTGTCTGATAGGGAGGACGAATTGAAGGAAAGATTTATGAGCTGTGAGCTCGCCCTGGGGGGGGGGGTACGGAGATTAGTCATTGTTGCTAGTATTTAGGATGGCTTTTGGCCTCTTGTATTTGAAGAGGTCAGTTTCGTCATAGTTTGCTGTCTGTTTAACTAGATCGTTGGGATGTGTAGAGATCTTTGAGAAGAATTTTTCCGCAGTAGTTAGTAGTTGGACGTTCCTTACAAACCACGGTGCATCCAAGATCATGCGCAAACACTTTTTTTGCACTCTCTGTAGCCTGAGGATGTTGGTGTTGGATGTGTGGCTCCAGGCTGGAGATGCATATGTCACTATGGGGCGGATCGTCAGGTAGAGGAGTACTTTGATTCTGGTATTTAGCTTGCTTCTTCTATTTATTAGAGGGTAAAGTTGTGCAATGGTTTTAGATGCTTTCGCGCATAAGGCTTTGATGTGTGGGTTGAACGTTAATCCTTTGTCTAGAATTACCCCAAGATATTTTGTTTCTGTTTGCCAGGGGATTTTGGCGTTGAATAGATAAAGGTCCCCCTTGGGAGTTGCCAACTTCTGGTGAAAAGTATCGCTATACTCTTTTGGAGATTCACTTGTAATCTCCATTTGGAGAACCATTGTTCTAGTTTTAGTAAGTTTTCTTGCAGTTTTTTAGTGACGAGATGTGGTTGTAGAGATCTGGCAAGTACTGCTGTGTCATCCGCATAGAGTGCTAAGATGGCTGACATTGGGTTGTGTGGGATGTCTGCCATATATATCAAGAATAAGATCGGTGCCAATAGGGAACCTTGGGGAACTCCTGCAGAGATCCGTCGCTGACTGGAAACTGTACCGTTTATTTTGACTTGTATGTGCTATCCTGGAGGTAAGATTTAATTATGTGGCCGATTCTTGATGATATGCCTGCTGAGATGAGTTTGTGTAGTAATCCGAAGTGTCATAACTTATCAAAAGCTTTCGCAATGTCGAGGAAAACTGTTCCAGTGTGCTGGTGCCAATTGTAGCCGGTGGTGATGTACTCAATTATCCTATGAATTTGTTGAGTAGTACTGTGATGTTGTCTAAAGCCAAATTGTTCCTTAGGAAGGATATTTAACTCGTTTACTGAGGCTTGGAGAGGATGATTTTTTCGGCAATTTTACCTAAGTTTGAAATTAGGCTGAAGGGTCGATAGCTTTCAGGCAGGTGTGGATCTTTACTAGGTTTATGCACTGGGACCACATCTGCGACTTTCCAATAGCTGGAGAAATAGTTAAATCGGAACATGGGGTTCATTATGGTGGTGAGATGTACGACAGCTCTTCGGGGAAGAAGTTTAATTATTCTATTTGTTATGCCATCTGGGCCAGGGGCTTTTTTATTTTTTAGCTTCTTTAGAACTTCATAGATTTCCGCTGGTGAGGTGTTTGCAGGTGTCCGTGAGTTTTAATGCATGTCTGACACAACTGAAATTGATATTTATTTTATTATTTTTTTATAGTCCTTATAAGGACTGGCTTAAAGGGGCGAAGCAAGAACGCTTTTCATCTTCCCCGTTATATGTAGAGAACAGTGTAGGTATAAGGTGTTATTGAGCTACTAAAGCTCTCATGGCAGGAGGGTAACAGCAATAGCCGAGCCTCAGTAAGAAATTCACTGGCTACAGCATTGCCATCCATTATCCTCCAAGGGTAATAATCACCGCATCTCACGGTCGATTATCCTATGATTCCCCAACGAAATTGATATCTTAAAGTCCTTATAAAGACTGGCTTAAAGGGGTGAAGCAAGAATGCTTTTCATATTCCCCATTATCTGTAGAGGACGGTGTAGGGATAAGGTGTTATTGAGCTATTAAAGCTCTGATCATGGCAGGAGGGTAACAGCAATAGCCGAGCCTTAGTTAGAACTTCCTTGGCTGCAGCATTGCCATCCATTACCCTCCAAGGGTATTGGATTGAATGAATCAATCACCGACTATGTAAGTAATAAGTAAAGGTGAAATCTCAAAAAATCGGACGATCTCTAGGCCACTCCATAGTGGGCGAAAGACCGTCCTAATCTCAGCGTTGGTTCCACTCAGTGACGGGCTCCCCCACCACCGAGCGGAACCGCTCAAATTCCGAGGAAAATAATTCACCGACAAAGCCCCTCAGCGGGCCGTGCCGGAGAACACTTTCCTCGGAGACTCAAAGTGCTCCCTTAAGGCAAAAACCCCAAGGGAGCGAACTCAAAAACTCATCGCCCAAGGGGGTAACAGCAACAGCCGAACCTCAGTTAAACTTCATTGGTACAGCATTGCATTGTTGCCATCCGTTACCCCCAAGGGCATTAACGATTCAATCACCGCATTTCACGGTCGATGGATCCAACCCACACGATCTTATAGTCCTTATAAGGACTGGCTTAAAGGGGTGAAGCAAGAATGCTTTTCATCTTCCCCGTTATCTGTAGAGGACAGTGTAGGCATAAGGTGTTATTGAGCTATTAAAGCTCTGATCATGGCAGGAGGGTAACAGCAATATTAAAGCTCTGATCATGGCAGGAGGGTAACAGCAATAGCCGAGCCTCAGTTAGAACTTCATTGGCTACAGCATTGCCATCCATTACCTTCCAAGGGTATTGGATTGAATGAATCAATCACCGCATCTCACGGTCGATTGAACAATCAATTCTCCAATCCCCACACGCTAGTGTCATATTTCTATATAGGAATAATTAAAAGGTATCAAAATTGATTACCAAAATACACTGGATTAGAGTTAGTTGTTGAAAGATTTTTCATTTAATTATACTATAAATTAAAGATAACAAGAAATTATATCCTTAGTTTCATCATCTTCTAAATATACTTATCCTGGTCGTGAAGTGATTTCACGCACAAACGTTGTTTGCCTACACTTGGATAAATGATGAAACCAAGGATATAATTTCTTGGCATTTTTAATTTATAGTATAACCAAGCGAAAAAACTTACAACAATTTTTTTTTTTACTGAATGTAGTATAAAAATTATTCTCATCAAAACAAACATGAATATCTGTATAGTATGTGATAATAGCTAGTCATCTGGTTCCTGTTATGCTGCTCGCAAAGCTGCCAATTGCTGTATTATAAAAATAACAGGATATGATTTTTTATTATATCGAGATTCCTTCATGATATCTGAAATAAAATTCTAGTGGACGACTGTTATTTTATTTCCAAATTACTTTTAATAAGTTCTGCTTTCAAAAAATATTATCCCAAAAGCGAAATACGGACAAATGACCACCTGCGAAGTTTCGTGGAGTAGGCGTATTTTTGGTCTGCAGTATTGCACCACTACTTGTTCCTGATGTTTCAGCAGAACTGTCCTTAGGGAAGATAACTTCCCCGGATTTAAACTCCCTCCTCAAATGATATTACAGACATCTAACTGTGTCAAAATAGGGTCTCAGTAGTACAGCATAGTTTATCTGTGGCGTATCCTGTTTTCTTTTTTTTTCTTTGTGTGGGGTGGGGAGGAAACATGATATTGGAGGTGGGAAGGAAAAATAGACTAAGAAATACTGAAATAAAGAGCCAAAAGGCTTCACTTCAGCGACGAAAAATTATACAAATTAAGTGGATATTGAATCCAACATTATTTCAAAGCCGAATATATAGAAACTACAAGAGTTTCGTGCCGAATATAGAAACTATAAAAGTATCGGCAGATCCAAGCGTAAGCAACCTTTCAGGACAGGGACAACTCGTGGTAAAGGTGGAGTAAGTTCTGATCACTTTCCTTAGTATTTTCCTTAATGCAAAGCACATCACCTTGCGGCCATGTATGATGCTATGCATTATGGAAAGGAGTCATTATGGGAAGGTAAGAAATTTGTCTTTAATAATAATAATAATAATAATAATAAAATTGAAAAATTGTTATACCCTAAATAGTAGGGAAGAAGACACTGCTGCTATGCTGCTGCCCATAGCTCTTGGAAAAATATAACAATTCTGTATCTTTTTTTTTTTTTAATGAAAATTTTCTAAATCCAGTCTTATCCAGACTTGAAAATCAGCATTAATTAAATTTTAATATTACACCATACTTTAGTCTTTTTAGTTTTTACCATAGTCTTTTTTCATTTGAAGTCTGAAAAAAAAAAGAAAAGAAAAAAAAGTGACTCAAGCACTCGCCGAAAGTGAAGCGATCAACAATGTCGTCGTGCCCCCCCCCCCCCCCCCCCCAAGCGCAGCAGTGATCGGCACGATGCGTGATATTCACACTCACATGAATCATCGCAAGTGTTGATGCACGTGAGTGTGAATATATCATTTCGAAAAGTCACAAATTCAATATCGTACTATGGAAGGAAACGAAAAAGAAAAAAAAAACATTTCCATAGAAATTATCCAATAGAATGTTGCTGACGTTTAGACAATACACACGTACATATACATGTGTATATACACATAAACAATACACATGAGTGTATTATTTATGTGAATTCCGAGTCTCCTCCAGTCACTTTGCTTTTTTAGATGGAAAACTACTGCCTCCGTATGAGATTATCAATTCATCTACTGTGAATGAACTTCAAAAGCTTTTAGAAATGTTTCCCCGAGTCTTGGATGGAATTCTATCGTTCGACTGCACTATAAAGGGATCCATTTTATTTGGACCACCTGGAACAACGAACTCCTGCCAAGTTCATATTATAGTTCCATTTAGCACTAGAATGCTCTTCACCGTCATTATAAGAATCCATATTTGCAATCATATCATAGATTATGGAAAAAAATGCATAATCATATGGAAATATTTTTGATTTCATACATTTATTCTTAGGTATCCGAATGCTTTTGGAAATGCAAATGCTTAAAATATTTCTCTTTTTTTTAGCTAATACCAATTATGTTGATATGGTATTTTTTTTAATAATTCCTTTGTCTATTTCACTTCTTTTCCATTGATAGATGAGTACGTTGATGTTTGATTCTCTTGAAAGAAAGGGCATCAAAGGATCTCCACCACCGGCACAATCTGTTTATGTTATACCATCATTATGGATGCTAAGATTTAGATAATATAGAATGCAATGTGGTTGGCTCAGTCTGAAATTTCCCGTCTATTTTCATTCCTTCGCTACCCGAATGGATTCCTAGAAACGTACGCTACGCCCTACGGGAATGCGAGGATTGGACATTGAATCAGAAATCCACATCAGTTCTTCGTATTCCTTCTTGGATATGTGGAGGTCCTCCTTCTTCTCCTGGTTTACAAATGGATAATGTCTCAGTTTTTACATCTACATACCGTACATTGAAAAACTAGCTAAAGATTTACAAACATCATGCAGTATACCGTTAGCTAGTGGATGAAAATTATTATCCAGTGTAATGCCACTCCCTCCCCCCATCCTGCTTAATGCGGGTCTAAAGGGGTCTGAATACGTTTCGTGCTTTGTGGTTTTTAGAATAACAAAAAAATAATCATACAAGAGTGTGCATCATTATTGCATTCTTGTATATCGAAACCATTAATAAATATGAAGATAAAGACCAATTATAGCGGGTGGGTGGTGGAAAGAAAGATCATCTCCTCTTCTTGAACTTAGACAACAAATTATTGCAATGCATATACACAGGCGCTTTAATTAAGTCGTTTTAGCAATTCTTTTTAATTGTTTACATGCAACAGTTTGAAATTGTTCAGAGTTGAATCCGTTTTCGTCAGTATGTTTAGGGAAAATTACGTCATTCAAAGAGTTTTGTAGACTAGTAGTACTTTTGCAAAAATCTGACAACGTCGGATTTTTGCAAAAGTTAAAAGTAGCGCGTGAAATGGCTTCTTCTTCTTCCTTTCCAGGCTTATAGGCCAAGTGGTCTGTTCCGGACTCAATTCCATCTTTTTAAGGGTCTTCCTCTGCATCGAATACCTTTTAGGTGCTAATTTAGAATTTGTTTAGGTATTCTGCTTCTATTCATTCTTAGTATGTGTTCTTTTCATTTTTCCTCTACAGCAAATAATGTTTCATTTAGGGAGGTTGCAATTCCAAGTTTTTTTCTGATTTCGCTGCTTTTCATATTGTCCATTATTGTGACTCCTTCAGTTTTGCGCAGAAATTTCATTTCGGATGATTCAATTCTTCTTTCATCTGCTTTTTTTCTTGTCCATATCTCACGGCCATAAAGTAAGGTTGGTTTAGCTACTGTATTGTAGATTCTTATTCGTATGTGTTTTTTGTACATAATTGGGTTTGAAAATTTTATTTATAATGCCTGTTACTTTTAAAAAGTTTGATATCTTTGGTTCCATATCAGCTTCATTTTCATATGACATTGTACAACCTAAATATTTGAATGTATTTACTTGCTCTATTATTTTGTTGTTTATTACTATTTTGCTTCTTATTGGATTAGCACCTTTGAAGGCCATGACTTTTGTTTTGTCTGTTGATATTTCCATACCATATGTCTTTATCAGATTATTTAGACTGCATAATGATTTTTGCATTTTCATTATTTCCAAGGATTATTTGGTCATCAGCAAAAAGAAGAGTAGCTAATCTGGTGTTACGGTTTATCTTGAATCCTCCTTCATTAGTTATCTTCCATTCTTTTATGATTTTATCTATGTATATATTAAATAAAACCGGTGAGAGAGGGCAACCCTGACGTACTCCTCGATTTATTGGTTTCCAGTTTGATGTTGAATTATTGTACTTAACAGATATTTTATTATCTTGATATATATTATATAAGGCTCTAAAGAGTTTTAGAGCCTTATATAATTTGGTATTTCATATTCTTCTAGGATTTCCCATAGTTTTTCTCTGATAATTTTATCAAATGCTTTGGTGTAATCTATAAAAGCTATGTGTTTTTTTTTAAATAACGAAACCTGTGGTGCGTTCATAATTAGAAGAAACACACGTATAAACCACAGTGAAAATTATTTAATTGTAAATATTTCATCCTAAGTATCTTAGGACATCATCAGTACAGTATTTAAACAAAAATTAGGAATAACATACAGTTAGGGCTCATGATTACAATAGAATCTCATGAAAACGTGCATAACGTGCTAAAGTAGTACAAAAAAAAAAAAAAAAAAAAAAAAAAAACGTTAATTATTTAACATAGTTTTGTATGATAATTTTGTATGGGAAATTATCATACAAAACTGTGTTAAATAATTAACGTTTTTTTTTTTGGTACTACTTTAGCACGTTATGCACGTTTTCATGAGATTCTATTGTAATCATGCGCCCTAACTGTATGTTATTCCTAATTTTTGTTTAAATACTGTACTGATGATGTCCTAAGATACTTAGGATGAAATATTTACAATTAAATAATTTTCACTGTGGTTTATACGTGTATTTCTTCTAATTAAAAGCTATGTGTGTTTCTATGTTCATTTCTCTGTGTTTTTCAATTAATAGTTTTAACGTAAATGCGGAGTCTATGCAAGACCTGCCTTTTCTGAATCCATTTCGTTCTTCTATTAATTTTGGGTCTACTATACGTTTAAGTTTACATGCTAAGATTTTTGCATATACTTTATAACAGGTACTAAGTAAGCTGATTCCACGATAATTGTTACACTCAGATTTGTGTCCTGTTTTATAGATGGGAATAACTATTACTTTGGTCCAATCTTGTGGGCATTTTCCTTCTTTCCAGATCATATTATAAAAGTTAAGTAACCTGAGTGAGAATTCAAGTCCTGCATATTTGATAAGTTCCAAGTTTATATTGTCTTCTCCTGGAGCCTTTCCTGTTTTGCTTTGTTAATTCTTCTGTTTCTTCTTCTAGAGTGATGTTTTCCAAGTAATCAGAGATGTTTACAAAGGGTAGTTTTCTGTTTTGAATGTTTTCATCATACCATAGATCTTGGTAGTGATTTTGCCATGTTTCTATTTTAATGATATTAATATCTGCTTTTTCTCTAGTTTCATTGCTTAGATCGTTGAGGATTTTATATGCATTAGGTCTTTTGAGCGTACAGTCTCTCTCTAATTTTGTTACAAAATTGTTCCATCTGTTTCTATTTATTCTCCTGCATGCTGCTTTTGCTATTGCTTTTTTTTGCTGTATTCGATTTTTGATTCTATTGTTTTTAGGTTGAGCCAGTTTTTATATGCTGCTTTCTTTTCTTCAGTAATGCATTTAATTTGATCATCCCAGTCCCTAGACCTCTTTTTCTTTTCCACTTTTTCTTTGTTCCTAAATTTCTTTTGCAGCTTTTGTCATTATGGTTTTTAGGTTTGACCATTCTTCTTCTATGTTCTGATTTTGTTTTATACTTGTCATTCAGTTCTTTATTCTTTTTTGGTACAAGTCTTTAATATTTGGACGACAGTAGGACAGTCCAAGTCCTACTGTCATCCAAAAGTCTAACTTTGAAAGATTCAAAATTTATATTTTCCTTGTGCTTTTTTGCTGTTTTCCATCTTGGTTCCCATTTTATTTTTCCAATTAAAAGGTAATGATCTGATTCTATTTCAGATCCTCTGTATACTCTTGTATCTCTCATCATTTCTGACATTTTGATATTGCTGATTATGTAATCAATAATGCTTCTTGTGTCTCTTGCTTCCCAGGTGTGTCTGTGGATGTCTTTATGTTTGAAGAAGGTGTTCATTATTTTAAGGTTATTGCTTATAGTAAAATCTCTTAATCTATTTCCATTTCTATTACAGTTAAGTTTTCCTATAGGTTCTATGTTTGGTTTATATGGTTTATTGCCAATTCTTGCGTTGAGATCTCCTATTACCAAAATGTGATCCTTACGATTGGTCTTATTTAATATGTTCTGCAGTTGGGTGAAGAAGTTTTCTGAGTCCTCCTCTTTTCCTTCTTCAGGTGTATAAGTTCCAATTACTGTCATATAGCTTCTGTCTATTTTAATTCTCATTTCTATTATTCTATCGCTCCAAAAGTTGTAATGGATTATATTGTTTTTAAGAGATTTATGTAGAAAGATCATTACACCAGATTTAGCTCTCTCTTCTGCTTTTACCCCACTGTATATATAGATGTAATTTTCAGTTTCGTCTGTTCCTGTCTGCTTTTTTTTAGATTCTGTAATTACTGCTATTTTTACATTTCTTTCTTCTAGTGCTTAGTCCAGTTCTATGATTTTGTGGTGGATACTTCTCACATTCCAGGTGGCTATATTCCAATAGGTGTATTTCTGCTTTTTATTTTTTTTTTTGATAATTTTCTTTTCGAATCCTTATTCCAAGGCCGGTTCGTTTCCAAAAAAAGTCTGTCCGTTTACTATCTTCATGAGTCTTTTTAGTGGGTTAAAATTTTGATTGAGAGGGTTACTGGCCATCTGCAGTCTAGCTTGGTGATGGGGCTGTCATCTTGAGGCCTTCAAGCTTGCCTTAAGTGGTAGGAGAGAATTTTAAAGAGAAGACATAGAGATAGAGTGGAGATAGAAATAGAATGACCCATAGCCCTCGATTACTCTAATAGCATTAGGGTCGTGAGTTACAAGAGTTGAGCGAAGAATGCCATATAGGAAAGATTAAAGAGCAAGAGGGCCTACCTCAAAGAAGAGGGAAGAGAGAGAATAGACCCAGCTAAGGGACCATGGGAAAGCCACTTTCCTTGCTATCAAGATGATAGCAAGGGAAGTGACCCCTGTGGCCCTGTTGGTCCACGAGTCCTTATTCAACATATTCGGACCACCCCGCCATATCTGGTAGGCTCCCCTATCCGCCACCCAGGGGACGCGCTCTCTAGAGGTTACAGGGTCTTCCGAGAGGAAGCCCCTGTAATGAAATGTTTGTTTAGCAAAATGCATAAATACCAATTAGATTCGTTTTTTCTCCATATCCGTCCAGCCACATGCAAGATACTCTGAAACAGTGGCGACCCGTACATAAGCACTGCGACACTGCAGCACGCGCCCCCCAAAGGAAAAAATGAAAAATTTAAATTTTGTTTGTGTTTACAAATAATAACAATGCTTACAACATTATATAAATGCGGTACAACATGTTAAAGGTTACAGCTTATGTTTTGACATTGATTGAATAGTTAATAATTGGAATTGTTCGAGTAACACTTAAGATTATGCAACAAATGCACTGCGACCTAACGCCGATATTCGTTTGTGCTTGTCATTGCACGTTATGTCATTCAGACACTGCCCAAATGGCAGTGTATTTTTAGTATCCTTACGCGCGTTATTTCTGTGAGATATGAAATGTTTATTATTGGTGCGTGTGCGTGGTAAACTATTTTTTGTCAATATTATTTTATTTTGTTAAAATAACATATAATTATTTATTTATTATAGATACAAGGCTGAATTATGACGAGTGTCACTGTTGAAAATATGAAAAAAATTATATTTTTCAATTATCGTTACACGAAACAAATGCACTGCGATCTAACGCCGATATTCATTTGCGCTTGTCATTGCTAGTGATACGAAACTTTTATTATTGGTGTTTGTTTGTGGTGAGGATGAAATATTTTTGAAAAAGAAATTTTTAATATGTAAATTTATTTATTAATAATTTTTTTTTTTGTATATGCAGCACCCCCACTTAAAATCTTCACCGGCCGCCACTGCTCTGAAATCAGAATGCCTCTATGCGTATGCTAACTGTATTCTTATTTGGTCAAAATATCCCAAGATTCAGTTTTTGCGATGACGTCACTATACCAGAATTCGTTAATTGATTGGATAGTACAACGAATAGTCTAGAGCAGTGGCCGCAAAAGTGGTCGATAAAACATTGTTAGGGGGTCGATAGAAAAATATAAGACATCATTGTACGGGTAATATTTAATTCTCTTAACTTGGATTACCTCCATCCTGAATGACAACACAATTAAGAGTGAATCGTGGGAACAGTGACATGAATAGGACATGTAAGATGGAGCAAGGTCATGAAAATAGTTACGGAGGCCAATCAAGTAGGCCAAAATGATGTATTTACCAATAAACGGATGTCTGTAGTTCCCACCCGGTCGGCGCGGGGGGAAGCGAATTGCAACACGTGCGCGGTTGCTTATTTACTTATACTTACACGTATTCGATCCCAGTTCTCATTTTTGCGCATCGACATACAAGTGAGCGTTAATGTTCTAAAATTCATCAGCATACATATTATAATTCAATCGTTATTCATTCACGAACTAAACTTCTCTATGTTGAAGAGTTGAGCAGGGCTAGTAGTTTTGTACATCCTATAGAAATACGTGAGTAGGTATATTATCTAGACTTATTACTTTTGCTTACTGACTTCAATTGTAATTATTTTGTTACAATCCCAGTAACCACAATGGCAACTTCAGATTCTAAAAAGAAATGCAGACAATATTCTAACGAATATTGTCTGCATGTAAGCCAATATAATAATATATATACAGTACTATGTTATACATACAGTAAACACTATAAAATAAACAATCTAAAAACTCACATAAGCGTCTTTTTTGCTTGTTCCTATTATAATTACGTAATAGTAAAATAGAGGGGGTCGATAAAAAGTCAAGAAACTCTTGAAGGGGTCGACGGTCAAAGAAGTTTGGCGACCCCTGGTCTAGAATAAGGTAAAGTTATTGGGTTTCCAAAATCTAATCTTAAAATGGCACAACAGTTAGGATTCACAGACAAGTAACCTGACGTTGTTTATCGAAAAAAAAAGACTATTATTAGTATTTTAAAGGAGTTCATTATTTGTAAACTAAAATAACTTTCATTTCTAAAAAAACTTAGCCATATGTTCCTCCCTTTCTCAGTCTCTTTTCATATACACAACCACTCATTTTATAATAGACTCAACCAAATACTGAAATACTCGGTAAAATACACGCGCTGGAGGTGGTAAGTTTCTTGGCACACATTCGAAAACACAATTGATTGTCCATGAAATAAGTATTCAAATCAGATACTTTCAGAGTATAGGAACGGCTGTAATTTTTTTCGTAAAGGTCATATTATTGTCATTGAGGACAGACATACAAAAGCGCGCGCGCGCACATAGTGGAAAATTTCCTCTTTTTTTTTTTTTATGCTAATACCCAATCCACTGTTTTCTTAGGCACTCAATTATTTATTTTACCTATTCCTAGACTACAATGTTCCATTTGTTTTATTCTTTCTGTGGCGATCGCATATAATATTAAACACAAATCTAATAATAATAAAAAAAAAAGCTAACATTTGTGAAGCACCATAGGGCACGCTTGGTGGCCATATCAAATGCGTACCATTTTAGCAAAGAGTCATTTACTGTGTTGTATTTCCTACTCACGTTTTCAACTAGTAGTGTATATCCGAGAATGGTTCAGCCTTGCGAAACGTGGCCTTGAACGCATTCGATTGCTATTTCATGCATCAATAGGGTGATAACAACTTTGCGCAGGTAGGATAGAGGAATGCAAATTGGGTAGTTTTTTTCCTCCTCTTTGCTAAAGAGCACTTCATACAAATTGAAGAAGGCTTTTACCTTGTGCATGCTTTTAACTCTGGTTTGGAAAAAGAAATAGTTACAAATTCTTTGTAAAATAAAGAACCCCTAAGCCTCGTTATGAAAAAAAAAAAACTATAAATGTGTGTGTGTGTGTGTGTGTGTGTGTGTGTGTGTGTGTGTGTGTGTGTGTGTGTGTGTGTGTGTGTGTGTAATAAGAATTAAATGGGAGATGGAAGAATGCATAATTAGCATTTTGTCTTGGGCTCAGAAAATTTTGGAAGGACGCACAATTACCGTTTTGTGTCAGCAAAAGAAATATTTAGTTACTGTTCTACCGCCGAAGATAAGTCAGCAGAAGTTGCCGGGAGCGTACATATTATTTCTAGTCTCAAGACCCAAATATAGACTTAAGCTTAGAATAAGGTCTCATAATAAATGACAATTCCAACTATTGCTTTTAGTAAAGGAAGCACATATTCGTCCTAAATATTTAATATTTTCGTTTTTTAACAATCCCCTTAAGTTGCATGTTTAAAACACGTTAAACTTACAAGCGAAGTTTGACTTCTTTTTAAGAACAAAAACAACGCGAAAGTCTTCCATAGATAGAGCAAATGAGCCTATGGCTGTTTCATGCTTCGCTACCCCGTCTTATAATGGGAACACAACATGCACGTTTTCCCTATGTGAACCGGTTGAAGGGGAAATGTGTTGTAACTCATCCTATTCAATGCTTTTTTTTTTTTTCCAAGTAGTTTGTGCGCATTCCTGTATGCCAGTGGTGTGTGTCCTCCACGGTTGAAAATGCGGAGAAATGAGGAAGAAGTACTGATCAAGCAAAGGAAGAACTGTCCGATATGTGTATTGAACTGTTAGAAGCTAAACTATATCAATCTAGAGATAAAATGCCTGGAGATATTTAACATTTTCTCTCCTATACTGATTTTTCACATTGCAGGCGCTGTAACCTCGTATTTAGCTATCTTTGTAGGTCACACAAGCACAAATCTATCCCATAGTTTTAATATTTATTTTTATGTAAATATTTAACAAAAAATAAACATTAAACTACAAATGTAGAGCAAACTTTTTTTGATTTATCTATTGCTATCTCCTGAATTACAATTTTTAACATTCACTGACGCATTTTGAAAATTCACTGACCCATCTTAAGCACGATTTAAGACAGGAGACTTCTTTAGGCATATTGGGAAAATTAAAATATGTAGTGAAGTCATCTCATCACTTAAGATGCAACAAAAGAATAACATGGTATTATGTAGGATTACGGTTAATAAAATCAGTTGTGCGCATGTGCCCATTGTTGTGTACGCATGCGTGTTTCTGTTTTCGTAGTAGGTAGATCATAACTTGGGTTTTTGGATAGATGAATACAATACTCCAGGTTATTTTAGAAAACTACGTGTGATGTATGCATATATATTTATATATAAAACGTTGAATTGAATGAAATAAAACTGCATTGTAAAATAATAATTATTTCCAATTGCAATATTTAAGAAAAATATATAAAGTTCGTTTGAAACTATTGGCATTGCATGCAGAGATGAGCGTTGTCGTGAACGTGTTATTTTGTTTGCACAGTATTTTTTTAATAATTGCCATTCAAATTGCATCTAACGCATAGCCTTATACGAGAATCAGTGGTACATTTTTTTTTCGTTTTATTTTTTTTCTGATTATTTCTGATGAACCGTGAGGCATCTAGTATCATCCTGAAGCATTTGTTTTGTATTCGTTGTTGTCTCAGTAAGTTAGATTTGGAAGTATGACTCCACGATGGCGAGGCATAAGTGATTATGGAACGTATAACCATCTGATAAAGTAATAGTTTATTTCTTGTATTTAGTTTACTACGACGGTTAATCATGGGAAGTTGAGCAATTGCTTTGGATACTTTCGTACAGACGAGTTTGAATCGTAGTCCTCCTTTATCGAATTGTATCCCAAGATGTTTAGTTTCTGTTTGCCATGGGATTTTAGCGTTAAAAAGTTGGATATCTCCTTTGGGGATACTAGCCTTCTGGTGAATCATATGGTTGTGCTTTTATGAGGATTTACTTGAAGCCTCTAATCAGAGAACCATTATTTCAGCATGGCAATACTGTCTTGTGTTTTTTCTGGTTACCAGATAAGGACGGAAAGATCTTGTTAATATTGCAGTATCGTCTGCGTATAAAGCAGTGATGATCATCATAGGATTTTGTGGGCTATCTACCATGTACACCGAGAACAAAAGCGGAGCCAGCAATGAGCCTCGTGGAACTCCAGCTAAAATATTACGTTTGATAGATATTATTCCATTGATCTTCACCTGCATTGTTCTGTCATTAAGGTATGATTTAATTAGACGTGTTAATTTTATCGGTATATTTTGCTTTGATGAGTTTGTAAAGAAGACCTTGGTGCCAGATTTTGTCAAAAGCCTTTGCGATGTCCAGGAATACAGCACCACTTTGCTGCTTCCAGTTGTATCCTGAGTAATATATTCAAGAAGTCGATGGATTTGCTGAAACTGTACTGTGGCCTCGTCGTAAACCGAATTGTTCATATGAAATGATGTTTAATTTATCTGCTGATTCTTGCAGTTAGGATAGGATTTTTTTTTTCAGCAATTTTTTCCTAGATTGGATGGTAAGCTGATGGGTTGATCGTTTTGAGGAAACTGCGTGCTTAGCTTTGTGTACTGCAAGAATTCGCACTCAGATACAACTCAGATGTAATTCTAATCAATGAGACGCATTTTCGGACTGAAAACAATCCGAAATTACGAGAATACACTACGAGTATGTATAGAATTATAGACTCGATTCCAAAGGTGGTGGTACTGCCGTCTATATTAAAAACTATCTTAAAGCCATAACCAACGCCCAAACCAAAACCCTAGTTGAAGTTTATACTAACAATACTGGAAAACTTAAAATCTATGCAGTTTACAACTCACCGAGTAAAATTTTACTGATGGCGGGTTTAGGCGCCATCATAGGTACCATAGATTCCGCCATCATTGCAGGGAATTTAAATGGCAAACATTCAGCATGGAACAGCGAAACGGCTAATGGAAACGGTCGTATACTGAACTATTACATGAGGTTCAATTATGTTGCAGTAGCAGTTTTCGTGATGAGTAGATCCCACAGAACCTACTCATCATGGTCCTTTTGGCAGTCCTGACGTTGTTGATATTACTATCCTACAATATATTAGATATTCGTATCAGCTGCAAACTATTAATGAGCTGTTGTCAGACTACAGTCCTATCTTACTTAAATTAGGCACGCAGGACCAATTCTCTTCCCATCCCCCTCCCGCTTCCTTCCTTCATAGTTTGGGAAAAATTATCCAAAGTATTCCCCGAACACATTGGTCTAGTACCCACCATACAAAAAAAAAAAAAAAAAAAAAAGGAGAAGATAGACGAAGCAGTAGCTTCGTCTATCTTCTCCTTTTTTTTTTTTTTTATCTTAACCTCACAAATCAAATTAACAAAGCATTAGCAGCAGTCACCAAGACTACAACTACTTATAAGCCCAACCATCTCCGGGATGATATTATGAATCTAATCAGAGAAAAGAAATCAGGAAAAGATATCACAACAAGATAGAAAACTCCTTAACAAAATGAACAACCAATTTAGAGAAGTTCTCAGAAACCACAGAAATCAAGAATGGGAAGATAAGCTAACATATCTTAGTCCCGAAGATCACTCAATTTGGAAATTTTCGAAAACTCTCCGTAACAAACGTAAACCTCCCTATGCAGGCCGTATCTGTATGTATAGATATAAAGAAAGCCGAAGCTCTCGTTAGCAATCTGATAAAGCAGTGCAGTCCAGCATATGAAAATATAAATATCAACCTCGTCTACAAGGTTCAGCATGTCAGGCGCACTTTAAGAAGACAACCCCAAAACAACTCAGAACTGATTAACCCTACTTTTCCAGCAGAATTAATTAACATAATCAAACATCTCAAGAACAAAAAATCACCAGGTCCAGACGGCGTCCCAAACAAAAGCATCCAACTGCTCCCAGGCAAAGCTAATAGTGCATCTTGTCAACATCGTAAACGCAATAATAAGATTGCAGTATTTTCCTGTAACATGAAAAAATTTCTTCATTAATTTTTTTATTTTTATTTTTATATTAATATATTTTTTATTTCTATTTTTATTTTTATATTAATATATTAATATCTATTAATATATTAATATATTTTTATTTCTATTTTTATTTTATATTAACATATATTTTTATATTAATATTAATGTTTTTATTTTTATATATTTTTATATTAACATTAATATTAATATTAATTATAGTCCTTATAAGGACTGGCTTAAAGGGGCGAAGCAAGAATGCTTTTCATCTTCCCCGTTATCTGTAGAGGACAGTGTAGGGATAAGGTATTATTGAGCTATTAAAGCTCTGATCATGGCAGGAGGGTAACAGCAATAGCCGAGCATCAGTTAGAACTTTATTGGCTACAGCATTGCCATCCATTACCCTCCAAGGGTATTAATCACCGCATTTTTCGTGGCTTCAATATTAATATTAATATGACGCTACTATCATCATATTCTAAATGTATTGAATAAGAATTAAAGTGTATTATTTTCTCTATCAATAAAATGAAATTATTTTTAATCTTCGCAGGCGTTTTTCATTTTTATTTGTTTGTTTGTTTTTTAATTTTTTTAATTTTTTATATCTAGTTTGCAATTTAGGAATAAAATGAATTACATTTAGTTTTATACACGTTTAATATCTCGACATGAAATATCGTTTTTATAGTGACATTCTAATAACTGATTTACGTGCGCATGCTCATGAATGATTATCAAATCCTGATAATTATGTAACTGTATAGACTGATTACCGAGAACATTTAATAAATTACATTGTTAATAAATAGCAATGCAAAATTTAATATAAAAATAGAGGAGAAAGATTCTAACCTAATATTGATAAGTGTATGTTTTAAATTGAATTTTAAATTAAAGACATTGCACACCACCTGTAGGACCTCAATAAACGAAATAGAGGAGGCAAAGAATGCATGATTGAAGAATTGCATTGCAAAAATAAAATAACGAGTTAAATAAATAAAGTAAAATAAATCAATCAATAAACTAAAATAAATAAAGACGGACATGTCTCACTAACTTCTTCAAATTAATGAAGAAAGCGCTAATGGAAATTGAGGAGGAGTGTGATCAACAAAGTATTTTATTTATTTATTATTATTGTTTCATGTAGAACGACGAAATGAGTGGTTCCCATACAACAACAACAACAACAATAATAATAATAATGGTGGATTTGAAAATATAATAATCATAATGAACATTTCCAAGATTTAAACAACTTGCTAGAGGGGAAAAAAGTAAATATATAATGTGAATCGAAGATTTAAAAAATAATTTTATGCCATTCTGCAAGCGTTGGACAATATGATTGAGGCATTTTAGAGAACTTTTTACATCACATTATTATGTGTATACAAAATGTCCATTAAAACATTTTTGTAAAACCAACCCTGAGAAAGTTGCTCGTTAGCACGACTAAAAAACGCTGACAGTAAGTGCAAAAATTCAGTCGTGTCACTGAATACTTCATTTAATTTGTTTAATAAGGATCAGACAAATTAAAAAATAATTACTTTAATTAAAATTAAAAATTAAAAAAATTGAAAGCTAGTTGAGCTCAGCTTCTACAAATTTCCACGAATCCATAAATAATATTCATGATATAATATTGTTTGAATATTTATAACCATCAACGTTTTGATTGAATGGTTTAAAAGGTGGAATATTAAAACCTGTAAGAATTCTTTTTTACAGCCAATATGCCAATATTCTATTTAATTTTGAGAAGCCAGAAAATTGTTAAATTAAAAACTGAAAGTAGATGAAATTTAAATAAAACCCGATTAGATATTAAAAACAACTCAACGTTTTGGATAGATTTCCAGAATCCTGCATTGATAAGGAAAAAAACAAAAACGCAGACGATCACTTAGCGATAAAACAAAGTCATGCTTCGTGACATTGAACCCAAACCTTTCCTAAAATAATTATAATTAATCTCGCACAGACTACACTCAAATCTTTTGGGTGCAGGAATACAAATATATATACAGTATATATTTGAAAGTATGTGCAATCATGCCAAGTTTACGTAATCCTTCCAGTCTAGCTGAGTTAGAGTCGTTTAACATATCGTAGACTATTTTGAACTACACTATCGTCTGTTAGAAGCGTCAAGAGTTTATCCGTTGATTTCCTGTGGTCAGGGTCAATGCCACACACATTTCCGGCTTTGGGCCACCATCATCGCCATAGTACAGTTGTATCCGACTTAGCTTCCTTCTCATCTTCAAGGTTTGAAAAGGCTTCCTTTCCCCTTCCCCCCCATGTCTGTGCTCTATGCCATTTGGTATTAACTGAATACTGAATGAAGTTAGGCCTAACAAAGTTGCTGTCACGCTATTGCAATAACGCACACACGACATTTCGCCCTCTTCTGTTTACCATCATATTATATTCATCGGATGTATTTTGCACACGTGAATGACCAATGTAGTTTTATATTTACGTGTGAAATGAGTCAGCAAAAATTAAAGAAAGAAAATGAATTCAAAATGTTATGATGCGAAGGGCAAATCAATACTGGTGAAGCAGCGCACTCTAGTGACAAATGATGGCAGTAGAGTTCAGTGCCATGACTGCTTCTGAAAATTGTGGTTATTGAAGAATCTCTTTTGCACGTTCATGTAATGAACATTTTTTTTTCTTCTTTTTCTTATTTTGCTATGACATATCAAGTAGTATTGCGCGCTTGTATGGTTCTGGTACAAGATCGCGCTTCTTATATGCTATACTGAGCGTTTACAGGAATGCTACCAAGTGTAGCGTTTGGCAGGAAACTGAACTCTCTCTTCCATACAGTTGAACTCTCATCCAGTCTAAAAAAGAAAAGAAAACATTTGTCTTATCTAATTCCCGTGTCTTATCTATAGTACTACGGGGGTAACGAGCTCATAAGTTAAAGGAACTGCAATGAACCCACACATACTTAAATCCACGTTCCTTACTTACAAGCCTATTTCCGGAATATAAAACTGAATGTTATCGAAGAAATTTTCCTTTAGTTTTTTTAAAATATATTTTTAAAACTTACCTAACATATTTTTATGTGACTCCTACTCATACACTTAGCGTTCAGAAAAGTTAAGAGTTTCCTGAAAACTTTTCCAATCACTTCAAGTCTTCATTAAGTAGGGATGATGGTCTCGCTTCTGGTAATGAAAATCATTTCCCAGTTAATGACATTCAAAAAACATCCTTGCCGCAATGAGATTCGAGCCTACAGCCCGAAAAACTGCAGAACTAATAGGGCAAAAATGTTATCAGATCAAGATTTATAAAATACTAATTTAAAACAATTTTAGCATGAATAATTTTATAAGCTGTTTAAGCCCGTGTTTATTATTAATTTAAATAATATATTTTATTATTATTTTAAATGAATGTTTATTAGTAGTATTATTTTATTTATTAATATTAATTCTAATTTAATATTTAATTAAATATTAAAGCTATTTTACTACTTCATTTATTGGGGGGAAAATTATGCGAAACGATACACAACAAATTAAATGTTCAGAAATTATACAAAATTACAAATGAAAATGCATAAAATGATTAATGACGTCTCTAGGCAAGAATGCTATTCTGAAACGCACACTTTTATATTATTGTTAATTCATTGTCTCAATTCATTTTTTTTTTTTTTTGTAAAAAAAAAAGTACTGTACTTGGAGTTCTGATAACATCTGCTATGTGTAATTAATTTTTTCTAGTCTTTTTTTATGTAAGTTTCTTAATGTATGTTAAAAAACATGTAGTTTCAAACAGAAAATTAACTGAAGAAAAGGTATCTATTTAACTCAATAAAATTTGCTTAAAATTACAATTTGAGTATAATAAAAGTTGTATTTCTTTATTTGTGTGGGTAAAAACTCACTTATTACTTTATATTTCAAATATTTTAAATTATTTTTAAGAAGACTTACCACACCTTTTTTTATAGTAATTATTGAATTCTTAAAATATCATAATGAAGTTGTGATCGATTACGAGAGAGTATCGATAGATAGAATCAATCGACCGTGAGATGCGGTGATTGATTGATTCATTCAATCCAATACCCTTGGAGGGTAATGGATGGCAATGCTGTAGCCAATGAAGTTCTAACTGAGGCTCGGCTATTGCTGTTACCCTCCTGCCATGATCAGAGCTTTAATAGCTCAATAACACCTTATCCCTACACTGTCCTCTACAGATAACGGGGAAGATGAAAAGCATTCTTGCTTCGCCCCTTTAAGCCAGTCCTTATAAGGACTATAAGGATCACTGATTACAAAAAGTCCTTTTTAGGACTTCCAGGGTAACAAATGGCAATGCTGTAGCCAATGAAGGTTTAACTGAGGCTCGGCTATTGCCGTTACCCAGCCATGACTCGAGCATTTTAGCTCAATAACACCCCATCCACACAGATTTTCTTCATTCAGATGACGGGATAAAGAGTCAAGGACTCAGTCCATCGCCCAGTTCTTTTAAGAACTTTAATGATAAGATAGGGTTTTAGGTTGGAAGATTAGACCCTTGGAGGGTAATGGATGGCAATGCTGTAGCCAATGAAGTTCTAACTGAGGCTTGGCTATGGCTATTGCTATTATCCTCCTGCCATGATCAGAGCTTTAATAGCTCAATAACACCTTATCCGTACACTGTCCTATACTGATAACGGGGAATATGAAAAGCATTCTTGCTTCGCCCCTTTAAGCCAATGAAGTTCTAACTGAGGCTCGGTTATTGCTGTTACCCTCCTGCCATGATCAGAGCTTTAATAGCTCAATAATACCTTATCCCTACACTGTCCTCTACAGATAACGGGGAAGACGAAAAGCATTCTGCTTCGCCCCTTTAAGCCAGTCCTTATAAGGATGATAAGATGTTTTTTTTTTTTTTTTAATTCTTAAACTTGAATCATTGCGTGTTGGGTACGTACTTCCACGCACATCATTTTGAAGTTTGTCTGATTTATTATTTATTCCATGCAATCTTAATATTTTCATTCCCTAGCTTCTCTCTCTTTTACCAGTTCTTAAGAATCTCCGTGTAATGCATAGCTTTGTGGTTTCCAAAGGAACAATTTCAATGCTGAAACCGCAAGTTATTTATTTTTGTAAATTCGTCAAGCAACTCTATCTTTTACCTTTTTTAAGTATTCATTTCTGCATCAGAAAACGTATTTCAAACTTGTGAAAAAAAAAAGGGGGGGGGGAGGAATCTAGCGTTGATAGGATGTTTCTTGTGCCATTTCATTTCTCAAATTCATTTTTTCTTTCTGCCAAGGAATATATGCTTCCAATAGGAAAGGAAAGAATGTGCCGTCGAATCGGAGTGGTTTGGTAAAAAAAAAATAATAATAAAGATATTTACATACCAAGAAAATTGAACGGAATAGGAAATGAAGGCAATTCGAGATGTGGCCGCGTTATAACTAAGGAAACATCAAAAATTGAAACCGACTTAAATTAGATTTGAACGACTCATTAATATTTAAACAGCAAGATATATAATCCTCAACGAATATGCATTCGAGAATTATAAATTAAAAAAAAAACTCTTAATAATCTATATTTACATTTGATATTTGAAATTTTTAGAAGGAATCAAACTTAATTAAATGGATATAAAATTCATTTATTTTGGTATATTTTACATTTTATTTCAATTTTTGTCCACTTTCCTTAATAAATTAGTTTATAAGAATGTGAAATCTGCATCTTTTTAGGTGTTCGAAATTATAAAATTATTTTAATAGCAAAGAAATATCAAACTAACAACATTGTCAAGTGCGTCATTTCACGCAAAAAAGAAAAAATCAGAAGCATATTCAATATTAGAAGCATATTCAATAAATAATGCCAAATATGCTCCGAAATGCAGTGCAGTCACCGCTCAATTAAAAAAAAAAAAGCTATGATGAAAGATTTTAAGCAATAAGAGAAAATTATATATATATATATATATATATATATATATATATATATATATATATATATATATATATATATATATATATATATATATATATATATATATATATATATGTAATTTTATGTAATATATAATATATAAATATGTAATATATAATTTTCTCTTATTGCTTAAAATCTTAATATATATATATTAATATATATATATATATATTAATTTGAAGAAATATATATATATATATATGTAGAAAGTATTTTACCTTGGGTATAATAAATGTTAATGATACCAAGCTATTTTAAACCTTGTTTTACTCCATTTCCCAAGTAAGCAAACAGACAAACAGGTCAAGTTTGCTCGTGCCAGTGTTGCAAGTCTAGCTGACCGTGCACGTAGTGCAAGACCAAGGCAACTCATGGTAAAAGTAGAATAAGCTCTGATCAATAATCTTAATATTTACCCTTAATTCAAAGCACATCTCCTGGAGGAGATGTATGATGCTTTGTATTAAAGGCAAGGGGCCACTACCCACACTGCTTTCGACCTTTATTGAGGTGTATTTAAGTAAAGACCTCTCTAAAAATTAGGACGATCCCTAGACCACTCCATAGTGGCCGAAAGACCGTCCAACTCAGCGTTGTTCCACTCAGTGACAGGTTCAGTCCGTCACCGAGAAGAACTTCTCAGCATTGGCTCTACCCAGTGGCAGGCTCACCCCACCACCAGCCTGAGCCCCACCACCAGCCTGAGCACTACCCAGTGGGGTGAGCCTGCCACTGGGTAGTGGCACTGAGTAGTGCCACTCAGTGGTGGTCCTACTCAGAGAGAGGCAAAAACCTATCCCCAAGCAGAGCCTCTCAAAGCCATCCCTCCAACAGTTCCGACCCCCATCGAGGTCTCATCAGTGGGAGCCAGGCTAGGAATACCAAGATTTTAGTAATACAGAGCTTATAAGTATTTTACCAAAACAAGTTACCATAAGGTGTTTTAACCTTATTAAATAAAAATCTCAGGAGTAGATATAAATGTAGAACATTTATACATTTATACATTTATGTAAACACCTTATTAAATAAAAATCTCAGGAGGAGATATAAATGTAAAAAGTATTTTACCTTGGGTATAATAAATGTTAAAGATACCAAGCTATTTTAAACTTGGTTTTACTCCATTTCCCAAGTAAGCAAACAGACAAACAAGTCAAGCTTGCGCCTGCAAATGTTGCAAGTCTAGCTGACCCTGCACGTAGTGCAGGGTCAGCTAGATTTAATGCAAAGCACATCTCCTGGAAGAGATGTGCTTTGCATTAAGGATAAATATTAAGATTAGTGATCAGAACTTATTCTACTTTTACCATGAGTTGCCTTAGTCTTGCACTATGTTCAGGGTCAGCTAGACTTGCAACACTTGTAGGCGCAAACTTGACTTGTTTATCTGTTTGCTTACTTGGGAAATGGAGTAAAACCAGGTTTAAAATAGCTTGGTATCTTTAACATATATATATATATATATATATATATATATATATATATATATATTTTTTTTTTTTTTTTTTTTTTTTTTTTTTTTTTTCAAAAGCGCACTTGGCAATACAAAGTACATCAAAAATTATTATTTTATTGCAAATTTTAAATGTTTCTTTCGATTTATCTAGAGATGGCTAAATCTCATTTGTAAATTTTAAAAGTGGCCTCATTTCTGTAAACTCTTGATACTACAGTATATTATGTTAGCTTCCACCTGAACGGTTTTAAAAGCCTTGGAACCTGTTATTTTAAATTAAATCTCTCATGTGAAGAAATACGACTGCCTAACATATTATATTGATAAATTTATAACAATGTCAAAAATTCATCCTTATCCTTATTAGGACTGGTTTAAAGGGGCAAAGTAAGAATGCTTTTCATCTTCTCCGTTATCTGTAGAGGACAGCGTAAGGATAAGGTGTTATTGAGCTATTAAAGCTCTGATCATGGCAGGAGGGTAACAGCAAAAGCCGAGCCTCAGTTAGAACTTCATTGGCTACAGCATTGCCATCCATTACCCTCCAAAGGTATTAATCACCGCATCTCACGGTCGATTCAACCATTCGTGAAAAATTCATAAATTCACAATGCCAAAAATCATAATTTTTTTATAAATTTAAATGGTGTATAAGTAAATTTCGTTTAAAATCTATAAGTTAACAAAATTTTTGATTTTAAATAAGATAAACAAAAATTATACTTTATTTTAATATATATTTTAATGCAAATAAAATCATGATAATATATTATTAAAATTTAAATGCAAATGTGCGATGGCAGATACTGTATTTTTATTTAACCCACAAATAAAAATAGTCAAATCATTCTTCGCGAGTTTTCATTGACATTACGTTGATTCTGATATTATTTTTGGAGAAATACTATAAAATGACGTAAAGCAATGGCAAAACTCAACTTATAGTGCGTGCATAAATTGCTGATATTACACATTTAAAAAAATGCGAAACCAAATCCATCCCCTATTTATTTCACATAGAAAATTTGAGGGAGGAAAAAATTACATTACAATATGGGATAAATCCTCCTCTGTTGTGCACCTACAAAATAAATCTTGGTAAAGTAGTTGTTTTAAAGGTAACGCTAGTCAAGGTAAAGAATTTTTATTACTTCCTGGACTAATCAATAAATATTATGCTGTCAATCACGTTATTACAAGACTAAAGGCATACTAATTGTGTTCCAGATTTTATGCGGAATCAGCAGTCAGAATCAAGTTAGAAAAGGATAAGGAAGAAGAAAAGGGGAAAAAAGCTATAATAAAAGCAACATATTTCAGTATTTCGATCAAGAAAACTTCAAAGCATGCTTCTGAAATTCATTAATAAAAAAAAGAGTGAAACCAGTTCTACTATGAATGACTGATTCCAATTTAAGTTGGAATGCAAAAATATTTTTTCTCTTGGTTAGTACTTAAAAAATTACGACGGTAACAACAACAAAATCAAATGAACAAAATAAAAGCTTAGGTATTTCTAAAAAGTAACTGTAAGTTCTGTTTGTTGTTTGCAGATGGTCATACTATTTGTATAATGTTATTTAGGTCTCGAGGATTAACTTTTTCATCACTTATTGATGCACTGAAAACTTGGCAAACCAGTTAATATTCTGTTCGATTCTCAACTGGAACCACGAAGTTAATTTTTGAAAAGAAATTTTGAAAATAATTTCTTAGTTTTATTTTTTTTTTATTTTCAAATTTATTTATATTTTTTTCTAATTTAGTATTTAGGAGACTGGAATATTGTGGAACGCTACCTAGTGGAAATTTCCTTGTCATAGAGATGTTAAACAACTAAATATAATCATAAAATAGAAAAAAAAAAGTTATTTATTTCAAGCCAAAAATACAAAACAAATTTATTAGAATGTTGTCGACAAATGTAAAAACACAGAAAGTATAACATTTCTGAAATTGAGGATCAGTGTATTCATTCGGTTGTTTTAAATACCATTTATAAAATGCTGCAAAACATAAAGCAGTTAACGTTTTTCTTAACTCATTGATTTAAATAATCATTTCTTTTTTTTTTTTTTAATACGTGGAAGAAAACTAGCTCCATTACGAGATTCTGAGAGCGACAGTTCACACTCTTATCCTCTGATCTCTCTCTGTCATTTTTCTCACATCTTTTATTAAAAAAAAAAATACTATGTATTTATATACGAACGCAAACACGAGCTCGCGCGCGCACACATAACAACACCGATATATTCACCAGTTAATTAATTTATCAAAAAAAAAAAAAAAACTGCACTGACTTATATAAAATTTCTTCATTACTTTGATACACGGGAGCCCATAGTAAAAATTTATTAAATTTAAAAAATAAAGAGAGGAGGCATTATTGTCCTTCGGTAGGGTTATACTAATACAGAATACAAATTAAAGTTATACAGAATACTAAAGTACACAATAGGAAACCGTGGTATACCACAGACAATTTATAAGTAAACGTACACTGTATATCTTAACTATATATTCTTCATTGTTAAGAGAAGATTCTCAACACTGCAAGTGCATAGTCCCCAGGACGTCCAAATATTAACTTGCTATCACTAGTGTCCTTCCGCTAAACTCATGATGACCACTGGCAGCTTATTTCATTTATTCACTCTATTAGTGAAACAAACATTTTTTTTTTCTTTTTAAAAAACATTCATTATTATTGTTTATCCTGTAAAACAGCGTTTCCCAAATTTTTCCTACGACGGAACACTTCACAAATCCTGAAATTTTAACGGAACACCTTGGTTAGAGTCGAGTATTATCGATCTCATATTCAATGTAAAGCTAAGTGCACACTATCGTCGAAGCAAGCTGTATCGCATCGCAAAAATGCGACAGCGCACACTACAGGGGTGCCGGTCAGCATCGCATTGACCTTGCTTATGACCACACGTCTCATAGAATAGATACCTCCGTACTTCACTAGCGCTCGGAGGTGTCGACAACCACGGGCGGATTAGTCAAGGCCAGCGCACGCTGGCTTTAATAGTACAGTCCACATGCAAAATGAGGAGCGCCTGATTTTCAAACATGTTAGAACTTGTCGCAGCATTTAAAACTATTCCAGGCTAATATGAATTTTGATAATTTTTCACAGAACACTTATTCACTTTCAGCGAAACACAGTTTGGGAAAAAACCCTGCTCTAAGATAACATACTGATACTAAATTCGTACTTTAATTTTCATCCAAATATTATAATGGCTCATATATCAAATCCATAATAGTCTTAAATATAAAATATCAAATCCATTAGGCTTAAAAAATGATGCTGAACTAAAGTATAAATGTTATTATCTATTATTATTATTGAATAATTCTTACCGCGATTTTTTTTTTTTTTTTTTTTTTTTTTGCAACTGCTAGCTGTCAATTTGATGCGATAAAAGTACTTCATTAGGCTTTTACCTTTGTATTAATTTATTACACAACTAACTAGTGTTAGGAATAATTTACTAAATTTACTAGCTCAACAGATTAAATATTCAACTAGTACTTGCAAAGTTCTTTGCACAGTCCCAAAAGCAATTGCATTAGAAGTGACTCAAGTCATTACCAAGAGAGAAAGACTACAAGTACTCGTTTACCAAAGTGGATAAATTCTTTTTTTTTTTTTTTTGCACACATCTTTTTTTTTTTTTTTTTTTTAAATCGTTTTCTTTTTTCTCACCTGTTTGCTAAGTGAGTTTATCGGCGGAGTTTATTCTTGGTACATTAACTTCGTAAAAATATTTCCGAGTAACAGTTAGAAGCATAAAACATTAACTAGCCTAACGGGTTCTCCCATTCCAATACTTCCATTAGCGTGGAACCATTTTCTTTCGTTTGTCAATTCGCCACGCAATGGAGTCACTCTGTCTGCACGCGTTTGTTTCACCTAGTCATGTGAATGCAGCTTCCTAGTTTTATAATTTTTATACTGCTGAAAAAGAGAATGCACGCCTACCGTATTAATCACTACGTGCCTAATAATAATAATAATAATAATAATAATAATAAAAACATGCAAATGCAAGAAAATTGTGAAATCGCAACAGTTGAAAAGAAAACCAAAACATCTTAATCATAAGGAATTAAGTAAAGAGAAACATTAAGCAGTTATTACTTTTGTTTATGTGGGTGGGGGGAGCTATTAGCAACAATTTGAGTAAATGGAGCAAATTTTTGGGCCTAAAACTCATTTCGTAAGGCAGGAATTTTTTTTTTTTTTAATGTAAGTTAATTATAAATCCGAAGTGCATTCTAGAAAACATTTTAACATAGTATTTTATCAATCATCATTAGTTAACTTGGATATTCGGTATGAGAATAATAAACGCTATTTTACTTCCAGCTTTTCGATATTTTTCAAAGGTCAAAAAAAAGCGGTAAACGTTGATACCAAATATAAATATTCAAGCCTAATTATTATTATTATTTTTTTTGGGGGGGGGGGGCTAGATGGGTGAAGCAAGAATGCTTTTCATATTCCCCGTTATCTGTAGAAGAAGATGTATGGATGGAGTGTTATTGAGCTATAAGCACTGATCATAGCAGGGGGGTAACAGCAATAGCCGAGCCTCAGTTAGAACTTCATCGGTTAAGAACATCGGTTCTTAACCGATGTTCTCCAGAACACTTGTGTTCCGCGAACGGATACAAGTGTTCCGCCGGTGAAGGATGTCACCTGACACAGTTCTGAGTGTAATTGGCAACTCTGAATAAAAATGTCGCGGAATTATTTCCGTTATAACAGAACAATTAACAATATTGGAAGAAAAGATTTCAAGTTACTTTCCTTCCTTAAATACACACAATTAGGACTGGATACGAAATCCATTTGGCATAGTTAATACATCGAGTTGTGAATTTTCGTTACAAGAAGAAGAACAATTAGTTTCCTTGTCAACGATCGTACTCTAAAAATGAAATTCTCTGAAATAACTCTTCAGGAATTTTGGGTTTTTGTCCAAGCTCTCTCCACAAGGCACTGAAAAATTTGTTACAGTTTTCAACGTCATATTTGTGTGAGCTTGGTTTCTCAATATTAACCCACATAAAAACTAAAAAGCGTGAAAGACTTGCTATTTTATACAAAGAGATGAAGGTAGCTATATCATATTCGACCTGATATTGCTGAAATCTGCAAAAGCCGACAAGCTAAAGTATCGCATTAAAATAAGTTCAATTTTTATAAAAGGCAAGTCCATGCATATTTTTATTGCTAGTTTATGACCCTAATGCTTTTGGTGTTCCCAAATTTTTCTTATAATCAAAAGTGTTCCGTGACTTAGAAAAGGTTAAGAACCACTGGGCATTGCCATCCATTACCCTCCCTGGGTACCCATTTTAGTCGCCTCGTACGACATGCATGGACTACAGTGGGGGCTATTCTTATCCTGGCCACGCAAGACGTAAGACGTTGCTGACTATAAGGGTGAAGCAAAATGCTTTTATAATCTCTGCTATCTGATAAGGTTGCTGTGTAGGGAAAAGTTTATGAGCTAAGTGCTCTGCCTGAGTGGGTGCGATTTAAAGATCTTCATTTGGAAGTAGGATGGCCTTGGGTCTCCTATATTTGGAAGTCTGTTTCATCATAATTTGCTGATTGTTGCACTAATTCATTTGGATGTGAAGAGGATGCTGAGAAGAACTTTACTGCTGAAGACTGCAGGAAAGAGTAGATGTAGGGGATATTTGTATCCCGGTGGAGTTGGACGTTTCTGATATACCATGGCGCGTTTAAGATCATGCGGAGACATTTGTTTTGTACTTTCTGTAGTTTGAGGATATTTGTACTTGAAGTGTGGCTCCAGGCTAGGGATGCATAAGTAATAATGGGTCGAATCATCAACTGATAAAGGAGCAGTTTTATTTTGGTATCCAGCTTGCTATTCCTATTGATAAGAGGGTAAAGCTGTGCAATGATTTTTGATGGCTTTGTACATGAAACTTTTGTGTTTGGACTGAAGGTTAGTTTTCTGTCTAGCAGTACACCGAGATATTTGGCTTCTGCTTTCCAGGGAATCTTGGTATTAAATAGGAAGATATCATCTTTGGGAGATATTGAATTTTTAGTGAAAAGAATGACGATACTCTTCTGAGGGTTTACTTGCAATCTCCATTCCGAGAACCAGTGCTCTAATCTCTGCAGGTTTTCTTGCAGTTTCTTGGTGACAAGGTGCGGTTTAATAGATATGGTTAGTATAGCTGTGTGGTCTGCGTATAGGGCAATGATAGATGACATTGGATTATGCGGAATGTCCGCCATGTAAATCGTGAAAAGTATCGGTGCCAGTGGGGACCCTTGAGGCACTCCTGCCAAGATACGTCGCTGGGTAGATAATATATCATTTAGTTTGACTTGCATTCGTCTGTCACTAAGAAATGACTTTATAATTTGGACTAGATCTAATGGAATGCCAGCTAAAATCAACTTGTATAGTAGTAGTCCAAAGTGCCATAATTTGTCGAACGCCTTTTCTAAGTCAAGAAAAACTGCTCCAGTGTATTGGTGCCAATTGTAACTTGTGGTAATGAATTCGATTAGTCTATGAATTGCTGGGTGGTACTGTGAAACTGGCGAAAACCAAACTGTTCTGAAGGAAGGACGTTTAATTTTTTTACTGAAAGTTGAATTCTGGAAAGGATAGCTTTTTCTGCTATTTTGCCCAAATTAGAAATCAGACTTATGGAACGATAACTTTGAGGCTGCTGAGGATCCTTGCCAGGCTTGTATATAGGAACTACGTCTGCCAAATTTCATGCAGAGGGAAGTACTTAAACCTGAACAGAGCATTTATTATTGTTGTAATCTACGATGGCCTTTCGGGGTAGCAGTTTAATAACTTTGTTGGATATGCCGTCAGGCCCTGGAGCTTTTTTATTCTTTAAGTTCTTTATAATGTCATAAATTTCAGCTGCAGAAGTAAGTGTGAGTTGACTGGTACAGGTATCAGGCCCTTTTTAACACGTGTCTGACGTGGCGGTGAATTTTATAAATATGATTGCAGTTTGGATTATCGTATGAAGGGCTACACTGTTTTTCTAAATTTTTAGTTTAGATATAGTTTCAGCTTTTTCTGCATCTGTGTAAACGATGTTCAGGTCAGATTTGAGAGGAGGAAGAGATTTGTTTTTGTTTTTGATGTTTCTCAGGAACTTCCGGTTTGATCACCAGGTGATATAGAAGCTAATTTGTCTTCCCATAGTTTGTTTCTGTGGACTTTAATTGCATCTCACACTGCACTGTTCATTTTGTTGTGATATTTTTTGTCTTGGGGTGCTCTGGTGTTGTGGTATCTTTTTCTTGTTTTATTTTTTTCCCTGATTAAGTTCATTATGTCATCTGGTAGTCGTTTAGGCTTGAAAGCAATTGAATTTGAGGTGATAGATGCTATGGCTGTGTTGATTTGATCAGTACGTTTATTGACTGCAGAATCAATTTCTTCCTTGGAATTAATATGAGGGACGGGATCAATGTAGTTTGGAAGCATTTTGGATAGTTTTTCCCAGGGAATGAAGGTGTGAGGCGAAGTGGGAAATCCCCTCTGATAACCCAGTTGGAGCAGAATAGGATTGTGGTCTGATGATAATTCATTCAGTGATTCCAGAGTGTACTGCAGGTTGACATTCTAGAGGATGACTATATCCAAGACGTCGGAGAAACCAGTCGGACTGTGGTGAGTTGGCACTGAGGGGCCAGCCACGGCTGCACAATTTGAGCTTGTGTAGTTAAAGAGGATGCGGCCATTTCTATTTATAGGCCTACTGCTCCTGGCGTGATGTTTTGCGTTTAAATCTCCGGCAATAATAATCGGTAGTTTAACTCCGAGGATAGCATCCAGATCTCTGGACAGCAATGTTTTTGAAGGTCTGTTATAAGCAGCATAGATTTTTATGTTTCCGACAGAGTTTGTGATGACATTGATACCTGTGACTTCGAGATCAGTGGTTGTAGGAATGGCTACAGCATGATGGTTGATGTGATGTTTGATGAGGATGGCTGTATCACCACCTCAATAATCCAGCCTATCATTCCTGTAAAGTTGATGTCCTTTAAATTTAGGATTGTCAGCAGGTCTCAGGAAAATTTCATTAATTAATAATATATCCGGATTATATTTATTATTGAATTCCTGGATTTCCAACACTTTGTTTTTGATACCGTTGGCGTTCCAAGCGATAATCCTAAGCGAATCTGGGGTGATTTTTCCTTATGCATCAGAGAGTGCAGATTATATGGATTGGGTTTGCTGTAAGAATCTTTTTGTAACACTTAGTGAAGGATTTGAGTTGCTGAAATTCTGCAGCATATTTTCAAGAGAAGAGGTGATAATAGCTGATAGATTTGAATGTGGATTAGCCAGGTTCTGGGTTTGTACTATCTGTTTGGAGCGGGCCACATCAGTATATGTTTTCGCTTGATGTTGAAGATTCATTTTCTTAAGGGGCTCAGTTAATGGTGGCCGAGCACCTGTTGTCATGTTCTCACTCTTGGAGGACTGACAGGACTGAGGAGCCTGAGCTTCAGGAACTCTCGCACTAGATGACGAGGTAGATTGATTATTTGGATCGTTCCATTTGTTTTTGGGGTGATGTATACACCCTGTATAATTAGCAGGGGGAGGACCCCCACAATTAGCGCACTTAGCCGGGGTGGATTTTGGCTTGGTGCAGGTGTTTGTGGGGTGATTCTCGCCATATTTTAGGCATCTGTACTGGGCTTTGCATAGCTTCTGGGCATGGCTAAATTTTTGGCATCTGTGGCACTGCCCAGAAGATGCTCTCTTTCTCAATGGTTCCGGGGTGATTTTAAGTCCACAGATTGATTTTAGATTGTATATGTCTTTGTATATATTATGAATCTCTACTAAGACTAGAGGCATAGGTGTCTTATTTGATCTGAACATTCTAGTGACCTTTATGGGAGGTAGATCCTGTAAGTTGAGGTCAGTAACTATTTCATCCGTGTCAATATCCTCGGAGACTCCTCGTAGGACCGCTTTCAGATTTTTTTTGGAGGCAAGTGAAAATGTGTGATATTGCGTTCCTCTTGCGTCCAGCTCCTTTGTAAGATTTCAATAATCAGCCACTGTGACGGGCTGAATTTTTATGCCTTCATCTACATTTTTACCCGATCTTTATCTTATTTGTAAGTTAGCCATGGTGATCAACTTACAAATTAACTTACAAATTAAGATGGGCAACTTAGTGTTGTCCATCTCTGCTTTTCCCTTAGGATAATCGGTGGCACCTTTTCATTGGGGGAGGCAGAGGGATCTGAACTGGGAGCGCCCTCATACATACCAACATCATTTGTTGGCTCAGCGAGAGTTTTTCGCTTCTTACGAGCGTGGATCTCTCCTTGATCAGAAGGATTAGAGGCAGAGACAACTAGATTGAGTTTTTCCTCCATTTGAGGAGAGTCTTTATTTTCCTCAACATCGACCTCGGGTGAAGAATATAAGTTTTAAATAGCCGGGCCAATCTCGTTCGAATTTTTTGAGAAGCTTTTTAACAAAAGTGGGTGCTAGCCCTTTATCGAGTGACTCGATAATGATGTCGCGGTCGATCATGCTAGTAGGCCATGTCAGCTTGAACTTCTTTTGGAGTTTATTTATGAGTATAAGAGCCTGCTCTTTATCGACCAAATCAGTGAATACTAGGTCAGGCACGCTCATATCGATTTAATTGCGTGTGAGCGCTAGTAGAAATCCCGCAGGTCTAGACCTGACAGCAGAAATTTTGTAGAATATCCCGCTGCCGCAAAGGACTGCCAGCAATACCAAGCGTAGGCTAAACGAAGCAATAGCAATTAAATTGCATCAAAATCAAAGTCTTACCTTTTGCTCCAAAACCTCGTTACGATTAAATTTCGTTAAGGCTACTTCTTCACAAAACGAAGAACGCTTACCTCTATATATCATTCGAAAATCCAAAAATATCACACTAATCAAAACACGAGACTAATACGCGAGCCGCCATCTTGTTCACCTCAATATCGGTAACTTCATGCTATTGGCATCCATACTTTTATTACTTCTATCCCGGCCACCACACGGGGCAGGCAAAAATTATTATGTCATAATAAAATTATTATGATATAATAATTTTATATTATTATGTCTTAATATAAAAAATAAAGGGTGTCTTGGTGAGCACTAAAACATGGATTATATTTTTAGGAAATTTAGAAGTATTTGAAATATTTATATATATTTTTCAAACGACACACACACCTATATATATATATATATGTGTGTGTGTTTACTGCAATTTATTTGTGCTTCTCAATTTTTTAGAATCTTCAGTTTTTATTATTGTTTCCTCTTCCTAAAAAGATACCTGATGAAGGCTGTAAAAACCCATTTTCCAAGTAAGCAAACAGACAAGTAAGTCAAGTTTGCTCCTGCAAGTCGTGCAAGCCTGGGTGACCCGCAAAGTAGTGCAAGTCTGAGGCAACTCGTGGTAAAGGTGGTATACGCTCCGATCACTATTCTTAGTATTTACCCCAATGCAAAGCACATCTCCTTGCGGAGATGTATGATGCTATGCATTAAAGGAGGGCCAGACCGGTTTCGAACTTTATTGAGGTCTCATCAGTGGGAGCCAGGCTTAGAAATACCATGTATATATATATATATATATATATATGTAATAGCTTGGTATCTTTAACGTATAATACCCAAGGTAAAAAAAAAAAACTTTCTACATCTATCTCTCATCCTCAGATTTTTACTTAATAAGGTCAAAGCACCTTATGGCAACTTGTTTTGTTAAAATTTATAAGCTCTGTATTACTTACACCTTGGTATTTCCAAGCCTGGCTCCCACTGATGAGACCTCAATAAAGGTCGAAACCGATCTGAGTAGTGGCCCTTGACTTTAATGCATAGCATACATCTCCTTGCGGAGATGTACTTTGCATTAGGGGTAAATACTAAGAATAGTGATCAGAGCTTATTCCACCTTTACCATTGCTTCAGACTTGCACTACGTGCAGGCGCAAATATATATAATAGCTTGGTATCTTTAACGTATATTATATGCAAGGTAAAAAAAAACTTATATATATATATATATATATAAGTTTTTTTTTACCTTGCGTATAATATACGTTAAAGATACCAAGCTATTATATATATATATATTTATATATACTAAAAAACTTTATATAAAATATATATATATATATATATATATATATATATATATATATATATATATATATATATATATATATATATATATATATATATATATATATATTTGACAAGAATATTTAAGTTTTGTGAAACATTGAATATTACGTAACTGTTTAAAACTGGGGGGGGGGACTCCGCATTACTGTATGTGTAGAAACAACCTTGTACGTGTGTTTTATGGATCTTTGATTTAGTCAGTAATGACACATATGCCACATGAAGCGGAAAAGTTTATGATTCGAATCTCCCCCATGAAGGTTATGAAAAACTTATTTTTTCGTTTTATTTCTCTGTTTTTATTTTTTTCCATTTTCTTATTTTTATTATTATTTTTTTCCATAAAATAGTACTTCCCCCTATCATGTGATGTATTGATCACAGATGTTGCTGCTATTAATAACTTAATATCTGATATTAGTCTGAGACAATTTATAGAATACATAAATAGTGATTTTAAGGTGGGCTTGGTGCTTAAGACATTGAACTTAGTATGGTATCAGCTGCTCTTCTGAAACAGTCGGAAGAGCAACAAGGTTAGATGGAGTTCTAATTTTTTAATGCAAAAATCACCAGCAAATCTTATTGTTGCTGGTGATTTTCAATGGTCTATAACTTATTTCTATAAATTATAGACCATTGACTGTAGTTGTGTTAAACAATTTCAGAAGATGATGAAAGGATTTTTTAGTTCTTTTAGAAAACTCAGTTTACTTCTGATTAATTCTCTTCATCAAGCGTTCGTCTCCATATAAGCTTTTACTCCAATCCACGTCGATTTTGATTTTCCTGGTTTTTTTTTTGTTTTTTTTTCTGGTTCTCGTTCTAGTAGCTTTTCGGCATTTTTTTAATTCCTTGTTTTTAAATGACATTTATGTATAACCTGTATTGTATTTCTTATTCACGCCTTTTTCTTTTTCAACATATATTTCTATACCCCCCCCCCACCCCTTCAAACTTCAAGTCTCCCTTTAGTTCAAAAATTAGTTTTTTTGAAACCACCTGTTACACTGCTACAATAATATATTATGAAGTGGTTTCTATGCTTATTTTGCTTTTATAGCTCACTATTTCTTAATCTTCTTTTATATTAGATAAGAAATAACCTTTTTTGCTAAATATATTGGCAATCATCGGTGAAGAGCAAACAATGAAGGATAAAATCCTCGAATTAGTTAACTCAGCGTTTCTCAACCTTTCTAAGCCCAAGGACCAATAAAATGCCTAAAACAATTCTACGTACCACTAAGTTACAGAGGCGTAGCTGGGGAGGAGGGGGAGATCCGCCACGAGCGGCACTTTTTTGTCGTAAGAAATCTTGCCATACTGTCTATAAAACAGCAACTGAGTGATGAAATAGGTATCGACAATGTCATCGACGATTTTGCGAACAGAAAAGCAAGAAAAATAACATTTTAGAATGTTGGAATTAAAGTTTTACTTCAAAAATAAACACAGTGTTTTTAATTTATTTCCCTATACGTCATTTTGACATTTTTGTAATTTTTTTTAAAAACCTATGTGGGAATTACCGACATTTCGGAAAAACTGTGCCATTTATAACATAATAAATCTAAAAGCATGTTTTGAATACATATGGAAACAATTTTGGAAGTAAACGATTAAAAATGTATCATCATTGAACAAAGTTTTAATTATGGATAAAATACATCATTCCTCAACACTTCGTATCCATCATATATTTTAATGTAATATCAATGGCATTACAATTTTAATATGCACTTCGCATCCATGGTAACTTGGGCGTATATATTCGTCCTGACCAGTTGAGTGGTTAAAGAAATAAATAATATGATATAATTATGTTACTACTTACTTTAAATAAGATGGTTGAGCTACTCGGCCCTTGCAGAGTTGCTGGATATCTGACTCAATACTGGTCAACTTCAGTCGATGATCGGCATACACACTAAGACGAATTCTGTATTTTGTGTTTAATTGAAGGAACGATGAAAATCCTTTCTCACAAAGATAAGTCGTTTAGAACGATGTTCGCCAACTGATATTCAGAATATGGCGGTTCTTACGAAAGCAAAAATTTGTAATCATTTTGAAACGCATGCTGTGGCTATAACAACAGGTAGATAAAAAAATATAGACGAATTTTTAGCATTCGTCTTTTTTATAGATTTTTATAAAATTGTTGCATTATTAAATTAAAAAAAATAATGAAAAAAAAACTTACTTTAATAAAAAATAGAATACAAAATTCTTTTCGTGAACGAAATTTTGTAGTATCGAAAATTCCTGAGACCGAAACAAACGTCTTGAGTTCGAGGAGCAAAATAACCGACACACAGAAACCCTGATAAATGTAATCTAATATTACATTTATTATTAGTCCCACGATAATGTGAGACTACAAAAATTCGCCAATAGGCTCATTGTAATGCTCTCCTCCACGGCAATCTTTAGTAAAAGGGGAAAGATTATCACGTGATATGAAGGGAAACCTGAGCAATCAACAGCCTTATAGTCCTTATAAGGACTGGCTTAAAGGGGCGAAGCAAGAATGCTTTTCATCTTCCCCGTTATCTGTAGAGGACAGTGTAGGGATAAGGTGTTATTGAGCTATTAAAGCTCTGATCATGGCAGGAGGGTAACAGCAATAGCCGAGCCTCAGTTAGAACTTCATTGGCTACAGCATTGCCATCCATTACCCTCCATGGATATTAATCGCCACACCGACTCTGCAATCAACAGCAAAGTGTTCCCAAGACCTATAAAGAATAGCAAAAAGTAATTGGTGTATAATAATAATTAAATGTAAATTTTAAAAACTCATGAAGTATTTTAAGAAGTGTTAATTAATTTTAGTATAAATCAAGTAAAATAATGTTTTTATATTGTTTTAAACTTCAAATTTATATTAAATAATAAATGGTAGTTTGAGTGGATTTATCAATATAAGCTATTTATATAATGCGAGAATTGTAAATGATTGTTTTCTATTTATTTTATTTATTTTTATTTATTTTTTTGTCAGCTTAATTCCGAAGAATTCAGAAATTTATTCGCCATAATTCTACCCTATTTTAATATTATTATATTTAAATTATAATATTAATTTTAATTTTAAATTAAATTATAATAGCAGGCATAGACTTCTTTGGCTAATTGGTTCAAAAGATATATTTCGGTGATTACACCACATTTTTTATTATTCAGTTATACAAAATACTGAAATAATTGTTCCCGACAAGTTTCGTAAATCGTAGGATTTACATCTTCAGGGGGTAAATAGTATAACTTAAAGTTTAAACAAGAGAATTAATAAATACAAATCATAACCGTCTGGCTATTCATAAACTCAAATAACAGAATGCAGATATAAACGTTATTGACGTTGAACTATACTGGACGATGTCACGTGTTCTTGTTCTCGTTCATACAGTCCGAGCTCAGATTGAGGTAGATTTTTTATTAGAGCTGACCACACTTGATAGAGAATTAAACCTTGATTTTTATTGCATTGGGTTGGGTTTTTTAGCATATTAGCAGCTTCTTTAAATTTTCTTATATAACTGTTGTTTTCTATGTATGACATCGTCGTTTTTTGCCAGAGTACATCGTGTCCAGTGGAAGTGGTATGGAAAGCAAGACCCGTTTTTTGTTCTCTTTTGTATTGTACGTCTTTTTGGTGTTCAGCCATGCGTATTTCTCCAGATTTTCTTGTCTGTCCTACGTAGCAATGGGTTCATCATTATCACCGGTATTAGCAAACCTATTTATGGAAAAATTTGAAAACAATGCTCTTAAGAATTACCATAAAAAACCAAAAATGTGGCTACGCTATGTGGACGATATTTTCATCATATTCAATGGAACAACAGATGAACTTATCAATTTCAAAGATTATCTCAACAATTTGCACAACACCGTAAAATTCACTTTAGAACAAGAAGAAAATAGAAAACTTCCTTTTCTGGATATTCTATTAGAAGTTAATGAAGAAAGTAAACTCTCCTTCTCAGTATATAGGAAGCCGACAAACACTGGAAGATTTCTAAATGCAACCTCACACCACCATCCTTCATAAAAAATAAGCTTAATTAAAACTCTTCGAGACAGAGCATACAATATCTCCAGCACACAAGAAAGATGTAATGAAGAACTAAAATACTTAACACAAATCCTCCAACAGAATGGATATGAAACAAAAACCATCAAGAGAATCCTTAAAATGCCTCCAACTAACAACAGAATAAAACAGGATTACAAAAACGCAATCTCGCTTCCTTATATCAAAAATGTTACAGACAAGCTAGCCAAATTAATGAACAAACACAACATAAAAGTAGCCTTCCTTCCTATGAAAAAAATCTCAAGATTCCTACATCCACCAAAACCACCTCATCATCCTCTTAAAAAACCAGGAGTCTACAAAATCCATTGCTCTTGCGGGATTTGCTACGTAGGACAGACAGGAAGATCTGGAGAAATACGCATGGCTGAACACCAAAAAGATGTACAATACAAAAGAGAAGAAAAAACGGGTCTTTCTTTCCATACCACTTCCACTGGACACGATGTACTCTGGCAAAAAACGACGATGTCATACATAGAAAACAATAGTTATATAAGAAAATTTAAAGAAACTGCTAATATGCTAAAAAACCCAACCCAATGCAATAAAAATCAATGTTTAATTCTCCCTCAAGTGTGGTCAGCTCTAATAAAAAATCTACCTCAATCTGAGCTCGGACTGTATGAACGAGAACAAGAACACGTGACATCGTCCAGTATTGTTCAACGTCAATAACGTTTTATATCTGCATTCTATTATTTGAGTTTCATGAATAGCCAGACGGTTATGATTTGTATTTATTAATTCTCTTGTTTAAACTTTAAGTTATACTATTTACCCCCTGAAGATGTAAATCCTACGATTTACGAAACTTGTCAAGAACTATTATTTCAGTATTTTGTATAACCGAATAATAAAAAATGTGGTGTAATCACCGAACTATATCTTTTTAAATTATAATAATAAAATTATTATTATATTACAAATTTATATATATTTTTGTATTTATTTATTGTTATACTCAACGAAAATTTATAAATATATAAATAGTATATAAATAGTATATTATTAATATAAATATAAATAAAGTGGAATCCGCTAACGCAGCGTTTCTCAACCTTTCTGAGCCCAAGGACTAGTAAAATACCTAAAACAATTCTACGGACCATTAAGTTACAGAGGCGTCGCTGGGGGGAGATCCGCCACGAGCGGCACTTTTTTGTCGTAGAAATCATGCCATAGTGTCTATAAAATAGCAACTGAGTGCTGAAAATAGACTTCAACAATGTCATCGACGATTTTGCGAACAGAATAGGAAGAAAAATAACATTTTAGAATGTTGGAATTAAAGTTTTACTTCAAAAATAAACACAGTGTTTTTAATTTATTTCTCTATACGTTATTTTGACTTTTTTGTAATTTTTTAAAAATCCATCTGAGAATTACGAACATTTCGGGAAAACTGTGCCATTTATAACATAATAAATCTAAAAGCATGTTTTGAATACATATGGAAACAATTTTGGAAGTAAACGATTAACAATGTATCATCATTGAACAAAGTTTTAATTATGGATAAAATACATCACTCCTCTACACTTCGTACCCATCACATACTTCAATGTAATATCAATGGTCATCATCATCATCATCATGCATATCAAGGATTTAGACGTAGCGCGGCCTGTTCCGGCCTTAGAAGTCATCGTTTAAGAGGACGTCCTGGTTTTCTTTTTCCTAATGTCTTGTACTTTAAGGCTTGTTTTGGTAATCTTTCTGTTTTCATTCTTTAAACGTGTTCCATCCATTTATGTTTATATTTTTTACATTTTTTCAATTACTGGTTCTTGGTTTAATTCTTTCATAATTTCTTCATTTCTTTTGCGATCAAATAGGGGATACGTTGCAGTTTTTCTCATAAACTTCATTTCTGCTGTTGTTAATCTTTGTTTGTCTTTTTGTTTTATTGTCCAGATTTCGCTTCCATACATTAAGACTGGTAGGGCTAATGTATTGTATACTTTTAGTCTGGTTTGTTTTTGAACTAGATTTGGTTTAAATATAGAATTAATTACACCTTATTTTTAAATATTTTGCAATTTTTACATTTATATCTTTTTCATTTTCATAAGTGATCATACATCCTAGGTAGTTAATTGAATTCACCTGTTCTAAGATCTTGTTATCTAATACTATTTTAGTTCTTGATGGATCTTGTTCTTTAAAGGCCATTGTTTTTTATTTTTCTGTTGATATTATCATACCATAATCTTTGGATATCTCATTTAGATCTAAAATAGCTTTCTGTAAGTTATCTTCAGAATTTGTAATTATTATTTGGTCGTCGGCAAAAAGGATAGTGTTTAAGTTCACAGTAGGAGAAAGTTTAATATCAATGGTATTACAATTTTAATATGCACTTCGCATCCATGGTAACTTGGGCGTCCTGGCTGGTTGGGTGGTTAAATAAACAAATAAATAATATGATATAATATGTTACTACTTACTTTAAATGAGATGGTTGAACTTCTCGGCCTTTGCAGAGTTGCTGGATATCTGGCTCAATACTGGTCAACTTCAGTCGAAGATCGGCACACACTAAGATGATTTCTGTATTTTGTTTTTATTTGAAGGAACGATGAAAATCCATTCTCACAAAGATAGGTTGTAGAAAACTGCATGACGATTTTTAATGCTGCTTCAGATAATTCGGGAAATTCACTTGTCACTGAAGGCGAGATCCAAAATCGAGCCAAACCAAGATCACGGAATTGCATTTTAAGTCCACTGTCACTTGAAAGCTCCATTAACTGTTCTTTTTTTCGATAACGAAAGGTCGTTCTTGTGACTGCAAGCATGAAATGAATCGCAAATCCACAGAAATTTCTTATAAAAGTTATTCGGAAAATATGTTTCAAAATTCCTTTTTCAGATTTTTGAGGTGGTCACAAACCATTTCCTGAAACTCAGAATTAACAAAAATATAATTTTCCACTAAAAAAGGATTCCAATTTGGAAAGGATGCAAATTGTCTGTCTTTTACATAATTAATCCATAAAACCAGTTTTTTCTCGAATGCCTTTACTTTGTCGTAGGCATCAAGAACAGTTAAAGAATTTCCCTGAAGGGAGAGATTTGGTTCATTTAATTTTAAAAAAAAATGTCTGAAAGGTAGAACAGTGTTCATAACCATGCTTCGTCAACAAGGAGTGATGCAAAATCAGAATTACGTTCATTTACAAATAATAAAACTTCGTGCCTTAGTTGTATTAACCTTGTTAGTACTTTGCCCCTGGAAAGCCAGCGAATTTCAGAATGAAGCAAAAGTTGTATATATTCACTGCCCATTTCATCGCAGAGTACTGAAAATAACCTGTTATTTAACGGCCGAGCTTTAATAAAATTAACTACCTTACAGCGTTGTATAGCACAGTCTTGAATTCTGGTGGCATTCCTTTGGAAGCTAACGCTTCCCTGTGTATGAAACAATGTACCCAATTCATATCCGGAGCTACTTCCTTGATCATAGAAACAACCCCACTATGCCTGCCTGTAACGGCGCGAGCTCCATCCGAACTAAGCCTATACATTTTCCCCACTGGATCCCTTTGTGTATTATGTACTTACTGAGAGTGTGAAATATTTCTTCTCCAGTTGTTCTAGATGGCAAAATTCAAAAAAACAGAATATCCTCATGAATGTTGTTATCATGCACATATCTTATGTTGCATATTAACTGCGCATCACTTGTAACATCAATTGTCTCGTCTATTTGTAACGCATAATAAGTGCTCTTGTTAACTCTTTCGATTAAGTGAGATTCTCCGTCACCTGCCATATTATTAATTCTGCGACCGACAGTGTCATTTGAAAGGGGAATCAAATCAACATCTTTAAGTAACTTGTTGCCAAGTATAGTTTTTACCACATCTTTTATAGCTGGAAGTAGCAAATTTTCCCCGATAGAATGAGGTTTCCCTGTTTTCGCTATGCGCAAACGTAAGAGCGAGGATGCTTCCAGTACCTTGCTATTAATGGAACCATGGCCGAAATTACATCTCTCCAATAATTTAATGTTCCTAAGAGTCGCTGAAAAAATTCAATTGGCTTATTTTTCACATCACAATGTTTACTTTCTAAATATCGCCGGAGTTTCGCAGGTTGATGCACTCGTTTGGCAACACTTCATAACTCAAAACACATTGAGGTTTCTGTTCACTTTCATCTCCACACCAAGTAAACTAAACCCGAATTCAAAATATGAAATGTTATATTTCCTACTGTATTTTTTCTTTGAACCACTTGTTTCTTCTACTTTAATAGTATCAGATTTACTCGCCGTTACATCATGTGTATCACAATTAGGGTTAGCATCACCTGTTTTATTTGCTCTTCTTTTCAAAGTCCCTAGTTCTAAGCCACTTTTCCATTATTAAAAAAAGAAGTTAACTCCAGTATTTATATATTTATATATTTCCGAAAAATATATAAATATATAAATACTGGAGTTAACTCACGACGCACTTTGTCCAAGTATTATTTAACACTTCTGAAGGTATACTGAGCCTTGGTTGAAGGAGAAAAACCTTCAGTAATAAAAACCAATAAACAAGCAATTGGTTGAAATGGGGATAACACATTTTCACTTCAAATCTGACAAAACAGAAAGGGAAGGCAGAAGCAATAAAACTATATTGTTGTTCACTTTACTCCTCTTTTATTATTCGTCATTCTGCAGCTACAAATTTAGCGGCAGAATGACGAATAATAATAGAGGAGTGAAGTGAACAACAATATAGTTTTATTGCTTCTGCCTTTGAACATTCTGATGCTATTTGTTGGTTTTTTAAGGCTTCATTTGATTTCAATAATTTTTATTTAATTATTCAGTTTTAATTTGTTTTGTTTGGATAATTAAAATATATATATTTATTTAATTAATTTAAGTCTGCCTGCGGACCACCGGTCCCATTGTCGCGGACCGCCTGTGGTCCGCAGACCACATGTTGAGAAACATTGAGTTAACCTATTATATTATATAACAGCTTCCTTGTCAAACGTGTTTTTCTAGTTAGTCCTAAAAAACATTTAAGATAAAAAGAAATGCGCTAAGCTCCTTTCATTCATCACAGAGCGTGGGCGGTATGTTTTAGTTTTAGCTTTTTTTGGAAATCTGTAGGTAGCTGGCTGCACTTCATCATCATTGCACTGTAGCACAATTCAGTGGTGTCCAGATAAGGCAATGTTTCTAAATCTAATATTTAGTGCACGCACGCATACCGTTCTGTGGTTGACTTACTGAGTTTGCGTGGTGGTCAAAAACACGAATTTAATACGGAATACAGAAACATTTACCTGCACCAAAGAACGACAAATTCTAGAATTTTACTTAATGAACACCTAGAGGTCTTCTCTGAAATCTGCGCGCCCTGCATTTGATATTTGATTAGGAAGAGTTCTTTTCATTATTTTTTGATCGCTATTTTCCCATAACCTGTTCGATTAGGATGTCATTGCCATGAAGGTTGCTATGAAAGTGGACTGTTCATCGAGTCCATTGGAAATTCATTTTTATTCACTCTCTTATTTCTTCCTAGAAATCCTCATTAAGTTTGTTAACATAAATACGTCTGAAATTCAACAACATTTGTCTCTTTCTCCTTTCTTTATATATAGGTATTGAGTATTCTCGTTTCACTACTTGAGGCATTCCTTTCTCTTGTAGAATGTTGTTCGTCATTCTTGAAATCAATTTGGCTACTTTCCAACGGCCGTATTTCTAGAAGCTCGTTCCTAAATACTTCACCATTTTCAAGGCCATTAACTTTATCTGTACATCCTCATAAGATCCTTCTGACCCAGTATCATTTTGAAGTAATTTATCTTCTTTTCATTGATATCACTGAACTCCTTTTTTCATTCCTTCTTTTATTATTAAAAAAAAAATGCTTCGCACGATAGTTTTTTTTTTATTTATTTATTTTTTTATTTTCAAAAATATTGGAGTTTTTGGGACATATTCGTATGGGAACAGGTCACTGTTAAATTATTGCAGCGGAAATATACTAGATATTTTCTGTCACGTGATATAAGTTTAAAAGTAATGGGAGACGTCAGGTGGTGTTGAATACATGCGACGATGAAAATTTTTCTAAGTGCGCACGTGATCTAGATTCTAGATAATTAAATGATTCAGCACAAATATTTTGTTTCATTTAGTTAGTAAATTAACTTTTGTCTTCTCGTCTTCATAAAAGTTAATGAGGAAGGATATTGACAAAAACAACTTAAGGTCATACAAGGAAATGAAGTTTGAAATGAAGACCAAATTAATTACTATAATTATGAAATAGCTATCAGAATTAAACTCCACTGAAGTTCACTTTGAAAAATATTGCGATTATCTGTAAATAATTTAATTATTTTCCAGATAAGCAGAAAATATTGATATGTGTTTTATTTTATGCAATTTATAGGTCTAGAGATGAAAGGTTTTATCTTTTAGCGTCATAGCCTTGATTATACTCCAAATAGTCAATAGCTCAAGATAATAACGTATAAGTTTTATGGTTTTAATTAATATCTGTTATGATGCATAGTATCGGTAAGCCAAGCTGAATATGTCATCTCTCATGTTTACTGTTACGTCTTTCCACGTGACATATTTATTAGATTTATCACGTATGCTTCGTCGTGTAATTACAGCGCCATCTATGAGATAATTATGTTTATTTATCGAAATCTATTAAGAACCAACATGTATTGTGTGAATATCAGCGTTGAACAGGATGTCACATACCCTCGTATCATCTGTAAATAAACTATGTACACTTTTTGAACAAATTAAGTGTCTTCATGGCGGTGCTTTACAGAACTTGATGACATTATTTCTTGCTGTTTCCGTAGGGGAAAGATATACACAAAGTCAGCAAATATAAAATAATGGAAATCAGTAAAATTAAAAGGAATAAAATAATAATAAACTATACCTATGATCACAATCAGGGGCGAATGCTGGTCTTGAAATTCACGCTTGCTCTTGTTATCATTCAGGGAATGAGAGGTGTGATTGAAGTCTAATTAGCGGAATAATGAATTACTGACCATTTAAAACTATATATTTAGAAATTTATGTACATTTAATCATACAAATACAACATTTATTTTACAAATGATATTCTATCTTTTTCAATTGAGCTACTTGAATACAAATTCTACCCTATGGTTCTTCTTTATGAACTGGTCAATAACATCGTCATAAAAAGTTGGTTGTAACTTAGTTTTCACAAGCAACACGCACACTTATAAAGGCTGGCTGAAGCTCACTGGCTAGAGCTACTTTCACTGCGTATGGCCTGTGTTTAAGACGACGTGAAGGGAGCGGAAATGGCTATGCGCGCGCATGAAATCACAGTTCTGTAGCGAGGATCTGGAAGCTCACACAACCGAGTAAGCCAAGGTAGCTTTGACTAGACAAGCACGCATCGGCCTTCGATACACAACGCAAAGCTTAATTATTGCCGCGCAAGCTTAAGACGTCTTCTGTCTACAAAAATAAAAGCCTAAATGGAATGCTTATAAATGCATGCATTTATTAACGAATAAATATTACTTCTTTCTCAAGTAATGAGCTTGCGCAGCATGCATAGCAAGCATGGAGAATTGGCCCCTGATCACAATTCTTATAAAAAAAAAGAAGTGCACCTTTTATAGACGACAAATACATCATTATTTCTCACAATTCCTTAGATTACTTTTCGTAAATAATCGAGAAGTCTGTCTGTAAACACTTTCGGTGTTTCATTGTAGGAAATTTTTCCATGCTAAATTCTCGCATTTATCTTGATAATATGAAGAGCATAATATTACTAGTGGCGTTGACTACATTGAGCGAGTGGGTCTGGGTTACTTCAAACTACAGTATGGAAAAAAAAACATTTCAGTTTTTACTTATTTATTTATGTCAAAATAACTGAATATTATGTAAATACATTGCTTTATGTTGGTTTTTTTTTTGAAGCAGTATTTATATACCTTATTTATTTATTTGATTGAAAAAAAATGAAATTTAAATTAGTTCTTACTTAATTAGACGAGAAGTTTCCGCTTAAAGTAATCAAATTAGAGTGACGTCACTGTCTCTTAGCCTTGTGGCATAACCTTATAACATTACACCATCTGTAACAAGAAAAAAAAAAAGGAACCATTCAGTTAAATTTTATACAGCAACAATGAAACATTCGCTGAACTTAAATGCAGATATTTGTAACAAAAGTGCTAAAATAGAAGTGAAATTCTTTCTGTTGAGATATGTTATAACTGATAGGCGTTTAAACAAAAAAATCCTTAAAAAAATATACATTAAATTACTTATTGAAGGTGAAGAAATTAAATCAAGATTTTATTTACCAAAGAAAAGAAGAGTAAAAGAAGAATTTAAACTCTAAATTAAATATATTTAATAACTGGGGGAAAAAGTGAAAATAAACGAAGAGTCAGAAGATTGAATAAACTGAATTCAAATTCCGTTTATTCATGCATCATAGCAAGCATCCTGCAATAAACAGCCTCTCGTTATGTAACAAATCAAATGCCAGACAGATTTCTAAAACCTCCCCAAGGAGACGATGGTGCCCAGTTGGGAACCATTGATTTCGACTTGAAATAACTCTAGAAAAGCTTCGTGGGAAATAACTCGGAGAAAACGAAGAGGGAAAAAGAGTGTTAATAATTTTTTTATGAATATTCCTTCCTGGATGGTACTTAAAAATCCCCCAGGTCTTTCCGACCAAAGGGAAGTGTGATGTTTAACGCTCGCGCACACACGCACACAAAGAGAGAGAGAGAGAGAGAGAGAGAGTAACAGGTGATCATCAGGAACGATTTTTCTGTTTTATCTGCTTTATATTTTCTGTTATCAGTCACTGTTCCTTTCAGCACGTAGCGTCTTATTGAATCCTCGCAAATGTAATTTTTTTTTAACAATTAGGCACCCCCCCCCCTCCCCCGTTATAAGAAAAAGTCGCTATAATGCAATTACGAAAGCAAAGAAAACTAAAAATTAGCTACATAAACAACGGTGGCGCCTGTTGAACAGAAATGTATTAAAACACTTATTTAATTTTCTTATTTAAATGACTTATCTACGGTAGGTCGTGACACGTTCTTCAATGGATGGTCAGCTATATAAACAAATATCTGTTGATGTTCATCTGATTTTTATAAAAACTGAAGTTTTTATTTTTCTTCTTTAGCTCGAAAACGTATTTGTATGACGCATGCGCAGTGAGCAGATTAAAGCATCTCTGAGAAGTGATTATTTTTCAGACCTCCTCGTTCATATTTTACGGCAAGATAATTTGCACTTTTATGAGCCCCCCCCCTCTTTCCGTAGCTGAATTGTGGATAAAGGGTTGTTCGCTTCTATCTCTCCGTACTGCTGACACGGGAAAAAAATGTTTTCATGCCATCATAAAAGCTAAGCAAATTATTCAACTTTCCTGAAATTAAGTCGGTGCAACTCTTCAATAAACCTGCAGTACCGAACTATTGACTTGTAGTAGCGTCAGACGTTAATTAACATATATCGATTTGGAACAGCACTTGTTTCTTGTACCACAGTATGCATGTTTTATTTATTTTTTATTTTATTTGTTTATTTTAGTTATTAATTAATTTATTTTTTTATTTCATTCATTCATTTTTTATTTTTTTTACTTATGTATTTTTATTTTATTTTTTTATTTTAAGTTATAAATTAATTTATTTTTTATTTCATTCATTTATTTTTTGTTTTGTTTTACTTATTTATTTTTATTTTATTTATTTATTTTATTTTTTGTTCCTCTATATTTTATATCATATGCAATTATTATGTATTATAATTTTGTTTAATGATGTTCTTATGAACTATTTGTGAGAGGGCGCTGTGGTTGGCTGTAATACAATTCAGTGTGTGCTAAATCTAGATCGTTTTGGATTAATCACAATGCTTTTTTTTTTACGAATGTGATATTTTTTCGCTAAACAACCGAAGACACAGGCATTTAAGATTAAATATGTTTATTTGGTAGATTATGTAGTAAAAAAAAAAGTATTGCGAAGTCCATGAACTCCATTGCGGAAGTGCCATATAATAATAATAATAATAATAATAATAAAGTATTCATTATCTGTGTATACTGACCAGAAGACAAATATATATTATTATGCTATTATACAATTGTATAATCAAAGACGATTATGATATAGCAAGATCATTATTATGTACGATGTTATATTGATATATAGATCTTCATATGAATACAATGCAACGAAGTAACTGAATACAGCAAACAGAAAAGAGTGAATTTTGTCATTAGTTATTATATTATTCTATACTATAACAGTTCAAAGGGCACAAAAATAAAACAAATAAACAGAGGTCAACAGCTGTCCTTTCTCGACAACAGAAAAAAAATGTACTTACTCCTGTAAATATAAAATCACTATTTTCCCTCTTAATATCTAACACACTGCTGAAAGATCATCTTTTGGCAAAATGCCAAAAGACGCGCGTGCGCACATACATAAAATGTGATATCGAGATTTCTGTGTCATTATACGATAATCTTTTTTTTTTTTTTTCTCTTACTAGTTAAAATCTACCTTTTTTTCCCTTCAGAATTTCATGTTTTGTACTTATGAAATACGTAGTTTTGTCCTTGACAAGTGCAGACGAACTTGTTTTTACTATGCTGTAATACGAAATCAAACGTAACCGTAAAAATTAGTCTGTGAAGGTCGTAGAATGATTTGATTTTATTTCTATGCGCGGCTTCGTGTGGAGCTTTTGAATTCCTTTTTTTAAAAGTAATATTTTGTTGTTATTTATAAATTTAAAAAAAGATCGCAAATGATTCAAAAACAATTGTATTTCGGGCTTCTCATTTTTGTGTATTTCTTACTATTAATTTAGATGCAAAATTTGTAAACTATACATGGATGATTTAAAACAAAAAAAAAAAATAAGCACACAAGCAACATTCCAGTTAAATATAGTGCACTAGCGAATGCCATATAAATCATCACAGCACTTGATCTGCATTACGTACTTGCTGATACTCAAAATGGGTTAAATATGCTAGTGAAGCAACCCAGACATCAAACATCACCCAACAGTGATAAGTAGAAAAATAAAATTGACATTAAACAGACATAAACTTTCTCGAGGGTTAAAAAACAAAACTTCTTTGTCACTTAGCGTATGAATATTGCATCGTTGAGATATTCATACACTTGCAAGCTTAAGCACATGAGACCTATATTTAAGATTGGAAGAATTTGTCTCTTTTGGATTTACTTAGGTGAGAAGGATTAATGATATTTTGCGACGTCACACACACACACACACACACACACACACACACACACACACACACACACACACACACACACACACAATAAATAAATAAATAAATAATAATAAAATAAAATAAAGAATTATTATTATTAATGGCAATAATAATAAAATAATTAATAATAATAATCACACTAAATTATCTTTCTCCATTTCTGAATTTTAAAACAAGAGTGAATGCATAGAGCAGAAAGGAGAATTCAAAATTGGTTTAAAATAATGAATGCGTAATAGGAGATCTTTTCGGTTAGAAAAATACGTTTGATATATATAAGGCAAAAATTGACTTTGCAAGTATATATGTGCTTCTGTCTCTATTGTAAGAGTTAAATCAGAAGTGTAAATAACATTTTAAAACATCGCTGATTGTTAACAGTTTTAAACAGATGTATTTATCCAATAATATGAAATAAGCGACAAAATTGTATAAGAAAAAAAAAAAAACAGATCGTGTGATTGTAAAATACCTATATTGGTACCACCAACAGTTAATTTAAAAACTTCTTAGGAAACAAACATATAAAAATATTTGGACACACTTTTCTCGGTTTTAAACTGATCTGACCTTTTTTTATAAGTTAGTGAAAGAACTATCCTTGTTACTGGGAGAGGCACAACCTGAACACGTCCAACAATATCCTCGCAGTTAGAGAGGACCACTTTTTAGCTGAGAGAAGGAAAAAAAAAAACACTTTTCACGCAGAAGCATACATCAGAACTGGGGACGTTAAAAATCTACCCTATACTGTATATATAAAATGATAAGCCTTTTTGTGTAACGTTTTTCTGTCATGTTTTTTTAAGCTATTTGAAACTCATGGGAGAACCGGCCTACCAGTTCGGAACTCGGGGGGTTGGGCGTCGTAGGTGCCGGGGGAGGGGGACCCCCCCTTTCGAGTCATCAGAATTCAAGGAGAACCGGCCTACCTGTCCAGAACTCGGGGGGAGGGGTTAGGCGCCGTAGGTGGGAGGGGATCCCCCCTTTCGAGTCTTCGAAATTCGAGTCATCAGAATTAAATGAGAACCGGCCTAGCGGTCCGGAACTCAGGGGATTAGGTGCCATAGGCGCCGAGGGGAGGGGGAGAAACCCCCTTTCGAGTCTTCGAAATTCGAATCATCAGAATTCAAGGAGAACTGGCCTACCAGTCCGGAACACGGGGGGGGGGAGCGTAGGCGCCAGGGGGAGGAGTCCCCTAGTACTAATATAATCCACAACATGTTAAAGCTGCAAGTTATCCCACTGGGACAGTATCTACACGGGACGGGAATCACTATCTGGGAAGGCAAAACTTAGAGGTTTCTTATTTCCCAAATAAAATTTAATAATTATGAATAACTTGAAAGAAAAGTAACATTACTTTACTGCGATTAAAAAATCTATTTTTCATCTTTCTAGGTTGGTTGGTTGGAATTACGGCCAAAGCCACACAGGCTTTGGCTGTAATTCTAAATGCTTCGTATGAGACTGGGTAACACACCTACAGATGATCACAAACCCTTATTAAGGCTTCTTTCGTCGTAGATGGTATTCGAACGGGTCTTTCCAATCCAAGGGCTTCGTCGATGCCTACTGAACCAGGGCGGCTGCATATTCAGAAGACCGGAAGACCAAGCTTGTTGGCGTTCATTGTTAGAAAACTGTTTTCCCAAATAATGGATGCATTTCTCGATATTTTTGCCCTCCCCACACAAGAAAAGAATACCCCCCAATTTTTTATATTTCTTCTTGCTGATATTTGAGTTGCTTGTTTGTTTGTTTGTTTGTTTTTAGTTTACTTCCTGTTTATTGTTCTTTCCTTTTTTCATATGTAGGCTTAATTGTTGCTGCTGTCATGTTTTTACTTTTTTTTTATTGTCTATTTATTTCTGTGGTCGTTCCCCTTTTATTTCCTTGAATATCACTCACAAATATCACACGCAACAGCCCTTAGGTAATTATTGCATGCATTGTAATCCATTTTTGTCTCTTCCGGGTAACACTGCGTGTTTTTCTTTTGTAACTATGGAATATTAATCCTTGAATTTTACGATTTTTTTTTTTTTTCATACCACAAATGTGTTTACTTCTGCAGCTTTTCCCAATCTGTCCATCCATTCTATGCACCAAATGCCACATGAACAAATTTCACGAACCTCTGGTTTCGTCATAGATGCGGGCTGAAGTTTCGAGAATCTATAGGAAACGTTTTCAGGACAAGTTTAATTCCATTATTATTTAAAAATATGTACTCACTGTCTGCCACGTGCTCTACGTATCAAAGAGAGCACCATTAATATAGTTGAGCTTCAACTTGAATGATGTTTGTCGGCTCCTGACTAAATATTCTTTTTTTGCAAACTGGCCTCGGTTACCATTTGAGATCAAGATGTCTTTAATAAAATGCATTTATTGTGTTTGCTTCTGTTTAATAAAGAGAACGAATAGCATATTCTATCTTTTAGGGATCCTCCTCTTCGATACCTCCTCTTTGATACCTCCTCGCGGAAGGTATCAAAGATGAAAACGCGAGTCCCCACGTGCATATCAGCGGATATGGCATGATTACGTTCTCTATACAACAACAACAACAAAAAAAAAAAAAAGGCGATTACTCATACTATATACGATTAGTGGCTGTGGTTTTTTTAGATTTTATAATCTGAGCATCTAACTATGGAAGTCAGTGTATTGTATTTGTGAAATGCGTGTTAACTGTGTGTTCTTCTAGCCAGTTTACTAGAAATTTTGATGAAAAATATTAGCTTCAGTGAGAAAAAACCGCTTTCCGTATAAGACACTGGCTAACTCACCTTCAATTGAAAAGTCGTTATAAAGGTTTTTGGCATCTAAATTGGATCTGATTAGTAGTTAGGATGCAGAGTTAAATATTTTGATGAAGGGCAACAATGAGTTTTTTTCCCGTTACTCATATTAAACGAATAGTAAGTAGTGGAGGTCCTGACTAGCAGAAAATTAAGAAAATACTAAGTCAGTATACCAACACATTTTATGAATTAATTGCAAGTGAATCCTGAATTAATACAGACATTTATAAATTAATGTGAAACATTAGTTAAAAATGTATGCCTCTTTTCGGTTATAATTTTCAGAAATTAGACAAAATTTTACTTGATATTTGAATTATTATTATCTCTAAATATGTTGATTCACACTGAGTACAATCGAGTACATTTTTCTTTCAATTAAGGACACACTCGTTGTTGTTAGGCACTATTCATGATTTAGTATTCATAAAATAGTACAATATTTAATAAAGGTGCATAGAATTGAGTAGGTCAATATTGTTAGGTGCGACTTTGGAGTGCAACCGAAAGAATCGAGCGACTATGCCTTATAGCTGGAAAACAGTTTCGAATCCCATTTAGGATGCATTAATAAAGGTTATTTAATCAGAAAGAGTGTGTTAACTGGTCTCTCACACAAAGGCGGATTTTTTTTTCTTTCCTGCCGGAAACTTTTTTCCCTAAAAAAAAAAAAAAAAAAAAAAAAAAAAAAAAAGGCTGGAAAACACAGTAACGAACAACTCCAACGTAACTCAACAAGCAAGGAAAAAAAACTGAATTACACTGAAAAATAGATTGCAATGTACTGTAATATATATAGAAAAAAGGAGAAAACTTATTTAACGAAAAAAAAAAATTTTTTTTTCAACATAACGACATATGCTGTTTGGTTGGAAAGATTTGATAAGAATCCTGTTTAGTAAGAATCTTTATGAAGGATGAAGACTTTTCAAATAATGATGTGATATTCCGTCTCATAACCCCCCCCCGCCTTTTTCCCTCTTGCAAAACAGATGATACACCAGCTTTGCAGATAAAATATATAATCCTTATGGTCACAGCTGTCTCTATGCTAACTATAAAGAACTGATAGTCAAGTAAAAAGCTGGTCATCAATGCGCATAATACTTGGCAAGAAAAACTGTGAACCCATTTAAGATTAAAAATTAAAAAATCTAAAAAAAAATAGACGAACAGATTATATTATAAAACTTACTCAGAAGGCATACTAGGGAAATACGTAAAGTTCGAGTTTCTCCAAACTTTTTCGTTGTCCAAATATAGGTGAGTAAGCAAGAGGATCTCTCTGTACATCAACAGTAGCAGAATTCATACTAGCAATCGATTTTCCGGTAGTATTAGTAGGCTGAATGTTACTGGATTTCTTCATTACTGTGGGAAGGATAGGAGTAAAAGAAATAAGACAATTTGATCAGGTGGGTTGGATGTGGATTACTTTCCAACCTCACTCACTGGAGAACAACGAAGAGAAGTCCAAAAACTTTTCGAATAATCAGAGAACTGCTATCAGGAGTAGGAAAAAATTTTGGTATGGAATTGGACACGATTTTTTTTGTTTTATTAGGGCTTATTAGAGCCCTAATAAATCAAAACAAAAAAAAAAAACCGCTCTGCCTCTCGCGAGTAGATTTTGCTAGCTGGCAAATAGCTGTAGAGTAACAAAAATAATATTTTTTATTGTAATAAAAAATAACTTTTTCAACTACATACAGCACTATTAATCATTTTGTAGAACTCCTATTGACCTATTGGGACATATCATTGAACAATGGGGGGAGGGGGGATTATTTGCGTAATGAGTAGGTAGTTTTGCTAGACAATTATAATGTGAAACAACATGCAGTGATTTTGGCTTTAGGAGCAGCACGCCTTAGTAAAAGAAATCAACAAAAAATATAAAATTAATGGCCTAGATAGAAGATGAACAAGAAAGGATTATCGGTAGTCGGAATAAATACCAACATTTCGGATAAAAATATCCCATTTTATGGATTTCGATTCCTATGTTCGCTAATCCAGAATGAGTTTTTTTTTTTTAAAGGAATTAGAAATAGAAGCCCTCTTTCATTAGGTTATTATTAATTAATCTGGAAATTTGAATGCTAAGACATTATTAATGTCTTAGAATTCAAATTCTCCAGATTTTTCGTTGCATGTGATGCATGACTCTTTATTCACCAAGAAACCACTCTTCAAAATAGTACAGAAGATAAATGAAGGAAATAAAATGACCTAGATAATTCCTACACTAATTCTAATTGTTCCACTCCAAACGAATTTTTGTAACCAGACGATCGACTGAACTTTTTTTTTTTTTTTCAACATCTTGATTTATAGCGTTTTTGCTCACCTTTCTAATGATAAAACGAACAAAATTAAAATGTTCTCGTTCTCTCTTTCTGAATGACGTCATTTCTTCTGCATACTAATTAAGTAGGAGGGTCAGTAAATCGCACGATGACTTAGAGCTTTCCACATGATCAAAGGAGTGTGCATTTATCGATCAGAAGAGCAGACGATAAAAGAAACGCAAGAGAAATTCGCAAAGGATTTGTGGCGTGATCAGAGTTAGAATTAGAAAACTTTTGCCTAGTTTCGAGTCAATTTCAGAAATTTATTTTTTTATTTCAGAGAATTTTCCGATTCGTCAAGAGTTTTGGATGTAATTTACAATTTACATTTTTTTTTTTCGTTTGCAGCAGACGACAGATAGAATATTTGTTTTTTCTTTAGCAGACGAGAGATAGAATATTTGTAATTTTTTTTCGTCTGCAGCAGACTATATTCGTAACAGTTTACTACAGAAAGGGGGGGGGGGAAGATACTTGAAGTAGCATGACAATGATGAAGGTTGAAAGGCTAACAGAGTACAAAAAACCGTGGCAAGTACACTTCAAGGTTAAATTAACTACGAGTTAATTTGGGCCAGTTCTAAGACAAAGGATAATTAAGAAGCCATTAGAAACACTTTCCACGCTCCAGTAGAATACAAGTTGTCGTCTGCTTTCTTTTTTTTAATGAAATCCACTCGAGGCAACTTTACAGACGATTAAAAGCAACTTTCATGGTACTTGCTAATAATAAATGATGTAAAACATCTTTTGGCAGTGCCGAATATTTCTCTAAGGGAATAAAGGGGGAAATGAACAAATATCCGTTTCCGTTCGAACATAAAGGTGAAAACAAAATAATAGATGGGGCTGCAGTGAACGACTTGGAATGACGTAAGACTCGTTATTCCTCTGTTGGTCAAAAGATTATGCCGCAAGTATCTAATGTGGGTTTAAAAAGGAGCGAACCATGAATGTAACGGTTGTTAAAATTGATGACAACATTTTCGAACATTTTTAGCAAACAAGCTAAAAAAAAAAAAAAAAAAAGGAAACGCAGTCATAATATTTATAAAGACATGAACACACTTGGCAGGCAAAATTTAATTAGTGGTTATTTTAGTTCTGGTTTTCCGCCAAATATGCGTACGTACAAATTGCTTTGTTCTGGTTCGGGGAGTTATAATGACCCAAGTAAAATAGGTCAGCTTTCGAAGTCCTCTTTCATTAACGTAGTGCCGCGCGAGACGGTTGGAACGCTTGTAATAAAAGCACTTTCCGACACTTCTTTTAGCCGTGACTGTAAAACAGATTATTTAGAATGTTGTAGTGTGTGTATAAGTGCATAAAAAATAGTAAAATATATACGATAATTTTAATAAAAAATTTATATAGTAAATATAAAAAAAAAATTCAAATTGATTTTCATTTTTATGCATAATACGTGTTTTATCATGTAATAGTGTGTTTATTTTATCTACTTTTACACTTATCCACCATGTATTCGAACTTCTGCTGTTTACAATGACGGGACATTTCATTACACTGGTCCTATCTAGAGCCCTAAAATCAAAGTTATTCAGGAAGCGGTGAAATGGTTACGATTAGAAAGTCGGCAGATAAACACATTTATTTTATTTTAATCTTTAAATCCAAAACTAAAAAAATGATCATAAAACGTAAATAGATTACAAGGAAAGAAAATTCCTGTAACACAACTATGTTTCTGTCCACATAATTTCATTTCACTACTACTACTATCCATTTGCTTCTGAATCTGGTCTTTATCCACTTTTCGAAGACTTTAACAACCTCTGCAAATATACTACACGGACTTATAACTGGCAATATACATTTATCCATCAAATTCATGTAATTCGACTCTTTCTTCCACTTCTTTGATATTGCACCAGACCCAAACTCAAAGTCGTCAATTTCACTACAAATTCCTGCGCATGTGCCTTTAATACCAGTGTTGATATCCCAGTTAATGCAGCATTTATGAGTTCAGTAGCCTGTATAATGTTTTGATTATGAGTAGACCACTATGTATACCTATCGGCCACTGAATTAGAAACTTTGGGTAGATATACGTAAAGCTTCTGTAGTGTATATTCGACATACTTGGTCACGTGAGTCACCACGTGTTCTAGGTAACTATTTAAGAATGCTGCTAGTCAGTAATCGTCAATGAAACACAATGAAAAAACAAAGGATCTTTTGGAGTTCGATAAACGGCTTATTGGGGGGGGGGTACCGTCTATTTGGAGCCACGGTTTTGAAAACAGCTGAGCTGACAGGTTTTTCAAAAAAGGTGAGTATCCCGGATGTTTAATCAGTGGAAAAATAATCCACATTGCTTGTCTAAGAGGAGTAACTGTGGTTCTAAGGCAGCACGTCAAGAACGAAATTACTGTCGTCTGAGAAGGTTTGTACGGAAAAAACAGAACTTCTTGTGTGCAACAATTGACCGAAACATTTAATGAAGGCTGTTCCCGACTCATCTCACCGAACTTTGCGCAGGGAATTGAAAAGGATCGGTATTAGCAATCGTATACCTATACGGAAACCACTGATTCCTGCGAAGTTTCTAATTCAGGGATCGCATGTGTAGAATCAAAGTAGGAATGAATTCCTGGCATTCTAATAAATTTTAATCTCCTTAAAAAAAATAATTTTAAAAAATAATAAAAAAATAGAAATTATTTGGATCCTTTTTTAGTAAATAGATGATATTATGCTCTCTGGATGAATAATTCAAATTTTCGGAACGAAAAAAACTTCCATATGAGATTGTCTAAACCCACCTTCAATGGAAAAACCATGATAATGGTTGTTCGCGCTCTTGAGAGGATTCAAAACCAGGCCTTCCTAACCAAAAGGCTTCGTCTATATCGAATGCACTGAGCTACAGAGGCTCATGTCATCGTTATTTTAATCCTTAAAGATTAAAATAACTAAATACTAACTAACTAAATAAATAAAACACCAAATTTTAATTCAAAAAAAAAATTTCTCTAGTGATCATTTTTATTCTCCGCATTCTCGAATGGCTAAGCTTTATAAGTGAAGGTCAATCTTCTACAGAAAATCATATCTCGAAAAAAAAATTCTTATTTGTAGAAAGTTTTTTCATTTGGTTATAATTTAAATTAACTTTTCCAAGAAATTATATTTTTATTTAATTCTTTATCCAAATGTAAGCACGTGAAGTATCTTCACGACTACGCTACTTGTATATAGAGGCTAATGACTTCATATCAGTAACCTTCCCATAATACAAAGCACACACACACACCCTTTCTGATTGTCTGCTTTGAATTATGGGAAGGGCCACTTTGTCCTAACTCAAATTAACACCCGGAAAATGTTAACATTCTCAAGCAGTATATATTCTGTTCCTCATTTAAATGTGTCGTCTAGTCGCAGTTTGAATAAACTCAATACCCACAGAGACAATTAATAGAATATCTGAATAGAATTATTTTGCTCCCTAGAAATACATTTTATTTCGGTCATTACAGATCTTGACCAAACAAAATATATATAAGAAAATATATGAGATATTTAATTTAATTAAATTACTAAGGCTTTATTGTATAAAGTATAAAGAATTTAGACTCCCCATGGTAATGTGTTTCATAGACTACTCCAAAGCTTTTGACTGTGTTCAGCATGTGAAATTGTGGAAAGTAAGGAAAACAATGTTTTTTTTTTCCTCAACACACTATCAGGTTGATAGCTAACTTGTATAGAAAGAATAGGTATTGGATTAACTGATTGGCTTCAGATTGGAAAGGGAGGGGCAAGGATGTCTACTTTTTACTCACTTGTTTTAGCATCTATGCTGAGGACATCATGCGTGCAGCATTGGATGAGCTTAACACAGGAAAAAGAATAGTGGCAGATTAATCAGTAATCTGAGGTATGCTGATGATACTGTACTCCTTTGTAACGACAAGGAAGACCTAGGGGGAATCCTTAACAAAGTTAATAAGCTCAGTAAGAACAGAGGACTTCGGCTTAATCCTAGAAAGACAAAGATTTTGTTTCTCAAAGGAAATACAGACAAGGACACTCCTGAGAAACAAGTATACCTTAATGGAGAAAGAATTGCGGAAGTCAGCAAGTTCGAGTACCTCAGATCCATTATTATTATGAAGAATTGCTGTTCACAAGACATCAGAAGAAGCTTATGAATGACTAAAACAACAGTCAGGAAGGACGGATCCATCTCCATAGGAACAAAGTTGAGGATTTTGGATGCAGTTGTTTTCCCAACAGCGACTTATGGATGTGAGACTTGGAACCTAAAGAAGTCAGATAAGAAAAGGATAGCTGCTTTTGAGATGTGGTGTTAGAGAAGGCTGTTGAGGATATCATATACTGAAAGGCGTACAAATGAATAGGTATTAGAAAGGATCGGTAGAACTTTAAGGCTCCTTAAGGATATTGAGAGAAGAAAGTTGAAATACTTTGAACGGATGGAAGGAGGACTTTTCAAACATTAATAAAAAGTCCCTGGAAAAGAGAAAGCAGTAGACCCTCAGTGAGAAGGATGGATAGTGTCTCTGGAGTGACTGACAGTTGAAGCCTCCTGAAAAGCATACAGAAGCATCTGGCGAGGACTGGTGTGGCACACCACCAAGGGACTGACCATACGACACCTGCTGATGTCCAATGAATAGATGGATGAATAGTGAGTTTGAAGCAATCTGCTGCGAGATGGAGCCTAACAAGATCAAATACTCAGTGGATTGGTGTTGCAGATGAAGAAGGTTGCATTACTGAATAAAGATGATGGGTGCAAAACGTGTAATCATCTTGTGTGAATTTAATTATCTGAACATTGATTGGGTAGCTGTGAAATCTCATGAGAAGAATGAAGCGGAATTTATTGAGCTGTTCCTCAAGATAACTTTCCCAAGCAGCATATGAGAAGGAATCCGAGGTTAAAGACTGTTAGATTTGATTATAGAGATTTTTAGTTTTATTTTATAATGTTGGGCAGAAGTTATAGACAATTGCTTTGGCGAGAGACTAAAAGGCTCGACTAGAGTTTGGCCAGGCTGTTAGTTTCCTGCTTTTTGCTCTTTTGAACTCTGTTTTGGAAGCATTGATTGTTTTTTTTTTTGTTTTGTTTTTTTTATCTATTTCGGGCTTCAGTATAAGCTCTAAAGCAGGATGGGGTTTTTGATTTGAACCAGTTATGGTAGGTTTGGGTCTTCATTTATACAGTCTTGGGACATCTTTTGGAGAACCAGGATTTAGTTAGGGAATGGCAGTTCAGAGACGTGTGGGGAATTATGTTTCCATGCCAGTAAGGATTACTTTGGTGATACTTTCGGTGCATATGTTTGGATTGGAAGACCGGAAACAATAGTCGAACCATGAGAAGAGGTCATGGAGGCTAACCAACTTGGCACTGTTATAATGCCAAACTACTCGTGTGCGAGTGGTTGTGTATGCGTTGTTGCATGGGGGAGGAGATGAGCACTAGATTGTAGTCAGAATTACCTAGGGGTTTTACTACCTTCAGTGTGTATTTGGAAGGGTCATTGATGAGGAAGATATCAAGGGTGTTTGGGAAATGGCTATCTGCTATTCTGGTTGGCATGTGAACAAGTTGTGTAGTTGTAAACAAGTTGTAAACAAGTAGTTGTGAACAAGTTGTGTTTGGATTGGAAGACCGGAAACAATAGTCGAACCATGAGAAGAGGTCATGGAGGCTAACCAACTTGGCACTGTTATAATGCCAAACTACTCGTGTGCGAGTGGTTGTGTATGCGTTGTTGCATGGGGGAGGAGATGAGCACTAGATTGTAGTCAGAATTACCTAGGGGTTTTACTACCTTCAGTGTGTATTTGGAAGGGTCATTGATGAGGAAGATATCAAGGGTGTTTGGGAAATGGCTATCTGCTATTCTGGTTGGCATGTGAACAAGTTGTGTAAGGTTGTCGATGATGGCAAATGTTTCAGCATCTCTGTATTCAATATCTGTACAACTGGAGGAGGAAAGCCAGCTGGTGTTGTGGACATTAAAATCTCCTAGGAGGATGATTTCACTGTTGGGAAAGTGGGACTGGAAAAAATCAATTTTTAAGGAGAGAAAATTAAAGAGTTCAGAGTTGTTGGTTGTATTGGGAGAGCGATAGAGACAGGACATGAATTTGACTGAGTTGTAAAGGGATATTTACAACCAAAGGAAGTTAAGTTGGGAGATTCTAGATTAGATTTCTCTGGCAAGGTATGTTTAGAGTGGATGTTTGACCCACTATTGGGACGAAAGGAGTTAAAGAACGTGTAATTTGGAAGGTTGAGATAAACAGTGCTGGAGGAGGTGCGATTTGAGTTTCTGCCAGAAACATTAGGTGGGGATTGGTAGATTGAAGGTGGTAGTGGACACTATTAAGGTTGGAGTTTAGGCCATGGATGTTGGTGAAGTGGATATGCAAGGTTCCGTAAGGTATATATTTGACCGCAAGGGTGTTGCATATTTCCCATGCAGTGCCTACATACTGGTTTCCATGGTGACTACTAGTGGAGTCACTTGATTTTTGCACCAGTTAAACTTGCTTGTAGTCGACAATCCAACTGGTGTCTCCATTTTGACGTTTTTCTTCAAGTTCTCTTGGAAAATGGCGTCCTTGTTCCCTCTGTGCAAATGTTAGTTCTAGTCGAGCACGTATTCGTGATTGGGGGGGGGGGGGAAGTGCCTTTGAACTTGTTGATATCTGTTATTAATACTGATGTGCTTGTCGGAGTGTCGCAAGTCACTTTTGCGATGCGTTTAAAGTTCGTTCCACCATTTCTTTTATTTATGGGCTCGAAACGATGGCACCTGACGATATTTTTAGAATCGATCTTGCATTCCTCTGCTAATTTGTTGATGTCTTCTTTTAATGATTTTTCCGTTTTCTGTCGGAAAGTTCAAAATAACGGCGTTAATTTTTTTGGGGTCTCCATCGAGTCGTATAGCGTTGATGTGATTAGGTCACGGAGTTAATTCGCGGGCAAAGGTGAACCTGCGTTCGCCGCTGGTCGTCGAGTTGCTCGATCTTTGTTTCCAGCGTTCAGATTTTGGAAGAAAAGGTTTCGATCACAGTATTAAGGTGTAGTTCGAGGTTTCGACTCGTTTGCCTAAGTTCAGAAGCTGTTTTACAGAAAGGAGGCACAGCGAACAAAAGAAAGGCTGGTTGAGATCGATAAAAAGTTTGTGTGCTGATTCAACCATTCACTTTTTGCGTATATAACGTTAATAAATGCTTCATTTACGCATTTTATGCATACTTATGCTTAAAATTGTTATTGAACAAATAAATTATTGCAGTAAGAAAAAAAAACAATCATAAACTTATAGACAAATAAATCTCTAAGTAGTAATATAGTCAAAATAGTTTATACTGACGTAGTAATCTACTCTTATAAATAGTTAAGATACCGATTAGTTTATTTTAAAAAAATAGAGCATTCATTGTGGAAGGAGGAGTGATGGAATGAGGAATGGAAAACTCATGGAAAGATCATTCATATTTCGTGGTCTTTTAATTTTCTTCTCGGAACAGGTTTATTTGAAACTCTGAGTAAGTCTCTTCCTCAATTTGTCATTTACAGAAATCATTTTTATGAAGTTGAGTACCGTCTGGAAATGAGATGTAAGACCATCCAATCCTTATTTAGAGTGTTGATTCGTCACACAGCCAAAGTAAACGCTAGTTCCCAGTTTTGGCGGTCTCACTTTTCATCAGTGTGTGTGTGTTGGGGGGGGGGTATCCCCACTGTTGGCGCGTCAATGCGGTCAGCAGCGACAGTTGGGACAGGCAGTTGAGTTTTTTAGGTACTTTGGTGATTTTCAGGATGGCAAACAGAATATAAGATCAATGGTAATCTGACGGAGATCTTGTCGCCTGTTTATGAATAATCCAGTTTCTTTGTATTAAGTGACTTTCAAGTGCTGGTATTTTCTTTAACTTTTCATTTTTTACTTCCGGTGTGTTTTTATTGACTTCCTTCGTGTATCTTTCTGTTTCAGAAAATTTCTTTTATCTAGAACTTTATATAAGCGTGATGTCTTTTTTTTTTTTTTTTGGCCTGTTACAAATAAAAAAAATATTGGGTAACTCCCGTTCTTGTTCTTTCTTTCAGGCAGCTTAATTCTCATTGTATCGAACACTACATATTAGGCCTATCTATTACACTCTAGTATTTAATGTTTTCGTTCACTTCCTTTTTTTTTTCATACTAACTTTACATATTAATGTGAATTATCGTCTTATAATCTCTCTCTCTCTCTCTCTCTCTCTCTCTCTCTCTCTCTCTCTCTCTCTTACTTGAGGAAGTAGAAATGCCTCACAAATTATGATGCACTAGTAAAGACTGGTCGTATTTATTACAAGCATAAATGTAAATAGTTTATTAATCCAGATATTGCCTTATTTCAAATTTTGGAAAAAAAAAATCATTAGGTAACATTAGTAGTCAATACAAAGACAACCAGGAAAATGAAGAGGTAAGAAAATGATAATCTTCATTTCGATTAAGGAAGCATGAGAATAATGTGAATTGAATAAAAGAAGGGACATTTAAATTTAAATATTACAGGAATAGTCGACTTTACGTGAGAATGTTCCCTCCTCCCTAGCCATCTCCTGATGAGGCGCCAAAAAGTGCCGAAACATATTTCTTGAATTGGGGAGGGGGTTCAGGTTTTCGGATTTAAATCCATAATTTTGAAAGATTGAAACACAGTCTAATTAAAAGTTCTAACAAATAAAAAAATATCAAACTTTAGGAAAAATTAGTTTTGATCGTTCCGTTTTAAGGACATCGTATTATATTAAGAAACATGTCGGGATGGTGGGAAACAGACTTAAATCTGGTAGTTGTTTTCCCTCTTTTTTTTGTGAATTAGTGATATTTTAAACTCTTTTAAGTATTACTAAATAAAGAGCTAAAAGGCTTCAGTTTAGCGATGTAAAATGATATAAGTCAAGTGGATATTAGATACCTGATCTCTGAGGAGAACCAACCAGTTCGAAAGAGCTGTCAGGTCAGCGAAACTTTATCAAAATGGACCTATAAAAGGTGAATATATAGACGCTTGGGAGGCGTCTATGTCTTCTATGTGGTCCATACCAAGGCCGAATGCCGGGGAATGTATTCCCGCATGCTCTCTGGTTAACTCACGAAACGTCCATATTTACTACATTCGGCTTTGAAATAATGCTGGCTCTAATATCCACTTGACTTATATAATCTTTTAAGTATATTTTCGTGCCGAAATAACTTGTGAGAAGTGGACAACACAATGAGCTCTAGTTGTTATAGCACCTACAGGATATTTACAAGGCTGAAAAGGAATTAAAAAACACTGCATATTTAAAAAAAAATGATATTTAAACAATTTTCATAATGTATACGAAAACTGATTTCATTGTATGTAGCGCTGCAACCAAAGCATGCTAGCCAAAGCTCTTGTGACGTCATGCGCAGACTGAAGATAAATGCACAACATTACGCGTATTGTTATCTTTTTGCTTTTATCTAGGATTTATTTATCTAGGGGGCCTCACACATTGCCATTTGTTTAATATATTTTAAAATTCAAATTGCAATCTTATATACACAGATCATCGGGAAATAATTGGAACATATTTCTACATTTTCAAAAATTATGGAGACAACTACCGTGTTAGAGCAAAACTTTCGCATAATATAAACCAAAATGAGGAGGGGGGGGGGAATCTAACATATATATAGAGAGATAGAAATAAAAGAGAGACACTTTTGTCATGGGAAACCAAACTTGGCTGGTTTGCTGCTAATTCATGAAGTTGATGGGGATACTGTTTTGCTCACTCAAGTGTTGCACTTTCGTTTCTTTCGTTCCACAGTCGGTGGAAAAGATCATGTGATGCTCTTGCAGTAGACCTGATCAGAATCTCTTTTCAGATATATTATCACCCACGACCACCTCATATGCAGATTACTGTTCGGCCTGATTCTCAAATTCCAAGTTAGTGATTAATTTTAGAAAGTACCAACTGAGGCTCGGAGAAAGACCGTCAACTACGATTCTCACACCTCGCTAGCCGCATGTAGGAATAATCCCTGAATGATGGTATTTTTGTGTTTCTTAGAATTGTGTTGTAAAAGATGAATTCAATAAGAATCTTTGAAGAAGAACTTTCGCAAATGTGTAGAAATGTGTTAGATTGACTGACACATGAGCTGTTGTCATTCTTAAAATCATCAATTTGAGAAGAAATGAGTATGAAAAGTTGTTATCTTGTAGTTTCATTATCAAGTTTTGGTCTCCTTATTTTAAAGAAATCCCCATGGCCATATTAGGGGACTTTCAAGCAACCGAAGAAATAAAGGTGTTCAGCGCAATTGAAGGCATTTCCTTCGTCTAGGATTACAAGATAAGTGGCTTCACTATTGTTGTATATAGTGCGACCACAGAAGCGAGAGCTATCATTGGCAGACTGCCAAGAAGAGTCAATTCATGTTGAAGGGGGAGAAAGAAATAAAGCGATGTACGAATTGGTCACCAACACATCCGAAATCACTTGCTTTATACGTAAAATTTTCCAACTGTTATACAAACAAAATAGTTACCACTTTAAAAACTACAATGTTCATAAAAGAGAAGTTAATTTCCGACGTGTAATTATAAACACTCATCCCACAATACGGATTGATTACCCTATTATCGGAATGGATTCTCCTTCTTTTGACATGCGCAGAAGTGTCGAGAGCTCTCGTATCTGTGGGCGTACTATATCTATATTTATGAGGTCGCACACGCCTATTATTTCTTTTAGAGCATTCTTGAAACTGGTGGCAACGGCTTTTGATATTATTTTAGAGTCAGTGTTTATAATACAAATTGGTCGCAGGTTTTGTAAGGTCACCTTTCTTTGGGATAAGCTTCATGAAAGATATGGATAGAAAGGCATTGATAGTCGCTCAAAAACATACACTCTGTAGAGAATAGGTGCAAGCTGTTCCCAGAAAGAATGATAAATTTCAGGAGATTTATCTTTTGTCGGGAGCTTTATTTTTTGATAAAAAGTGCAAATGGGAATGATGCGAAGCTCTGTTTTATGGTACATCCCAATGACGTTCTCTTGCAAAGTATGTAAGAAGATTTCTTTGAGATCTTCAATGCTTCCACTCCCAAGACTAATGGATGGACGCTTGTTGTTGTGTTTTTAATGAAGAAGAAATAGTTTATGAGTGCATTTGTGAAGTTTATGGGTCTACATGCGATCTTATTAGGACACCTCTTGTAGAATGCTCTTCGAAATGTGAAAGATGGTGGCGTCTAGAGACTGATATTCCTCAGAGCCCAGATGATGAGCATGCTAATGTCGCTACAGTTGGCGTGAGGTTGACTGCTTGTTGAGGTTCGTCTGGTGACTGTACCTTAACCTTAGACTTGAAAAGTGACTACCAGTCAACGACTGGTCATGATGTGAGCACGTAATGAGAGTAGCAATGCAGTTCCTGAAGTTATTAAGGTCAACTGTATCTTCTCTCAGGCTGTTCTTAAAGATCCAGTATTCTCCATTTCTGTGTGTCCAGGAATAGAAATGTGGAAGAAAATGGAATCATTGTCCAATACATGAAATGAATTATTCTACTGATGAGGGATATTGTACGCATGGATGTACACTACTTAACTAGATGTACTTGATAAAGGACCCCCGGTATGGCCATCCTTGGGCATTCACTTTTTTTGTGTGGGTATAGATGTCTGAAGTCGAGCTTAGATGATGCCTGGCATTAGTGTCTATCCACACAGGGTACAGTTAAAATCTGCTGCTACTACTATGAGATTGTCCTTGTTAAAATTGTCGATGTTTCTTTGTGTAAAATTCATGTAAGCTGTTCATCCTATGGTATATACACATTAACTGCATGTATTCTTTCCCAGTAGGAGCTAACAGTGCATAAATAGCACACCGGAAAGGTACCAATGATCTACAGTTTTATTGGACTTTTGTAGTGGATGCAATAACAATCTCTGACAATGTAGTATGACCAGTTCTCTCAGGTCTGAAGGCTTTCCTTTAGCATAACTATTTCTGGAAGGTGGTCTTGGATATGCTGTAGGACAGATCTGTTAAACAGTAGTGTGACATGTTAATATTTGATAGGTTAAGAGTGATTATGACAGGATGGGTTATTTTGAGTGACTTAGTATCCTTTATTTGGTTTATGAATAGTTACACTGCCATCGGGATCAGGTAATCATTACCTGACACAGAATTTTTTTTATGTGACTCCCACACACGAAAGGTTCTAAGCCTATACAGGAAAACCTCGCTTAACGCAATTAATTAATCCATCAATTAATGCGTGCTAAGCGAAATCACGTTAAGCGAATACAACGACCAACAGGAACATCCAACAGTCAGCATAAATTGGAAAAGAAATCAAAAGTATAAGCTATATTAGAGGATAAAATCATCAAAATTAATAAAAATCAATTGCTTAAAATTTTATTTAATGTCTAAACATTTGATGGAGCTACTTTTTTTACAAAACAATTAAGTAAAGATGTTTGAATCGAATTTTTCATCTTGTAATGCAATTTGCGATAGCTGGCGATTGCTTTATCAAGATTTCGGTGGACTTCGAAGCTTCGTTCTATATCAGGATCAGCATCAAACAAAACTTCCTTAGCATGCTCAATGTGATTGAAAACTAGCTCAAGTGCTTTTGCAGTTAGCTTCTTAGTCGTAACATTCTCTTCTTGTTCGCACTCCTTATCTTCTTTTCTTCTTCTTCATATGCACGCTGTTTGTCTAATCGAAAGAGATCTTTCTCGCTTAACTGTTCTGAATGGGAATCGAGCAAGTTTCTCACCTTTTCATTATCTAGTTCATTAAATCCAAATTCTTTTCCAATTGTGCTGATTTCTTCAATAATGTTAGATCTTGGATAACATAGGCTTGAGTTTAAAGTCGCCTTCTGCATTGCCTCCTAATAAAAGCTAAGACAATCTTTCGATACGTTGCATAGTGGTTGAGAAGCTTCAGTTTTAGCTAGGAAAGTTTTTCTTGGCATACGCTTCCAAAAAAGACCAGTTTCGTCGACGTTGATTATTTACCGATCGTCATAATCACCCTCCTGAATTATCCTTTGCAATTCTTCAGGAAACTTGGTCGCAGAATCTTCATCAACACTAACAGATTCTCCAGTTATTCTTACGTTATGCATTCCAGTTCGATTTTTAAAACCTTGAAATCATCCTAAACACTCACAGTAAAGCTTTCACATTCCTCTTGACATTTGGTCTCTTTCAATGGGGTAAAAATACTGAGAGCTTTTGCCTGAATCATTGTACGAAGAGATTTTTTTTTTTTACTATAACCCTCAATCCAGAGTGATAGAAGACGCTCTATCTCGATCATTAAATGGCTTCTATTTCGGATGATCTGCATGCTTAAAGAAGCAGTGGCAACTTTTCCTTGTTCTTGTTTAATATAGTCCAAACTGTAGACTCCCAGCTCTCGCACAATCATTGTTTTACTAGCTCTACTTTTATGTCTCTTAATGACTTCCAGCTTTTCAGCTCACTGCAGATTGGCTAGAAAAAATTTCGTGTAACGTAAAATTTCGAATACATAAAAAATGGCGTTAACTGATTAATCACTCGCTTAAAGCGGGAAATAGTATCATTTCACTCAATCGCGCTAACTGATTATCGCGCACATCGAATTCGCGTTAAGCGAGGTTTCCTGTAGTACATTAGTAAGGAGATTTTTTATTAATTTAATTTTTTTTTGTATTTTTTTTTTTTTTTTACTTGGTCTTGAAACCCAGCTCTAGAAACCATGCAGATTTTTTTTTTTTTTTTTCAATCCACGGTGGATTGTTGAAATTCATCTATCAACAAAAGACAATCACAAACATCCATATTCAAGACGGGAATCGAACCTGCTGCCTATTGACTGGAGAGCGGTAAGCACTTGGCCAACAAGACAGGCAAACCTTAACTATGATAGGTTAGCTTTGGTTGTCGGGGGTGCAGACTGAGGTTCTTTCAAAAGGTAAGATTTTTATCAGTGTTGCTTGATTTTAATCCTTGGTATTTGGAAGAATGTTTTGCACTTCAGAGGTTTGCTATCTCCTAAATTCCCTCAGGTTTCTGGTATGTTAGTGTTGGTGATATTGTCAGCTGGTTTCTTGTTCATGAGATTATATGGACATGAGTTCCTTATGTAGCCACCTTCATAGCAATAAAAACACTGAGCAGCTACAGTAATGTAAACAGTGTAAGCTACTCCGTCTATTTCTGTATTTATTATTTTGGGTATGAAATCGATTGTGTTGTTATCAAAGTGCATTGGAAGCGTGATGTGGATAAATATAGACCTGGTGGCAGGGGCATGCAGCATTCGAATTTTGCCAACCACTGTGTTTGGATGATAACCCTCAGAGCATTTGGTAGAATATTTGTAACTCTTACACAAATGTTTACGCCTTTTTCAATTAATGTCTTTTATTATCATATGTTCTTGAAATGCATTTGCAACGGTTCCAACAAATCTTGAAATAATATTTTTATGCTACTCCATTACCTCTGAATATCTGAGGGGATAGGTGCACGCACTAACAGGGTGAGTTTTAAAGTTAATGTTGCCTAGAGTGCATAGTAGTAGAGTAGGTAAAGAGAGGCCTCAGTTGACTGTTTTAGCTGTTTGCCCCCCCCCCCCAGGGGCGATTCTAAAACGGTCGTTGATTTTTCACTTTAGAAGAAAAGGAAAAATCCTAAAAAGGAAACATGTAACAAAAACAATAACATGAAGTACAGAGAAACCAAAACTATAGATATGACTGGAAAACTGAAATAGGAGGGTGGGGGGGGGAAAGGGTCTGGCCTGAGTGATGCAGCTCTCAAGGAGCTGCACCGCCTCTTGTAAGCCTTCGCTGCTCAGGTTCTCAGGTCCTCCCCCACCTGTGGGAACTAGAGAGAGCAGTATAGCTATGGACAGGAAAACCATGGGATAGTTATTGCGACTGTCGTTTGTTATGGGCAGTCATTATTCTTTTAGCCACCTCACTTCCCTTGGCCATGTCTAATTTGGAGAGAGCTATGAAGAACGCCAATGACGCTTCCTCGTCTATGTCCAGGGCTACCTGTACTTGCTCAGGGGTGATTTTGCTGATGTCTTCAACAAATAAGTCACCCCATTTTGCACTAACTACGTTGGGACCATATTTCCCGGTGAGGAGAAGCTCAGGTTCCCCTATTCTCACTATTGCATTTTTAAATTTTTCTGCCACCCCAGGGATACCTTTAACTAGGTGCTTTAGAGTCTCCCCTGCTTTTGCACGGGGAGTCTCTAATTCTTCTGTTTCTGATGGTTTTATTTTTTTCATCTCCTTTTCCTCTGGACTGAATGGTATTTTGAAGGGAGCGCTGTTTTCCTCCATATTTTCTGTGTCATTTTCTTTCTCTTCTTCTGTGATTTCAGCCTGTGTGGGAGCTTGTTTTTTGGCTGGTTCTTCATGGATTTCTTGCTTCTCTTTCTTGGGTCTGGATGCTATGGTTTCTGTGGCAGCATTTTTTTTTCTTATGGCTTTCCTTAGATGGTGTGATGGTGTGGCTTTCTGCTGCAGCCTTCAAGTTTGGAGAATCTTTCGTTTCTGTATTGCTAGTATTGCCTGGCGGTGTTGCTGTGATGGCACCTCCCATCCTTTCTGCCAGGGTTCTTGATGGGCAGGTGTCCAATTTGTGGTTTGTGGCACCACATTTCAAGCAAGTTGCCTCACACTTATCCAGGTTGTGGCCTGGTTTGAGGCAATTTCTACACTTCGTTTTCGGGCAGTCGGCCCCCAAGGTGGGTGAAGGCACCACATCGGAAACATTGTTTCTTTACGCCAGGGCAATTAATCATTACTCTGGCAGATCCAATGACAATAAAGTTGGGAACTGGCGTTTTCATCTCGAGGGAGATGGTTACTTCGCCTGACTTCCATGTGGGATTTTCTGCATCGTTTAACACTTCCACGTTGCGTACTACGCCCCATTTCCCGAATATGTCGTGGATAATCTTTAGATCAGTTTCAACATATTCCAAAGGGAATCTGGGGATTCTAAGTAACTTGGTGATACTTCCCACCAGAAATGGGACTATTTTTTCCCATTACAATCAAAACCTCCGAGTAGTTTATCTCTGGTTTGTATACTTCTGACGACTACTTGGAAGCGGCCACCGCCGAAAGGAGTAAATCCGAAAATCTGGTCGGCACCCACTGTTTCGATGAGGGCTTTGGCTAAACATCGGGGATGTAGGTCGGCATCCACTTCTATTCCGAGTATCCGCGTACGCGGCAAAGCCATAGCTGGTTAGGGAGGGGGGCTAAGCTATTCCCACCACTACCAAGTGTTTAATATTTCCCCTGTCCAGGGTTTGGGAAGATCTGTAAATTTCCGGTTAAATATCGTGAACCCCGATGAGACTCGTACCGATATTAACGGTTAAGAACAGATACTACGAAATGCTAGTAGCCTGTTAAGCTGATACGCACAGACACTACACACTTGATCTATATATACATATACTTGATCTAAGCCAAAAGGCCTAGAAGTTAGCGTGGCGTATCATCTTCATCTAAATAATAATAAAAATAATTTGTGACTTCAACAAATCTTCATCATCGGCCTGTAGAGTAAGATAGGCTGAGAGTCAGCAGATAGTAGGAGAGGAAATAAAGATAGAGTGCATAGTGGTAGAGTAGGATAAAGAGGCCTCAGTTGACCTGTTTTAGCTGTTTGCCCCTCAGGGGCGTTTCTAAAACGGTCGTTGATTTTTCACTTTACAAAAAAGGAAAAATCCTAAAAAGGAAACATGTAACAAAACAAAAACAAAAAAGTACACAGAAAAGCAAAAATTGAAAGTTAAACTTAGAGGTGGAGGAAGGATCTGGCCCGAGTGATGCAGCTCACAAGGAACTGCACCGCCTCGCTGTAAGCCTTCGCCGCTCGGGTTCTCAGGTCCTCCCCCACCTGTGATAGCTGAAACCGGTGAAGCTGTGTACAGAAACCCCACAAAGTGGTTACTGTGTCTTTCTTTTGTTGTGGGCAGTTATTATTCTTTTGGCTACCTCACTTCCCTTGGCCATGTCTAGTTTGCAGAGAGCTATGAAGAACGCCGAAGCTGCCTCCTCGTCTAAATCCTGGGCTACCTCTACTTGCTCAGGGGTGATTTTGCTGATGTCATCAACGAAAATGTCACCATTTTGCACTGACGATGTCAGATCCATGTTCTCCTGTGAGGAGGAGTTCAGGTTCTCCTATTTTTTTTATCGCTTCTTTGAATTTTTCCGCCATCCCTGGGATACCTCTGATGAGATGGCTGAGAGTCTCCCCTGCTTTCGCGTGAGGGACTTCTGGGTGGGCGGTCTCAGATACTTTTGCTGTTTTGGGCGTTACCAACTCTTCTTCCTGTGGGCTTAATGGCCGTTTGGAGGTGTTGGTGTTCACCTCCATCTTTCCTTCTTCCCTATCTATATCATCTGTATTAGTATCTATATTGGTATTGATGGTTTCAATAGCGACTGTTTCTTCTTGTTGGATTTTACTGCTTGTGGAAGTTTTTTCCCCCTTTCGGTTTTTCTTAGACGTGGAGGTATGGATTTCTGTTACATCAGGAGCAGTCTCGAAAGGAGGAGAAGCTTCCTGTGCTGTGTCATTTCCATTGCTTGGTGGAGTTGCTGGCGTGATTGCACCACCCATCCTCTCAGCAAGGGTTCTGGATGGGCATGTGTCCACTTTGTGGTCAATTACCCCACATTTCAGGCAAGCTGACTCACAGTTTTCTTGGTTGTGGCCTGCTTTGAGGCAGTTTTTACATTTCACTCTAGGACAGTCCGCCCCAAGGTGAGTGAAAGCACCACATCTAAAACATTGTTTTTTACACCAGGGTAATTTATCATTACTCTGGCGGATCCAATAATAATGAAGTTGGGAACGGGCGTTTTCATCTCGAGGGAGATGTGGACTTCACCCGACTTCCATTTGGGGGTTTTCTGCGTCATTTAGGACTTCCACCTTGTGTATAATATAACGCCCCATTTCCCGAATATTTCGTGGATGATCTTTACATCCCTTTCAATATATTCTATATTCTAAAGGGAATCTGGGGATTCTAAGTAGTTTGGTAATGCTCCCTACCAAAAATGGAACTATTGTTTTTCCATTACACTCGAATCCTGCAAGTAGTTTGTCTCCTGTTTGCTCACTCCTTACTACTACTTGGCCACCACCAAAGGGAGTAAACCCAAAAATCTGTTCAGCGCCGACGCTTTCGGTGAGGGCTTTGGCCAAACATCGAGGTCGTACATCAGCTTCCACTTCGATTCCAAGGGTCCGCGTACGCGGCAAAGCCATGCTGGTGAGGGGGGGCCTAAGCTATTCCCACCACCGAGTGTGTTGTTCTTGCCCCAGTCTGGGGTTTATTCTGTATCTGCTGCTGTAGTTTATTATCAAGTGCCTCTATGAGACGCTATGCTGATAATAACTGAGCTAACATATACTATACTACAATTTGCGCTTAGCTAAACAATTTGCTAATCACTTATGGGGAAAGTTCACAAAAATGAACTACACACTGATCTAAGCCAAAAGGCCGAGAAGCGATATTAACTATCCTAGCAACATCTAGAAATCCCGCACTTTTGAAAGCTAAGGAAAATGAATATTTTCAGTGCAAATTAAATTATATTGAAATTTTTGTACAGATTTTATTTAAAAATCTAAAAGGTGTTTAAACAAATTAGATTTTTAATAAAGTTTACAAGGATTTTCTTTATAATTTTAGCAGTTTTAATTTTATGAAAAGTTTAAACAAAATATTTAATATTACTTTTAAAGATTACTAATGTAGTTATTTTCATCAGCTTGAAATTCTTTTGTTGCGCTGTTCTACTCACAATGTAGGAACTAGGTAAGTATAACATACCGTGTTTATGGGCTGCCAGTTTGTCTGTTTTTTGGGAATAAAGATCCAATTTGTTGGCAGACAATATGAAATTAGCTGTTATCTTAAGCTGAAGAGCCTTTATAAATCCTTGGAGTTCCAAGAAGGGATTTGAACTTACGTTTTTCAAGTCAAAGGGCACTCTTTCGACTGCTCATTGGAGAAATCTATTCCAGTTGCAATTTCCTATTTCTATAGGAATTTGCAACTGGATTAAGGTTGCTTCTAAGATTTTGATTTTGAAGTTCTCGTATTCAAAAGTGAGAATGAGCTATATCTGATTTTTCCATTTCAGTTACTATCCGTGTGGGGCTGTAGCGTAATTTAATACTGTAACATATTGATACTGTAACAGTTCTGCAGCAACTAATGAGAATTGGAAAAAAAAAAAAAAAAATATATATATATATATATATATATATGTATATATATTTGGGATAATTTTAATAAAGATGACGCCAAGATCCACGTTTCCAATATGAAGTGGCAATATGTTTTTATTATTATTATTATTATTATTATTATTATTATTATTATTATTATTATTATTATTATTAGTTTCTTTTTAATAGCCGATCACCTAAAACATAATAAGAGTGTAACTTGCAGAAATTCTAAATAAGTTGAAGACATAGAGTAGTGGGATCGAAATTGTTTTCTGTAGGTTAAATAGATGTAGGATTTCTACGACAGACCAGCACAGAGGGGGGTGGTATGGGTGTTGGCCAGTGGCTGCTCTAGTTCTTCTATGGTTGTGTAGGAATGGTAGCAGCCAATTCAGGGGAGCGATGCCCATAAAAACCTATAGAAGAGGCACAGAGCTGAAACAAAGAGCCTATGATAAATTGACTGAAGGGAGTCTGCGAGGGAAGAATCGTCTATTAAGCGGATTGCCCGCTTTTTAAATATCATCAAGAATTCTTAGAGAGGTCTTGGGTGCTTCACCCCAAACTTGGGAGCAGTACTCCAAAACTGGACGGATCTCAGACTTATAGAGTGTTAGGAGTTGAGAGGAAGAGAAGTGATGTTGAGAACGGAAAAGAACAGCACGCTTTTTAGAGGCTAAGGCGGTAATATAAGTCATATGTTTGTACCAGGATAAACTGGATGCGCCAGTCAACCCAGGAAGAGAAAGTTGATCTTTAAAGGAAACTAGAACGTTATCAAAAATGAGAGAGGATTTTCTTGAGGTAACAAGGTAGGCTTGAATTTTTCTTGGCATTGAAATTTACTGAGTTGTCTTCACCCCATTTCAAGATGTTGAAGGGGTCAGTGTTCAAGTCACTGGTCATGGAAGATTTGAGGCATCTAACATTAGAATACTGGAGGATTTATGAAATGATGAAGAGGAATGAAGAGTACTGTCATCAGCGAAGCCGTGAATGGGATTTAAAGTCAGAGAATGGAAGGAGGTCATCGATGTAAAGGAGAAAGAGTGTTGGTGAGAGCACAGTACCCTGAGACACTTCGGCACTGATGGGGAAATGTGATGAGAGGAAGCACCCCCCCCCTCCCATGACACACAATGAACGACCAGTGAGAAAGCTGTCAATCCAATCACAGAATGTAGAAGGAGGCCATAAGATAGCAGTTTGTTCAAGAGGCCGCGGTGCCAGACACCGTCAAATACCTTAAAATATTGAGAGTGATAACACGAGTTTCTCCAAATCTTTCCATTGCCTGAGTCCAAAGGTAGGTGAGATAAATAGACGGTTGGCTGTAGAACGAGAATGGAGGAATCCATACCGGTGATCACAAGATAATGAAGAAGCTAGTTGTTAATAATCTCCTTCATCACTTTTGAAAGTACTGAGGTGAGAGCAACGGGAAGTTTGATGGCTGACTTTTGTCTCCCTTTTCGGGATACAGGCTAGATGTAGGCTTGCTTCTATGCTGTTGAGTAGATGTCAGTAGAATATGAAAGTTTATATAGACGATACAGGATGGGCGTCAATTCTGGAGTACAAGTCTTGAGAACAATCTGAGGAATTAATCTGACCATGAAATCTAAAAAATAATAATAATCTGACAGTGGAAAAAGGACCAGGAGCCTCATTAGTATCAAGATTAATGAGGGTTTTCCCGATGGCCTTTTGTTGAAAGTTTATAGGAGACATGTGGACAGTTGAGTAGAAGTTGTGGAAGCGTGGGAAGTGATTTTTTTTCCGGTCGTCCAGGTAGGATTAGGAGTGAAACAACTGAGGTCAAGCGGTCCGTCTTTTCCTTGAGTGAGGTTACCATAGTGCCGTCAAGATGCAAGAGAGGTGACCACATGGAAGGGCAGAAGTTACGCCCAAACAGCATTAGCAAGGAACCAGAAGGTTTACTGTCAATTGAGTAGGATGCGAGTTTAACGCATTTCGTTTTTAAGAAGTCTGCTTTGGAATCGTTGATAACTTTTTTTTACACGTTTCTAGCTATTGTGTAAGCTGAATGAGAAACGAGAGTTTTTAATTTAAGCCACTGAACATAAACTGCATTCTATTGTGAACAGCAGAGGCACATTTTTTTGAGATCGGAGCTTAGATAGAGGTCGAGGGTCTGCAGTGGAGTGGGAAATGAAGGCTTTCATCCCATTGAGGAATTATTTCGTTTACTTCAGTGAAAGTGCTTAGATCATGAGATCAAAAGATAACCTGACCATGGAAAAGCAGCATTCCGACAGTCATCTCAGTTGGCACAAGTATAGTAAAGGGAAGGGATATATTTTTTGAATAGCTTTCCTCAAAAGACGAGATTATCTCACACAGAAATAAAATAAATAATATTTTTAATAGTGTAATGCTTTTATATTGTACAAAAATTAATGTGATATTTACTAATAAAATATCCTGTTTGGTGAGATAACAAATGGAATCCGTTTTCATTAAAACGGATTCCATTCATGTCTTTTCAGCCTTTCAAGTATTTTAGATAAGATGTATTTCAGTCTTTCAAGGAAAGACGAAATACATCTTATCAATTGCTGACATCAACTAAACAATTTAAACTGTAAAAAATTCATTGTGGGGATTCAGCTGAACAATATAGTAGTGGAAATGTTCTTAGATGAAACTGGAGTCATTACAATAAATAAAAGAGTAGGAACATGCTGTATTTATTTCATTCCTACGGTAGGAATCAGACAACCAATAAATTACCAAATGAAAATATATCAGCAACTAGTATATTCGATTCTAAAACCAACGCAACCGAACTGAGAAATTAGATTAAATCTTTGACATATATTCCAGAAATAAATAATGGAAAGAATGATTCTGCTAAAAAATAAATTTAGAATACAAATTATCTATTACTTTGCTTCACACAATTGATTCAAACTACAATAAAACGAAACAAATGCATTAAACTGTATATACGATGGATTTCTTACGAAACAGGACCATTAATGTCAACTATTACAACTAAATATCTATGAGGAAAAAAATATAAATAAAAACTAAGTCAGGGACTACTCCAAGGATTTGTCTTAAACCTAGAACTGTTCAAAGTATATAAAAATCCAAATAAAGCTGAAATTATTACCTCCTATAAATCATCACGGGGAGACCAACAACAGAACTGGATCATTGGCCTCTGTAACACATCGATATTTAAATAAATTTGCAATATATTGCAATGAATATTTAAGTAATTCGACATGGCGCTTGACCATTCACTATCATTTAATCCATAAGCCAACAAGGCTAAACAACATATTGAAAAGTATTTCTGATAAAGATGAGAATAAATGCTGCAGTACTCATACGACATTAGTTAGCCTTTTTTTTTTTTTTGCTTTATGTAATTTTTTTTTTTTTTTTTGTGCAATATGCTTCTTTATATATGTATGTATATATATATATATATATATATATATATATAGAAGTTTTTTTATCTTGGGTACATATTATGTTAAAGATACCAAGCAATTTTAAAAGCTAGGTTTTTTTAATCCTTTTCCCAAGTAAGCAAACAGACAAGTAAGTCAAGTTTGCGACTGCACGTAGTGCAACACTAGGCAACTCGTGGTAAAGGTGGAGCAAGTTCTGATCACTTTCCTCAGAATTTTCCCCTAATACAAAGCACATTTCCTTGCCGAAATGTATGATGCTATGCATTAAGGTAATGGTCACTACCGAGACCGGTTTCGATCTTTATTGAGTTCTTGTCAGTGGGAGCCAGACCTAAAAAATGCCAAGGACGAAGTAATACAGAGCTTATAAGTATTTTACCTAAACAAGTTGCCATAAGGTGCTTTGACCTCATTAAATAAAATCTCAGGATGAGAGTAATACGTAGAAAGTTTTTTAAGCTTGCTCCACCTTTACCATGAGTTACCTCGTGTTGTACTACGTGCAGCCGCAAACTTGACTTACTTGTCTGTTTGCTTACTTGGAAAAAAGGATTAAAAAAACTTAGTTTATAAAATTGCTTGGTATCTTTAACATAATATATATCCAAGGTAAAAAACTTTCTATTTATTACTCTTATCCTGAGATTTTATTTAATGAGATCAAAGCACCTTATGCCAACTTGTTTAGGTAAAATACTTATAAGATCTGTATTATATTTCATAGCATCATACATTTCCGGAAGGAAATGTGTTCGGGAAAATTCCCCAAGAAATGATGAACTGGAATCGACCGTGAGATGTGGTGGAGATTTGTCAATCGATGAGATGCGGTGATTAATACCCTTGGAGGGTAATGAATGAATGAATGAATGGATGGCAATGCTGTACCAATGAAGTTTAACTGAGGTTCGGCTGTTGCTGTTACCACCTGGAGCGCAGAGATTCGAGAGTTTCAGTTCGCTCTCTTAAGGTTTTTGCCTTAAGGAAGCAATTTTAGTCTCCGGGGAAAGTGTTTTCCGATGAGGGGCTTTGTCGGTGAATGCTTTTCTTCGGAATAAGAGGTTCTGCTCGGTGGTGGGGGAGCCGGTCACCGAGTGGAACCAACGCTGAGATATGGACGATCTTTCGCCCACTATGGAGTGGCCTAGAAATCGTCCGAATTTTTTTTGAGTTCACCTTTACGTAAACATCAGGAAAATTCCAAGGAAAGTGATCAGAGCTTGCTACACCTTTACCACGAGTTGCCTAGTGTGCAGCCGCAAACTTGACTTGTCTGTTTGCTTACTTTGGAAAAAGGATTAAAAAAAACCTAGCTTATGAAATTGCTTGGTTTCTTTAACATATATATATATATATATATATATATATATATATATATATATATATATATATATATATATATATATATATGTTAAAGATACCAAGTAATTTTATAAACTTGGTTATTTTACTCCTAATCCCAAGTAAGCAAACAGTTAAGTTTGCGCCAGAACGTAGTTCAAGTCTAAAGGTTGTGTAACACCAGGGCAACTCATTGTAAAGATGGATAAAACTCTGATCACTATTCTTAGTATTTTCCATAATGTAAAGCACATCTCACTAAGAGATGTATACTGCAATACATTATGGGTAGGGTCACTACCCAGACCGGTTGAAAGTGAGATGTGCTTTATATTATGGAAAATACTAAGAATAGTGATCAGAGCTTTACCCACCTTTACAATGAGTTGCCCTGGTGTTGCACCACCTTTAGACTTAAACTACGTTCAGGCGCAAACTTAACTGTTTGCTTACTTGGGATTAGGAGTTAAATAACCAAGTTTATAAAATTACTAGGTAACCCTAATATACATTATTCCCAAGGTAAAAAAAAAAAAAAAAATATATATATATATATATAAAATTGCTTGGTATCTTCAACTGTATATATATATATATATATATATTGTCGTTGAGTAGTTAAAATTATTTAAAATGCTAGTTCATAAATTCAATTCAAGTATAATTGTTTAGCATACTTAATTGTATTTTAACGTAATGAATGATATACAACGAAGTATTTGAACTTTGAACTTAATTGGTTGATGGACTGAGTCCTTGATTCTTCATCTGGATTTTAGTTTGTGGGTGATAGGATTATTGTGGGTAATTTACCCGCTCATTGCGAGCAAGGCTGTATCCGCTTTCTCTTGCGATGGAGGATTTCGGTTTTTTATGTTTGAAACAATCTCAGGGTTTGTAGTCCGCTGCCTGTCGAATTAGCTGATTTGGGTGATTATAATAACCCAAATCAGATAATTATCTGTGATTGTGAAGAATTTCTCTGCAATGCCTGTCATGTAAGTCTTGATGTCTGGAAGATTGGCTTCTTGGTGTAACCAAATGTTTCTGATGAACCACGGGGCATTAAATGCCATTCTTAGGCATTTATTCTGGATTGTCTGTAGTCTGTTGATGTTGCTTTAAGCTGAGTGACCTCAGGTTGGAGAGGCGTAAGTTAGTTGTGGTCTGATAATTGATTTGTAGAGGAGAATGTTGTTGTTTATGCTTAGGAAGCTGTTCGTATTCAAAAGTGGATAATGCTGTGCTATGGTCTGACTTGCTTTAGTGGCGAAACTATCTATATATGACTTGTTATGTTCAGTAGGATAGGTCTGTTAGTTTTCTGTGACTGATTTGATTTTGGGTCTTTTTGGAAGGTTGATCTTATAACTTCAGCATACGATCTTCCATCCGTTGTGGAGACTATGGTTTGATGAGAGGACGTGCGTTATTGTATAGTTTTATTGGTTTTGAGTTGTGTCTTTTGGTTTTGGGGAAATGCTATATAGCCCCTATAGTTTGCAGGGTGTGGGCCTCCGCAATTTGCACAGTTTCCTGGATGTGTGCGGGGTTTTTGGCATTCATTTGTTGCGTGTTTGCCACCACATTTCACGCAACGAAATTCAGCCTTGCAGCATCGTTGTACGTGCCCAATCTTCTGGCATCTATGACATTGGGTTGTAGTTGATTTATGTTTCAATGATTCAACTTTTATGACTCGATCACAGATGGTTTGGAGATTGTATATATATGTTTTTGTTGTTTACTTATTTCCACTAGAATTAGGGGATAAGGTGTTTTATCAGCTCTCCTTGTTCGGCTGACTTTAATTGGGCTAAATCCCTTAAATTGGTGGTCTGCTAGGACCATCAATTAAGGGATTTAATGACTTCTTCTATCTGCATTGTTTCAGTTACTCCTCTTAATACCAAGTTTAGATTCTTCTCACTGTTGAATGCAAATGTGTAGTATGGCAGGTTGTTATTGTCTAGGAATTTGGTTTTTTTCTGTAGTCTGACGACGTTTTTGGTTGTATACGTAACCCTTCTTCTGTATTTGCAGCTTTCGTGAAGGTGATATCTGAAGATTTCAGTGCGGATGCAACGGACGTGCAGTGCTCCTTTGCCCTTAGGACGACTGGAGGTATCCTTTCTTTAGGTTCACTATCTGGTTCTTTCTCCGCTGTTTTGGGTGTATCTGCAGTAGAGGAGATTTTCCTTTTCTTTTTAACTATTTGGAATTCTGTGTTGCTTTCCAAAAACTGCTGAGTGCTATCTAGGGATGCAGTATCCTCAAGTAACAACTTTACTTTCCCTGGTCAATTGTCGCTCAATAGTTTTCTTAATTTTCTTAGAAATTCTCTGTATGCTTCTTCGAATATGCTTTCATTTAGAGGCTTTGTCATGCTTGAAAGGAGGCAACAATCTTGTTAGAATAAAGTTTAAGAAGTGGGTCCAAGAGCAAAATATAAATGTCCCGTAGATCAAATCGATCTACCAGCATAAGAAGCAAAAATCTGCACTTAGAGTTTTCTGAATAATACTACTTACCAAAAAACTTTACATAATACTCCTGCCACTTGATTGCGAATTCATAGTTTTATATCTTTCACCACTTCTAAATGAGTAGAATTGTTTTTAGAATTCACATACATTTCTCACTACCATTGCTTTCTAAAATGGCGAGATCTCACAACCAAGAATCCTTATAGTCCTTATAAGGACTGGCTTAAAGGGGCGAAGCAATAATGCTTTTTATCTTCCCCGTTATTTGTAGAGGATAGTGTAGGGATAAGGTGTTATTGAGCTATTAAAGCTCTGATCATGGCAGGAGGGTAACAGTAATAGCCGAGCCTAAGTTAGAACTTCATTGGCTATTGCATTGCCATATGTTAAGTTAAAGCCGTCTCTAAAAATTCGGACGATCCCTAGACCACTCAATTGTGGACGAAAGACCGTCCATCTCAGCGTTAGCTCCACTCAGTGATGGCCTTCCACCTACCACCACCGAGCAGAACCGCTCATATTCCGAAGAAATGCATTCACCGACAAAGCCCCTCACCGGGCCGTGAGAGAGAACACTTTACCCGGAGACTCAAATTGCTCCCTTAAGGCAAAAACCTTAAGAGAACGAACTCAAACTCTCGAATCTCTGCGTCCCAGAGGGATAACAGCAACAACCGAACCTCAGTTAAACTTCATTGGCACAGCCTTGCCATCCATTACCCTCCAAGGGTAATAATCCTCCACAACGAAGTATCTTATAGTCCTTATAAGGACTGGCTTAAAGGGGCAAAGCAAGAATGCTTTGTATCTTCCCCGTTATCTGTAGAGGACAGTGTAGGGATAAGGTGTTATTGAGCTATTAAAGCTCTGATCATGGCAGGAGGGTAACAGCAATAGCTGAGCCTCAGTTAGAACTTCATTGGCTACAGCATTGCCATCCATTACCCTCCAAGGGTATTAATCACCGCATCTCACGGTCGATTATGCTTCCACAACGAAGTATTATTATTATTAGTTCTTAAAAGAACTGGGAGATGGACTGAGTCCTTGACTCTTTATCCCATCATCTGAATGAAGAAAATCTGTGTGGATGGTGTGTTATTGAGCTAAAAGCTCTAGTCATGGCTGGGTAACGGCAATAGCCAAGCCTCAGTTAAAAGTTCATTGGCTACAGCACTGCCATTCGTTACCCTGGAAGTCCTAAAAAGGACTGGTCGAGTAGGCACTTCGAAACCGCGTGTGATTCAGACAACGAAGTTTTTAAAAGAACTGGGAGGTGGACTAAGTCCTTGATTCTTTATCCCGTCATCCGAATGAAGAAAATCTGTGTGGATGGGGTGTTATTGGGCTAAAAAGCTCTAGTCATGGCTGGGTAACGGCAATAGCCGAGCCTCAATTAAAACTTCATTGGCTACAACATTACCATTTGTTATCCTGGGAATCCTAAAAAGGACATTTTTCTCCTTTTTCCACACAATGAAGTCGATATCCTTATAAAGACTGGCTTAAAGGGGCGAAGCAAGCTTTTTATCTTCCCCATTATCTGTAGAGGACAGTGTAGTGATAAGGTGTTATAAAGCTCTGATCATGGCAGGAGGGTAACAACAACAGCTGAGCCTCAGTTAGAACTTCATTGGCTACAGCATTGCCATCCATTACCCTCCAAGGGTATTAATCATCGCATCTCACGGTTTCATACCCTGACACAACGAAGTCCTTATAAGGACTGGCTTAAAAGGGCGAAGCAAGAATGCTTTTTATCTTCCCCGTTATCTCTATCGGACAGTGTAGGGATAATCTGTTATTGAGCTATTAAAGCTCTGATCACAGCAGGAGGGTAATAGCAATAGCCAAGCCTCAGTTAGAACTTCATTGGCTATAGAATTGGCATCCATTACCCTCCAAGGGTTTTTTCCCTGTCTTCTTCACACAACGAAGTCCTTATATAGTCCTTATAATGACTGGCTTAATTGGGAAAAGCAAGAATGCTTTTCATCTTCCCAGTCATCTGTAGAGGACAGTGTAGGAATATGGTGTATTTGAGCTATTAAAGCTCTGATCATGGCAGGAGGGTAACAGCAATTGCCAAACCTCAGTTAGAACTTCATTGGCTACAGCATTGCCATCCATTACCCTCCAAGGGTGTTATTAATCACCGCATCGCACGGTCGATTAACGCTTTCATAACCCAAACAACGAAGTCTTTATAAGGATAAGGATGGCTTAAATGGGCAAAGCAAGAATTCGTTTAATCTTCCCCATAGTCTGTAGAGGACAGTGTAGGGATAAGGTGTTATTGATCAATTAAAGCTCTGATCATGACACGAGGGCAACAGCAATGGCCGAGCCTCAGTTAGAACTTCATTCGCTACAGCATTGCCATCCTTTAGCCAATTGAATTGAATGAATCAATCACCGCATCTCACGGTCGATTGATTAATTCTTAACCCCACCTCACACAACGAAGTCCTTATATCCTTATAAGGACTGGCATAAAGCAAGAAGCATCAATGCTTTTTACCTTCCCCGTTATCTGTAGAGGACAGTGTACGGATTAGGTGTTATTGAGCTATTAAAGCTGTGATCATGGCAGGAGGGTAACAGCAATAGCCGAGATTCAGTTAGAACTTCATTGGCTACAGCATTGCCATCCATTTCCCTCCTAACACATAACGAAGTCCTATAAGGACTGGCTTAAAGGGGCGAAGCAAGAATGCTTTTCATCTGCCCCGTTATCTGTAGAGTACAGTGTAGGGATAAGGTGTTATTAAGCTATTAAAGCTCTGATCATGGCAGGAGGATAACAGCAATAGCCGAGTCTCAGTTAGAACTTCATTAGCTACTGCATTGCCATCCATTACCCTCCAAGGGTATTGGTTTGAATGAATCACCGCATCTCACTTATAGTCCTTATAAGGACTGGCTTAAAGGGGCGAAGCAAGAATGCTTTTCATCTTCCCCGTTATCTGTAGAGGACAGTGTAGGGAAAAGGTGTTATTGAGAAATTAAAGCTCTGACATGGCAGGAGAGTAACAGCAATAGCCGAACCGTAGTTAGAACTTCATTGGCTACAGCACTGCCATCCTTTACCCTCCAAGGGTATTGGATTGAATGAATCAATCACCGTATCTCACGGTCGATTGATTCCATTAATAACCTAAATCTAATCACCGCATCTCACTCCTTAAGTCCTTATAAGGACTGGCTTAAAGGGGCGAAGCAAGAATGCTTTTCATCTTCCCCGTTATCTGTAGAGGACAGTGTATTGATAAGGTGTTATTGAGCTATTAAAGCTCTTATCATGGCTGGAGGGTAGTAGCATTAGCCGAGCCTCAGTTAGAACTTCATTGGCTACAGCATGCCATCCATTACCCTCCAAGGGTATTGGATTGAATGAGTCAATCATCGCATCTCACGGTCGATTGAATCAATCAATAACCTAAATCTAATCACCGCATCTCACTTAAAAAGCTGTAGTCATGGCTGGGTAACGGCAATAGCCGAGCCTCAGTTAAAACTTCATTGGCTACAGCATTGCCATTTGTTACCCTGGAAGTCCTAAAAAGAACTTTTGGCTTGTCTAAAGCGAGCCACCGCATCTCACTCCTTAAGTCCTTATAAGGACTGGCATAAAGGGGCGAAGCAAGAATGCTTTTCATCTTCCCCGTTATCTGTAGAGGACAGTGTAGGGATAAGGTGTTATTGAGCTATTAAAGCTCTTATCATGGCAGGAGGGTAACAGCAATAGCCGAGCCTCAGTTAGAACTTCATTTGCTACAGCATTGCCTCCGTTACCCTCCAAGGGTATTGGATTGAATGAATCAATCACCGCATCTCACGGTCGGTTGGTTCCTCCTTCAGATCCGCATCTCATGTCATCTCATTTTTTTATAAGGACTGGCTTAAAGGGGCGAAGCAAGAATGCTTTTCATCTTCCCCGTTATCTGTAGAGGACAGTGTAGGGATAAGGTGTTATTGAGCTATTAAAGCTCTGATCATGGCAGGAGGGTAACAGCAAATGCCGAGCCTCAGTTAGAACTTCATTAGCTACAGCATTGCCATCCATTACCCTCCAAGGGTATTGGATTGAATGAATCAATCACCGCATCTCACGGTCGATTGATTCCTCCTTCAGATCCGCATCTCATGTCCATGTCATCTCATTGTCGATAGAGCAGTTTTTTTATACTTTTTAAAGGTAAATAATAAAATGGTGTCTATTAAATTAGTTAATTTTATTTAGTTGATTTTATGTTATTAGATTACTTACTGTTATTAATATTATTAATTACATTTATGTTATTATGGTTATTAAATATTATTGACATTTAGATCATTGAATTAAATAACATTTGAATGTGGAATGTGGAAAATAAATATTTTTTTAAACTAATATAAAATATTTAAACAGAAATGAACACAAATTTTATTTCGGATACTTAATTAAATTAAAGTTCAGACGTATTGCAGATATGTCTGAAATTAGTATTTTGTAATATACTAAATAGTAAACACTATAGTTTTAAAAATATATTATAGTATATATATTATAAGCATTTCATCGAAACTCACTTCTGATTAAGGATATAATGTTAATTCCAGTCAAATTGTTAATTTATTACAGCGCAAATATACTGGCTATTTTCTGTCACGTGTTATAAGTTTAAATGCAACTGCAGACCTGATACGTCAGGTGGCGTTGAATAAATACTTGCACCAATGACAATTTCTGACTGCGCACGTGCTCTACTTAATTAAGTGATTTAGAATGTCATTTTATTTCATTTAGATACAAAATTAATTTTTGTTTTCTGATCTTTGCGAAATTGAGTCAGGAAGCAGATAATGACGAAAACAACTTCACATAATGAGAAAAAAGAAATCTAAAATTAAAACCCAAATAATTAATATAATTATGGAATGGCTATCAGAATTCAAAGTTCACTTTGAGAAGTATGTAAGTTAACTTTCATGTGATTTAATTATTTTCAAGTTATAATGGAAATCGATTTACGGTTTCGTTATTTCTTTTTATATAGGTCTAGAGAATGAAAAGTTTTCCTTTTGGATTTTAATTAACACTTGAGAATGTGACAGTAACAATGTTTGCAATTAAAAGTATTCTTTAATGTTTCACACAGTCACGTACCATAAGTATATTTAAATAAACAAAAATAATGATTTGTAAAAAATAATAAATAGAAAATGTAATAATAATAAAAAAAACTGTGAAGAAAAATAAATTTCATTTTGGTTCAAGTATTTTTTCCCCTCTCCTAATTTTGCTGTTTCCATGCAATAAGCATGGCTAGAATCTCTCATTAGCAAAATCAAATTATATAAATTTGAAAAAAAGAAGAAGAAAAAGTTGGTTCTAAATTAAAATCACATTTTCAAAGTCCTTTTTTATTATTATTTTTTTACTTGTTTTTCCTCTGTAAAATTAGAAAAAGTGCCTAATAAATATACTTTGAATTTATCTTCGAAATTAGAGATTTTAATTTTTGAAATTTAGACTGAAATTTGAAAGGTAAAGTAAAAAAAAAAAAAAAAAAAAAAAAAAAAAAAAAAAAAAAAAATCTAAAAGACCTGTCAAACTTACAAAGTGATAATAACAATTAAAAAAAAAAAAGAATAACTAAACGAAGTTTTGCAAGTATGTTATAAAGTTCACTTATTCTCTGAGGATTAGGTTTAGTTTTCCCATCTTACACTGAAATCCTTACATGTTATAACACTATGCCTACTCACGCACTCATTTTACTTTTTTTGCAGGAAATTACATAAAAATGTCTGGACTTTTCAAAGCGATGACCTCTTTAGAGGTCTTTAGATAGCTGCTGTTACGGGTCATTCAATCTGCCTATTTTTTCTTTCAAGGTACTCTGTACTACAGAGGCTGTAGTCGTGGGAGTCCTGATTCTACTCTTAAACTACGCTTCACTCTCACATGCTTACATGTCTACAAGCAGAACATGACCAGCTGAGCTCGTAATGAGCTACTGACATTGTATCTCATGTATGTAGGCGACCGTGCGCTAAGAAGAAAATGAAATTGGGAGGAAAACGAACTCGCTATTAGCAAGAACTTGTTTGGAGAAGTGTTTTAAAAGTAAGATGTAAGTTTCAAAGTAAATCAAATAATGAGGATTTTTTCATGAAAAGTCAATGCAAAACGCCTTCAGTTTTGTATGTTGACGTAAGCTTTAAAAATGAACTGATTTTATGGTTCAATATTACATCATTCTATGCAATATATATATATATATATATATATATATATATATATATATATATATATATATATATATATATATATATATATATATATATTGCATTATATATATATATATTGCATTATATATATATATATATATATATATATATATTGCATTATATATATATATATTGCATTATATATATATATATATATATTGCATTATATATATATATATATATATATATACACATTCCATTACAATATATATATACAATATACTGTATATATTGTAATATATATATTGTAATATATACAATATATATATAATATATATATATATATAACTTTATATATATATATTGCATTATATATATATATATATATATATATAACTTTATATATATATATTGCATTATATATATATATATATATATACACATTCCATTACAATATATATATACAATATACTGTATATATTGTAATATATATATTGTAATATATACATAACTCGGAATCAGCCTTTTTATTTTAAAATATTTAAGTTATTTATTTTTATAATTGGTGTCTCAGTTCTACTTAATTAAAAGTTTTAAAAATTCTTTAAATGCTTAAAAATTAAATGGAATTTTATATTTTAACTTTTATTTAGAGATCTTTTAATAATTTTGTATGAACATTTTAGAATATAATGTATTTTGGTCGAATATTGGAGAGAAAAAAAAACTTATTTTTTTATTTTTTCTAAGGTTTAAATCAGCGATTTTCAACCGGTATGACGCTAGAGGTCTTCAGGTGTGCCGCGAGATTTATGAAAACAAATTAATTGAAAGAAATAATGTCGTAATTTTCGCATTTATTTATTAACGTGTGGTCTTCCATCTTCTTGTGTGTGTAAATCAATCAAAATTATGCCTATTTTTTGCCAGATCATCAAAAAATTTAAAAGAATATATGTTATATATGTTTAGTGTATCGCAGAATTTTAATAATTAGTCTAGGTGTGCCGTGTTATGAAAAAGGTTGAAAATCACTGGTTTAAATGATAACATTATAGACTGAATCCTTGTCACAATTGCCAGTTTGTATAAAATGAAACTTATAAAACTAATCGTTAAGTTTTAAAATAAGATGAGATAATTTTATGAAACTCCTTCTGAAAGGATATCATACAGAAAAATCCGTCCAATTTGATCACTCTGCACCATAAATGTCCACCTGGCTTTTTTTTTTTTTTTTCTATTTATTATTTCTGCATGCATTTAGGAACTTTTTAGCTGTTCTTCTATACAGTTTACTTATTAAATCGCTTCAATATCAATATCAGAGACTTACAGAACTGCACACGGTATAAATGACACTTGCATAATACTTTCTAGAGATTTTTTTATTCTGATTTTACAGACTGAAATTTCCTAAAGACCATTGTACGAAATGTCGTAAAGATGGAAGACCATACAAATACTGACCCGAAAGCAGAAAATCATCTAGAAGACTACCATACTACAGCAGGCATAATTCCTACCTCATTAACTAGCGTTAAGCTAGTTAGTGAGGTAGGAATAGGAATGCCAGTTCTGTGGTTATTATGACACTTGAAAAAAAAACGTATATCAGATAAGTACTAAGTGACCCGCTGAGTTCCGGGAAAGAGGAAGAGAATGTCGCATCGAGGTATTTACCTGCACGTGCCTGTTCTAGACCAAAAAACAGCAATTCTCCACGTTTTCAGCTGAATTCGATGAAATCAAAATTGTCCCTTGTAATATGGCTGATCCAAACCATACCACTGACATCTACACGTCACACGCACGTTCTTTTCGTAATCAGGATTGATAATCCCCCACTAATTTTCCTCAACTGTCATACAAGCTCGCTTGCTTTACGTGACCCCCCCCCCCCCACCCACACCTTTAAATTTATTTCTATCATCATTTATTCTATAATAGCATCGAAGAAAGATCAATAGTTACTGTTGCTGGAAGAGTGGTTTTATTCAACAAACGCTGAACAATTCTGAGACAATTTTTAATTTTATTTATTTTTTTTTGTAAATAATCCGATGTAATACTGTATACTGTAACAGACAAACTGAAATTGCATATTAAAATGTATGCTCTTTTACATCATTTATCTAAAAACAAGATTCATTGCCGCTTTCTTATTTCAACTTACATGTTAAAGGGTTTTTGCATTCGTTGAATAATATTTTATCAGAGAAAAAAAAAACAGACTGGACATACCGGAGAATGAATATCGTTTCAGCAGAGAATTTAAGATGATAGAAAGACAACAAAGGGGGGGACATAAATTAACTGTTTAAAACAATAAATTAAAGAAAATCCATGCATTTATAATAATTTTTACTTTCAAATTAATAATTCTGTAAATATCCTAAAATTGTTAATAGTTTTTATAATATCATTTAACACCATAAATATATTTTATGATTTTATATATAATAGCCTACTGATCATAATTTTTAATAATATCCAACAAAGTCATTTTCAGGATTTCCAGGGTAACAATTAGCAATGCTGAACCGAGGAAGTAAACTGAGGTTCGGCTGTTGCTGTTATCCTGGGTGTGAGTTTTTGAGTTCGCTCCCTTAGGGTTTTTGCCTTAAGGGAGCACCTTGAGTCTCCGGGGAAGGTGTTCTCCGGCAGGGCCCGCTGAGGGGTTCTTGTCGGTGAATTATTTTCCTCGGAATTTGAGCGGTTCTGCTCAGGAGTCGGGGAGCCCATCGGGGTGCTAGGATGGGGCGGCCGACACTGAGTGGAACCAACGCTGAGCGGTTCTGCTTAAACGGGGAGCCCGTCGGGGTGCTTGGACGGGGCGGCCGTCAATGAGTGGAACCAACGCTGAGACATGGACGGTCTTTCGCCCACTATGGAGTGGCCTAGAGATCGTCCGATTTTTTGAGATTTTACCCTTTACTTACTAATCAGGGTAACAATTAGCAATGCTGAACCGAGGAAGTAAACTGAGGTTCGGCGGTTGCTGTTATCCTGGGTGTGAGTTTTTGAGTTCGCTCCCTTCGGGTTTTTACCTTAAGGGAGCACCTTGAGTCTCCGGGGAAGGTGTTCTCCGGCAGGGCCCGCTGAGGGGTTCTTGTCGGTGAATTATTTTCCTCGGAATTTGAGCGGTTCTGCTCAGGAGTCGGGGAGCCCATCGGGGTGCTAGGATGGGGCGGCCGACACTGAGTGGAACCAACGCTGAGCGGTTCTGCTTAAACGGGGAGCCCGTCGGGGTGCTTGGACGGGGCGGCCGTCAATGAGTGGAACCAACGCTGAGACATGGACGGTCTTTCGCCCACTATGGAGTGGCCTAGAGATCGTCCGATTTTTTGATGAGTTTTTGAGTTCGCTCTCTTAAGGTTTTTACCTTAAGGGAGCACTTTGAGTCTCCGGCACGGCCCGCTGAGGGGTTCTTGTCGGTTAATTATTTTCCTCGGAATTTGAGCGGTTCTGCTCAGTGGTCGGGGTGCTAGGACGGGGCGGCCGTCACTGAGTGGAACCAACGCTGAGCGGTTCTGCTAGGTCGGGGAGCCCGTTACTGAGTGGAACCAACGCTGAGATATGGACGGTCTTTCGCCCATTATGGAGTGGCCTAGAGATCGTCCGATTTTTTGAGATTTTACCCTTTACTTACTAATCAGAGTAACGAATGGCAATGCTGAACCAAGGAAGTTAACTGAGGTTCGGCTGTTGCTGTTATCCTGGGTGATGAGTTTTTGAGTTCGCTCTCTTAAGGTTTTTGCCTTAAGGGAGCACTTTGAGTCTCCGGGGAAGGTGTTCTCCGGCACGGCCTGCTGAGGGGTTCCTGCCGGTGAATTATTTTCCTCGGAATTTAACGGTTCTGCTCAGTAGTCGGGGAGCCCGTCACTGAGTGGAACCAACGCTGAGATATGGACGGTCTTTCTCCCATTATGGAGTGGCCTAGAGATCGTCCAATTTTTTGAGATTTTACTCTTTACTTACTAATCAGGGTAGCAAATGGCAATGCTGTAGCCAATGAAGTTTTAACTGAAGCTCGACTATTGCCGTTACCCAGCCGTGATTAGAGCTTTAGCTCAATAACACCCCATCCAGGTTTTCTTCATTCAGATGACGGGATAAAGAGTCAAGGACTCAGTCCAAGAACTTCTAATAATATCCAAGTGGATATTTGGAAAAGCAATGTTCTCAACCTTCTTTCATGTGATCCCCATTTTATTTTTATTATGGATATTTGGAATACGTGGTGAAGCAACTTTTTTTTTTTTTTTTAATACTGTAAAGCAATATTTCTCAACCTTCTTTCATGTGTGCCCCATTTTTTATAACATTAATTTTTGTGGCGCCCCCACCTTCTTCCCTTGCAATTTTTGTGTTGGGACACTGACAAAACCAATAAAATTTAGCAAAACAATAACAAAAAATAAAATAAAATAAAAATAGGAATTAATTAAAATTTTTAAATATTCATACAAATTTCAATACGTTATCAAACGTTTCGAAAATTGTATAGATCTGGCATAACTTCACAAACCGTTGAATCGTATCGGCTTTTCGGAAACATTCGCGATTTCATCACGGGAAGTCTCGAATGTTCTGGAAATGTTTCTGCGAGTATAAATATGGCTTGAAAGGGCAAATAACACTGCAACTGTGAGAAGTCGATGGTCGGCGTTATTTTACTCCTATTCGCAACGACTGTGATACACGGTATAAAAACAATCTTTTCTAGCGTAAAAAAATGGATAAATTTTTAATTGGACGTAAGTGGGCATCTGACGACTGTGGAGAGTCGACGTCAACAAATTCGGGTTCACAGAATATCACTCCGAAAGTAAAATCAAGAAAGTATGCAGCGAAATATTTAGATTTTGGTTTTACAAAGACTGAAGTAAATGATAAAGGAAGACCACTGTGTGTTATTTTGGCGGCTGATAGCATGAAGCCGAATAAACTTAAAAGATATTTGGAAACACTTCGTGAGGAGTATGCTAACAAACCTCGAGAGATGTTTGCTGCCAAACTGAAATGTTTTGAAAACCAAAAATCTAGCATTAAAAAAGCTTTGTCTGTAAATGAAAAAAAAAGCTTTACTAGTTTCTTACAAAGTTGCATATAAAACAGCTAGGTGCAAAAAAGCCCACACTATCGGAGAAGACCTATTTCTGCCAGCTGCGATTGATATTGTGGAAACTATGCTTGGAGAAAGTTTTTACTAAACAACTACAGTGCATACCTTTATTAAATGATATTGTTGCTCAGAGAATTGGTGATATATGTGAAGATATGCAGCAACAACTTTTGTCGAAGCTTTGTGACCAATTATTCTCAATTCAGCTTGGTGAGGCAACAGACAGCAACAAGGATTGTCATTTAATTGCTTATGTTCGATTTTGCGCTCGATTATCATTATTTTTTTTAAGAGTTATTTTATTTTTAGTTATTTTAAGAGTTTAAAATAACTCTTAAAAGTAGAAAAATTGTGTTGGAATTTGCAGTGATGGTGTTCGAGTTATGTCTGGAAGGTTTAAAAGTTTCCAAGCCCTTGTGAGGGAAAAAAAACCCACATTGCATGATTCATAGAGAAGTTCTTACTGCAAAGGAAATGAGTCCTGGTCTAAACATTGTGTTAACAATAGTTATAAACGTTGTGAATTATATAAAAATGAGACCTTTCAAATCAAGACTGTTTTATGAACTTTGCAAAGACATGGCTGGAGCGGAACATTCAGCGTTACTGTTTTACTGCAAGACAAGATGGTTATCACAGGGGAAATGTTTACAACGTGTTTACGAATTAAGAGACGAAATAGCAATCTTCTTGGAAAAGGAAAATCACGAAGAAGCAGAGAAGTTTAAAGACCACTTATTTGTGATGAAGTTGAGCTACTCGGTGGATATATTCGAGTAACTAAATATATTAAACCTGCAAATTCAAGGAAAAAAAATACATATATCTTAGAGATGAGTGACAAAGCTAATGCTTTTTGTTAAAAACTAGTTATGGAACAAAAAGGTAAAACAGCAAAAATTAGAAATGTTTGCAAATGTGAATTTATCAGAACCTACAAGGCAGAAGATCAACACATCAAAGTTTTATTTACAACTATTGGAAATCGTTTAATAATGTTAACGAAAAATTTCAGAAACTATTTTCTAACCGGCGACAACATAATGGCAATGCACAAGTGGGTTAGAAACCTATTTCAAATTGCTCCCGAAGGTTTCTCAATTGAAGACAATTTATAGACTTTACGTCAAGCGACGAAATCAAAGGACAATTTGCATCTAAAGCGCTGTTTGAATTTTGGGCCGGTGTTGATGATGAATTTTCTTCACTAAAGTCAAGAGCTTTTCGTGCACTTTTGCCATTTTCAGCATCTTATCTTTGTGAAATCGGGTTTTCTGCAGTGGCTGCCTTAAAAACAAAATACAGATTTTAAATCTATATTTTGTTAAATATAGTAAGAGAACTAAGAGTGTCAATTTCCAATGTATCACCATCACATGAAAAGCTTTGCTTCGCAACACAGGCTCAAGGAAGCCGTTGATTTTTAGATTCATTGTTATTGTTTAGTTTTAATTAGTTGCTCGGTATATTTTGCAATATTGATATGTTCCCGTAAGCATAACTAGCTTATTCAATACAGTAGGTTTTATACATTTTATTATTTTATTTTTAGAGTGCATTTTATGTTTTTGTTTTTATATTGTTTTTGTGTCAATAAATAGTTTCATTAAATGTTTCAGTAAAGTAGTAGTTTTTCCTTTGATATCTATTTTCTTTGCGCCTCCCAAAGGGGGCTCGCCCCCATAGGTCGAGAATCACTGCTGTAAAGAGTATTAATTACATTTATGAATAAACGTTGTTAATTTCATTTTTGTTATGGGACTAGAGTTCTTTTGAAATAATGCTCAGATTTCTTTTTTTTGTGTGTGAGAGGGAGAGAGAGAGAGGGATAGTTCTGAATTACTTTAGGACTGGAGATCTAACTTATATTATCTGAATGCCTTGCTCCACTCATTGTATTCAGGCAACAGCCAGCTGGTCATTTTATCTCTTTGTGGAGGGGAAGATCACAAATCAGTAAACATTAAGGCATTCAATCGACTTCACATTGCGGTTTTCTTACTACTAATTTTATGGTCTCTTTCTCCTACCCTTTGTAAGTGGATTTCTTTCTCCTACCCTTTGTAAGTGGATTGCCTACTTCCACCAGAGTCATATACCGTGTGTCATGGTGGACGATTTCCCCCTCATCTGATTTTTCCATCAATGCTGGAGCACCCCCAAGGGTCTGTGCTTTCACCTACAATTTTTATCCTATACATTAATGATTTATCTCACTAATATTCAGTCTTATTCATAGTTTTGATGATGACAGTATGCTGTATTTTTCTCTTTGTCATTCACAAAACCTTGTGGTGCTCAAATGACGTAAGCTTCAAGATCTTCTCTTGTTGATGTCTTAATCGATCTTCTAACCATTCTCAAGTGGGGTATAGACAACTTAGTAAATTTTAATATAACCAAAATGCATTCCTGAATTATTTCATGGAAGAAATACAGTACTTCACTCTTTATCACTTTCAATACCCCTCTGCTCATCAAATAAGATCACTTTTCTCTTCTTGGACTTGCACATCTACCCTATCCTGCCATAAACACCTCACTCCCATAGCCTCTTCAGTCCCCCCTAAACTTGACACTCTTTTCAGAATATTGCTCACACATCTGTTGTGGTCCCCTTCCAGAAATTCCCTCAAAATAGAAGAGTTATGGATCGTCTATTAAATTATTCGCTTAATAGATGACCCTTCTTTCTTGCTAACTCTCTCCGGTATGTATAATAACATCATATATAAAATATACATATGATATAGATAATAATGATGTTCAGCCTGTAGAACACTCACTGCTCAGGAAAGCCTCTCCCCTAATAGAGGAGGGATGGGACTATTGAAGAGGAACAAATACAGAATAGGATTTTTGTAATTATTTAGAAGGCAAAAAATAGATTTGTTTTATTTAGCAATTTAAACAATGATTTTTTTTTTCAATTAAAAAAAAAAACCTGTTTTATTATTTAGCAATTTAAACAATGATTTTTTTTTTCAATTAAAAAAAAAACCTGTTTTATTATTTAAAATTCGTCACAATAAAATGTGTTTCAACTAAACCCACAAGATGGTATGCCATTAAATAAATATTAACCAAAAATATGCACTCAGTGTATTTCTTCAAGCCATACAAATTTTGACCCATTTTAAGTGTATTTATGTATTACATTTATTTTTGTTTCTAGTTAGTCAGAGAGAGAAAGAAACTTCAACCTTTTGTCTCTTCTTTTGACAGCAAACAAGATGTATATCGTGTGGAAAGAACAGAGATGGAAAAGATACCCAGCATTCCATGGTCACGCATCGCACATGACGCTATCAGTCAACGATTACCATGAATACATATAAATGTGCATGCTTTGCCTGTTTTAGGATTTTCGAATATTTAAATAAATTTTATTACTAAAATCAGATTTTAGTAATTCAGTATAGTAATTTTTTTATTAGTGAATTGTTTTCCTAGTTAATGTGCATAAAAAAAATGATGTTTCAAATATAAGCAAAATTAGCGAATAAAAACAAAAACGGATTTGAATACGAAACTTCATATCATTATCATATCAGGTATCGTGTGTCTGTTTTGCAAGCCAATTTAACATTTTCTTCTTTAAATCTTCTGTTATGCTTTTAAATTAAAAATGAAGTAATTGATTTTTGTGTTATAAGTTTTTATTATTATTTTAGTTGTTGTTTGAAACAGGCTCTCAGAGATATATTTTTCATTTAAAGTTTTGTTGATTTTCTAAAATTTTATTAAATTATAGTTTAAAATTGGTTTTTTTTTAAAAAAGAAAAGATTAGAAAGGCAATTTTACATACTATTTATTTAGACACCATTCGTATATTTTTATACTAAAAATATAAAAAATAATAATTTAGCCGACTTAATAATCAAGATATCACTTGATGAATTTTTCATCTTGAAAACTGGTTTATCATCCAAAAAAAAGAGAGAAAGAGAAACTATGTAAACTGACCTGAACACACGGAGACATATCTCATCAAAACAATCCTCACAAAAATAATAAAACTAATTATTTTTCTTGATGAGGTACAACAGCTCAACCAATGGGAACGTGCACACTGTATGCTATTATAATATTCTCACTTTCACAGATACCTTGGTTTTATAACATAAATGCTTTAATCTGCTTGGTGAGAAATATAAATATTTTATCGTTATTCCAAAAACACTGTTTAAAAGATCCGTTGAAATTAAAACTCCGATTTCTAGCCGAAAGCAAATATACGCAGAATAAGTTAGATTATGTTGTCTTGAGTTACAGCCAGCCGAAGTGCATAAAGCTATGAAGCCAGTGTGTTATGTGTAATATTTGATTGTGAGTGAACTACATAGTTAGCTCGATGTTGATATTCAAGTTCGATCTAATTACTGGAGATAAGTTTGAAACATCTATCATATTATCGAAATCCGGAAAGCTAATATAAGACAAAAATACATTTCATTCCTATAGTGTTCATTTAAGTAATGCAATACCGGGGCAACTCATGGCGAAGGTTTTCTTAACGTACAAAAATTAATATTTAAACGCTGTTCTTAATAGCTGTTTATTTCTTTGAATCTCTGTGATTTTCTGAATCTTCAGTCTTATAAATAAGAGTTTACAATATTTCTCTTATTCATTAATCTTGTTGAATTTCTGTCTAAGTAATATGCGGCTCAGTACATAAAACATCTCACGGAAATCAACCCAATTTGTAAGCAATAACAAAGTAATCATCTACATCAGAGGTTTTAAACCTTTTCCAGTGGCGTACCACTATATTTAATTCAATATATTAGATGTAGCAGTAAGCAAATCTGTTTTCGTACCACCCGGCAGTGGCTCGCGTACCATAGGTTGAGAATCCCTGATCTACATCATAAGAATACTTATTTAAATTATAGCGACAAAAAAGTTCTTAAAAGAACTGGGCGATGGACTGAGTCCTTGACTCTTTATCCCGTCATCTGAATGAAGAAAATCTGTGTGGATGGAGTGTTATTGAGCTAAAAAGCTCTAGTCATGGCTGGGTAACGGCAATAGCCGAGCTTCAGTTAAAACTTCATTGGCTACAGCATTGCCATTTGTTACCTTGGAAGTCGTAAAAATTACTTTCCTGACACCGGATGATATAATAATTTGTGAGTTCAACGTATCTCATCATTGGCCTGTGGAGTAAGATAGGCTGAGGTTCAGCAGATAGTAGGAGAGGAAAATAAAGATAGAGTGCATAGTAGTAGAGTAGATGAAAGAGGCCTCAGCTGACCTGTTTTAGCTGTTGACCCCCCCAGGGGTGCTTCTAAAACGGTCGTTGATTTTTCACTTTTAAAAAGGAAAAATCCTGAAAAGGGAAAAAAAGGAGAGACTAAGCAAATTTAACAAGTGTAAATAAATCTAAAGACTATGTGGAAGACAATTCTATAGAGGAATGAGTTTGCCGAGCAAACCCAGAACAGTATAACCAGGAAAAGAAGGGAGATGACCTGGCCCAGAAGACCCCGCCCTGAAAAGGGCTTGGGACCACCTCGATGTTGGCCTTCGCAGTCCGGGTTTGTTCAGGTCAACCCCAACCTGGGGACAGAAAAACTTTCAACTGCGAAAAGACTAGACATACCTGTGGGGTAAACGCTGATCAGGAAGGAAGATCGAGACAGCGTCAACACCTACAACTTGAAGGTGTTATAGGTGCAGACACAACCGGATTCCCCCCTGTATGATCTGGCAGATGGTTGGTGGATCGCACCATCTCCTCAGGAACCGCTCTTCTCCCCGTAAGTACCTTTCCTGCTCCAGGAAGCGGCGGAGGTAGGCTGAGAGACAGTTCTTAACACAGAGATAGATGCGATCCTCCTCGTTAAGAAGGTGTTTTTTCCTGATTTTCCAAATGTGCTTAATCACATTTATTACGAAAATCAGGTGCTTCTTGTTTTTGGTTACTGGTGGAGGAAACTGTAGCAGGACTACTTCGGCGAATGTGAGCGCTGGGATCGCAAGCACCTCAGCCAGTCTGTGCCAAACAGGCTGTGCTGCGGGCAGTGAAAGAAGAGCTGCCCTACGGTTTCTATCGCACCGCAAACACATAATGTATGCCATCATTCAGCAACAAAAAAGTTACCAACCAAACCTTAATAAAAAATATTTATCTAAAAAAAAATGGTAGAAATAAAAATAGAAATGTTTGTGTCTTTAATTCAACAAAATATTTCACTTGTACTGTTATAATGAAATTAAATTTGAAAACATTTATATATTTTATTTTTATTTATAAACATATGAAATAATTAAGAAGATTTAAGTTCTGAATATTTTAAAAAACCAATCGCTCACGCAACCAATGAAATGCCATCTGTAGACTATGCGGTGAAATATCTTGTAAGCGAAATATATTCGCTTACACGATAGAGAGAGGGAAAAATGAAATAATATCATTTATATAAAACTAATTTAATTAAACACTTTATGACTACTTGAATAATATTCTGTGTTTTTAAATTAATTTTTTTTCATTATATTGTAGTCGCATTTTGTTTTGAGTTTAAGTCAGAGCAGAATTCAGTTTTGGTCGGCTAAGTACGTATATATAAATTTCTATACGTAACTATGTCAAAATTATTTCGCTCAGCTTTTTCCTTCACCCATCAATGCACGCGGCAGTAAACGTAATGAAAGACACTCCTATAATAATAAACAACGCTGAACCGGCTGCTCATAAAAAATCGATAGAGATATTTTTTTATTTGATTAGAACACTTTCGTCTGTTTGCTTTCTATAAGATAAACCTTTTATAAAGCGTAATAATAATAATAATAATAATAATAAAAACATTTCAGAGGTTTTAGATTACCACAATTATCAGCATTTGTCATCACTCTTGATAAAACTGTAGATGATACTATCAGATGTCATCTTAACGTGAAATCTCACCCCTTTCAAAGAAATTTATTTCACTACTTGTATACGGGAAATAGATGACTTCTGCATTACTTCAACCAAGGTGTCTCGTCTGGGTCTGACTCCCACTAATGAAACCTCAATAAAGGTCGAAACCAGTCTGGGTAGCGGCCCTTCCCATAAGGCAATAGCATACACGTCCGAAAGGATGTGTGCTTTGCATTATGGGATATAAAGGCTATTAATGTGAATTCATTAACCTCTATATGCAAGTATTCTAGTCGTAAAGATATTTCACATGTAAACTTTCTTGTACTTTGAAAAAGGATTAATTAAGAATATAATTCTTTGGGAAGTTTAATTTTATTTGTAACTTAATAAAAATATATCTATTATATTGTATTTATTTTATTTTGAGAGGTATTTATTTTCTACACCTTCTACATTATAACATCTTAAATATATAATAATCAATCGTATGACCATTTTTTATATTTTATTTTATACTTAATATTTCATTTCACGTTTTTCAAAGTTGTTCATAACTTCATTCTAACTTTTGTTAACAAAACTATCAGTTAGTTTTAGTTATATTGACTTAACATCCCAAATTTTGACTGGCTTCATTAAAATAAAAATGTTTGTATTCATATCGTCCTGCATTATTAAAATTGAAAGAAATGTTTACTATTTTCATGAAAAAATAAGATTAACGTGTTTATTCTAAGTTGAAATAAAATTTTCATTTCACAAGTTATTACAGTTATTACAAGTCATTGAAGGTAATTACAAGGTTGGCAGGATAACTTTTCGCCGCCAGGTGTCGTTGTATTAAATCTTTATGAGATTTGCCAGTTTCGTCATTATATTAGCTTTCTGTGTTTTAATTTTACATTAAATATTACACGATTTCAGTAATGGATTGCTCATCGTGTTCTGAAAATGTCGAAATGGGTAGGACGAAAGAACTGTGTTTGCATTAAATTTGTTTTAAAACGAGAAATGCTTCGGAGGCCTTTCAAGTGCTGCTGTCACAGTGACCTTAGCTATCAATGCATCATTAAACTCTAAACCAAAACCCTCTCAAATATTGAAGTAACCTTTTTTTTTTTTTTTGGAACGTTAATACCATATTCTAAGAAAGTAAGGTATGCTTAGTCCAAAAGTGACACCAATGCTGGAGTCCGTGTATAAATTCGTAAAAGGGTTGAATTAAAAGGTACAGCAATCCAATTTTTGCATTTCTCATTTGGTGCTATTATAGTTCACGATTTTTAAACGAATTTTCACTCCTTTTGTTATGCCAAAATTGATTATCGTGTCCTGGATTATTAAACCATGCCAATAAGAAGCAGACAACAATGGAATGAGGCCATAGTTTGCTGGATACACCCAAAGAATATCGATTAGAAAATCAGTTTCATCATAAGTTGACAAAAGATAGTTTTATTTTCTTTCCTTTATCAACCAATGAAGAAATAGGAAAATAAATAAATAACAGACATTACGATCGTGCATATTGAAGAAATGCATGATGGACCTTGAAACCTACAAAGAATTAATGTTTGTTTTTTTTTACTATAGAATTCGGAGTTTTTTTTTTAATCTCTGAACCTAAATAAAAACTTCTTGAGAAAAAAAAAAAAAAAAATCACACACACGCACGCACAAGTGCTGTGCATCCTTTATCGTTAAAGTGTTACGAATGTAGGAGCTCAAAGTTCCTGGAAGTCTGACATACTTTTCTAATTCTAGCGCAGAATCTTCCATTTTCAGATAATTAACAGTCTGGAAGTTAATGATGAATGAAGAGCTGAATACGTTAATGATCGCAGGGCCTTTTTTAATGAGATGCCTCTGTATGGAATGCTTTAAATCAACCCATCCTATAATTCAGAATATTATAGTTCATTTCGTGGCAGTTTACCGTCATTTGTAGAGACAGGCCGGTGTCACAAAGTGTCCACTTCGGTTTTAGCTGGTGGGTAATTATAGTTATTATTCCATATCAATCAGTTTCCATCATAAAAAAACTTGGTATTTGTTTTGTGCAACCCTATCCTTGAGTGAAACACGAGTTGTGAAATGATGCAATGTTACGTCACAATGGAACTCAAGAATGAGAATTAAGTTTCATTGTTACATCACAATGGAACTTAATTCGTGTGATAATTATTTAATATCCAGTTTACAAAGCAAAATAAACTTCTTATAGTGATGTTAGTTTTACTGTTTGACACTAGGTTTGCAAAACAGTCTGCTCATAAAATTCTTTTGTAGTCGGAGATTAATATTCTACAGAATCATGTTTGACAAACTCCCATCACGATATACATTAATAGTGTGTATGGACTAGAGTTGAAAAGAATAAAGAACACTCTCATAAATGTAGCTGAGAGAGAATATAAATGGTTGATCTTACTTGAGATAATATTTCAGTGCAGAGAATGTAGAGATAAATTTAATCAGTTATACGGAAAAAAATAATTTTAAAAAAGTAGGCGTTGATTATCAATAAGTGATGTAACATCATATGATAGTATACTTAATAATCATGTAAAACAAACTTGTCCTTGCCGTCACTTAAAAAAAAATTGATTATAATTTTGTATAACTGAATAACGTTGACAACAATGCTAAACTCAGCGTAACAATTACCAGATACCAGTATTTCTATTCAGAATGATTCTGTGTAGCAAACCTTTATAACATTCTTTGTTATCTTTTTACTGATAAAATGCTCTTATACAGACTGTTTTTTCTTCTTCTTCAGAATCCGATGAGTTATTTTCACACATCTTTATCTATCCGAATAATTTAGCAATGAATTCAGTTTAAGTACTAAAAATTATTACATTACGAGAATGAGTAGTCAGCCATAAGCATACCCAAAATTTGAGTTTTATTATAAAGAAAGTTGGGTCCTCTTTCTTCTCTACATGTTATGAATGCTTTCTGCACTTATTAATGTTTAAAATGATCATTTCCCCCTTCTATCTTTCAGGTTTCCACTGGATCTGAAGACACTTTACATAATTGAGACTTTATTACACATTGTGGAATGTTTTTACCAAAACTGGTGCGGTTTTTTTTTTTTTTTTTTTTTGGCACACTGACCCTTATATTCATTGCTTATTTCTATTGGCAAACGCCGCCTATGATAAGAACAGCTTGTTAGATGAAAAGGAATGCCTTTTCTCAGTATGGTAAATATTACGAAGATTTCATGGAAGAAAATTATGAGGAAAAAAAAAAGAGAGTCATTCGAAGGTAATGAGGGATTGTTTATGTAGGAAGTAAGGTTCGCAAAAGAAGACATTTAAGAAACTAGACAAAGAACAGAATTGTAAATAAGAGACTGCGATAGTAAAACGTCAGATAAATAAGAGTAAGAAAGAGAGAGAGAGAGGGAAAATGTCTTTATTTATTTTAATTGGCAAGCTAAACAGTCAATATAAAAACATTTCTCTCATTGAAAAGAGTGAATAGAGTGAGTTCACTCTCTGGCTATGAAGAGATATTCCATCTTTCAGGTGGAACTTTGAGAAACAGAAATCTTTAATCTGCAGTTTGCCCTATTGAGCGTTCTCTCTCCTTGTTTAGATTCGAAGATTTTATATTGGCGTCAAGCTTATCTCTTGATGACGTCACTGTTATTGATTTGTCGTCAAGGAGAACAAAGATTTTGCCGTTACAGCTGTTTAGCCTATTGTAACTGCCAATGAGGAGATAAGGAGAGAAACGAAGGTCATGTCTTGAATAAAGGACACACACATGTACTCCCGTTCTCCCTTCCATATCCAAGGTGATTTAAATGACTTAGTTTTTCAGTTCACTTGTGGTCACTTTTGTTTCATGGTCATCTTTACTCTGCGCTATTAAAGGACATCGGGATCATCTAGCTGTTGCATCTCACTGTTGCGCAGTCTTCCATTAGACGAACTCTCCTCCTCGTCCTCTTCTTGTTTCATTTTTCATCAACGACAAAAAAAAAAAAAAAAAAAAAACTTCAGATTTTTCTAACAAAGGATAACATTGGATATAATCTATTTACATACCATAATTTAAAAATAATCGATTATTAAAATTTATTAGATTATTAAAAATAATATATTTTTAGTCCCTAACTATTATAAAGACATATTGTATAAATACATTATAAAAGTATTAGTGAAGGTTTTTTCTTATTTTTATGTACTTAGAGTTTTATATTCCTTCATATGATCGCCATTTCTTATAATAATGTTTCTAAATAATCTGCCAGGTAATTCTGCTGGACGAAGATATATTATAGCGGTTATAAGATCTAATCTCACTATGGGAAAAAGTTTGACACGGTCACCTTAATCATCGAAGGCCTGAAGACTGATCTCTAGAAATCCTTTTCTAGAAACCAAATTTGGAACTTCAGTTTCCATGTAAGCAGGGTGGTAATCTCACACCGGACGATAAAATTAATCTCCAACCTAAAGAGACATTAACAAATACCCATATCCGTAGTGTAATTCGAACCGATAACCCATTGGTCGGAGAGCAAAGACACCGTCAACTCAACTAATCGGGTCATCGGCTTAATATCGGCTCAGAAGCAAGTCAAACTTGAGATTTTTCAGAAAGATTTGAAACGTGGTTTTCAATAGAAGTGATCAGAGATAAAGTATAACTTTGCATCAGAATTAATTATAACAGAAACATGAATATAATATCTTTTCACATTAGCGTGGTTGGTTTCATACCCGCTAAACTAAACTTTGAAGATTGATCTGTCGTGTTAATCAAACAATGTAAAAATGGCGTCTTAAACTATATATTCTTTTAGAGGTGTCCTCCAATTATTTTGCTGTTGCCCTTCGTAAAGTTCGCAACATCGGCTCTCACATGTTCCGTAATACTATTAGAGAAAATTAGATATTTTGAATTTTGTTTCGGAACAAGTTTATCTATCACTGGATTGATAAATACTGTCCTACAATTCTATGCACCTATTTTTTTTGACTCAGGGTATATCATACAGAGAATGATTATACAAAACGTGGTTATATCTTAATGTCATTACTCGTAAAATGAAAGAGCCTTGAAAGACTTCACGCTTGAGAGAACTACTTATCCAAAAATGAAGTCTGATAATTACTTTTCTAACATGTTTAAAATGTCCTTGGCATAAGTTGGATAAACATCCTTATTTCGGATCAATTAAATACCTGTTTGCGCCGTTTCAAGGATGTATAAAACATCCTTGAAACGAGTTTAACTCTTCAAAGATGTATCTCAAATATTGCACTACATGCAATACTACGCAAAATAAATGGGGAATCATTAATGAGATGTATTACATTAGCTATTAAAAATTCTTCTATAAAATGTGGAACAGAGAAGTTCAGGTAGTCCTCTCCAGAATATTCCTCGTCTTGAGCGGGATCAAGAGCAGAGGATTATGTTGTCAACGCATTTTAAAAAAATTTTTTTTATGGGAATTTCACCCAAGAAAAGTCCTAACTGATGTATGACATTGTAAGGTAGGTGGAAGAACGTTCCATAATACAGAAAATAAAACTAAACTGACTGCCGATAAAATTCATCTACAACCTTACCTGAATAATGAAGATGCTAGCAGTTCGCCAAATCAGGCCATTTGTCTCAAAATTCATTCTCGCCCTCGTAATCATCGTCAACTTTTTTTTTTCTTGCATATCGTATTTTTTTTTTTTTTGTTTTGTTTCATCTTAACTGGAATGGAATTTCTCTCTTCCACTGGTATAATAATAATAATATTGACCAGAGTAGTAAAGGTTATTGGAAAGTTTGAGAAAAGATTCAATTACCATTAAGCATAGATATAAACATGCGCAGATTCGATTCAGTTATCACGATAACAAGAAAGTAGGTTATCAACTGGAGATGTCCGTTTCTTGTGTGTTTCAACAGTTCAGGCTTCGAAGTACTGTCCTTTTATTATTATTATTATTATTCTTGCTCGTCCTACATTTTATGAAGTCGTTTAAGTAAAATTTTAATGTGTCTGTACTATGAAAATGGGTCAGAAATGAGTCACTGCATGACTCTTAATTAACGAGGGGAAAAAAAAGATATAGGTGAACGCAGTTAATTTCGTTGTTTGGCCAACTACCTAAGGTCCATCTAAACCAAATAAGCTGGTCATATAAATTTATAATTTTTTAAAAATAATTCTCCTTCTGTATATCATATGGTTTTTTGGGGGGATGAATAAAAAAAAAAAAACATTTCAAAACAGTTATCAGGCAAATGAAACTAAAATCAGTGGCGTAGCTGGGGGGGGGGGTGCGGTCCGTCCCAGGCGGCACTTTGAACCCTTTACGTCGTTTTGACTTTTTGTAGTATTTTTGGTGTGTATTGAGGGACCGGCAAAAGCTATAGGGAACGCCGCTGACTAAAATACACCAATAAAAGGCGAATATATTGTCCGAGTTCATGTCTTTTAAATAGTGTAAACAATGCAACTCGCTAAAACTTACATTCTCATCAACTCTCACGAAAATGCTAATCTGGTCATAAAATTAAAATGGATATATAATAATATCCTTTTTATAAATAAATAACTTACTTCCAACAAAATGAAGCATTTTAGATAAAGTTTTAGTGGACATCTCGCTATTTACTGACCATTTAATAGACATCCAGCGATGACTTTACTTACCATTTAATAATATATATATATATATATATATATATATATATAATTATATATAACATATATATATATATATAATTATATATAACATATATATATATATATATATATAATTATATATAACATATATATATATAATTATATATAACATATATATATATATTATATATATATATATGTTATATATAATATATATAACATTTAATTAAAAATTAAATGTTATATACAATTTTTAAACCATTCTTCCAGAATTGATTTTGGTCTCTGATGCATGATGGGATAGTAAAGTGAGAAAGTACTGCGATCAAGAAAGAACAGAATGTTGAAGCCATTATTCGATTAAGCAGTTATTGACGCGAAGTAGAACTCACGCGATCTTAAGTGTGTTCCCTCGTGGGCACGCGCGTGCAATAAAATCATTTTAGTCATTCAGGAAAGAGCAGAACGGAGGATGTAAATGGCAGCGGTCGATTTTCCAGAACTTTACCTTTTAGACAAAGGATCCATGTTCTCCCCCACTCTTTCCCTCTTTGTCTTGACCTTTGTGTGGAATTGATGTCTGATTGACTTTCTATTAGCCATAAGCCATCGTTTAGCTAATATTAGATCATCCTTAATACAGTTTTATCGATACTGTTCAGTATGGCTTAAAAATATTTTTATTAAGATGTGTAATTACACATATTTTATGCATATGTATACATATACATACTACCACCCATAAATAAATATTTCATTAAAAACATTAACAAATATCCTTATAAGGACTGGCTTAAAGGGGCGAAGTAAGAATGCTTTTCATATTCCCCGTTGTCTGTAGAGGACAGTGTAGGGATAAGGTGTTATTGAGCTATTAAAGCTCTGATCATGCAGGAGGGTAAGCCTCAGTTAGAACTTCATTGGCTACAGTACTGCCATTCATTACCCTCCCTGAGTACCAGTTTTAGTCGCCTCGTACGACATGCATTAGCTACATTGGTGCTTTTTTTTTAAAGTAAAGCAAACTGTAAAAATTAGGACGATCCCTAGACCACTCTATAGTGGCCGAAAGACCGTCCAACTCAGCGTTGGCTTCACTTGGTGATGGGGCATTCCCACCACAATTTCCGGGGAAAAGCATCCACCGACAAGGCCCCGCTCGAGCCATATCGGAGAACACCCTCCCCCAGAGACTCAGAATGCTCTCTCAGGTAAAACTCCCCGAAATCATCCCCCTCACCAGGAGCAAAATTCCGGAAGAAACCTGAGAGAGCGAACTCTCGAAACTCAGCGTTCATTTAGTCGCCTGTTACGACATGCTTGGATTTGCATTGGTGCTTGTTTCTAAGTAAAGCAGACTCTTAAAATTAGGACGATCCCTAGACCACTCCATAGTGGCCGAAAGACCGTCCAACTTAGCGTTGGCTCCACTCGGTGTTGGGGCACCCCCCACCACCGAGCAGAACCGCTCATATTCCAGGGAAAAGCATCCACCAACAAAGCCCCTCACTGGGCCGTGCCGGAGAACACCCTCCCAGGAGACTCAAAATGCACTCCCAGGCAAACCTCCCGAAATCTAAGTCCCCCCCCCCTCACCGGGAGCGAAATTCCAGAAGAAACCTGAGAGAGCAAAACTCTCAAAACTCAGCGTCCATTTTAGTCGCCTTTTATACGACCCGCATGGATTTACGTTGATCTTATTCTTATCCCGGCAACCACACGGGGACGTTAATAAATAGTCCTTATAAGGACTGGCTTAAAGGGGCGAAGCAATGCTTTTCATATTCCCCGTTATCTGTAGAGGACAGTGTAGGGATAAGGTGTTATTGAGCTATTAAAGCTCTGATCATGGCAGGAGGGTAACAGCAATAGCCGAGCCTCAGTTAGAACTTTATTGGCTACAGCATTGCCATCCATTACCCTCCAAGGGTATTGGATTGAATGAATCAATCACCGCATCTCACGGTCGATTGATTCATCCCCCCATTAACAAATAAAATTTGTGACTTTTTAATATAAGAAATGTTATATGATAAATAAAAGGTGTGTTTAGGAAGTAAATAATACATTCCCAAATTTGATAAAAAATATTTTTTTAAATATTTAATTAATTACATTAAATTAATTATATTAAATATTAAATTAATATTTTATATGAAATGTTGAATTAAAAATTCAAAGTTAAATACAATTTTTAAACCATTCTCCGGAAATTGATTTTGATCTCAGTTTTATCTTCCTCTTTCCTACTTTGTGGCGTTTCTACATAGCTGACCATTGTCCAGAATGTTCAGCTACCTCTCGGAGTTCAATATTGGTGGCGCCACAAACAGAGCTTCGAGGCAACAGACACAGGCCACAAACAGGACCATACCATCACACCGCCACCTCCGAATTTCATAAATGCGTTACGTACTCTGGTAAGATACTTCACTGGGCATCCGCCACACCTACCCATCTGCTCGGTAGAGGGCGGAGCTGATTCGTCGATCCATAACACAGCTTTCAAAGCTTCCACATCCCACCATACACGCACACGCACATTGCACCTCTTAAGACGACGTTGCATGCTGGTTTGGGTAACTTGGGGATTGCATATTGCAATCCTACCTGGAAATCCATGTCGTGAGCCTCGGATGTAATTTGTGTGTGTGTGTGTACAGATTTGTGTTCCAGTCGATGCCCGAAACTCCGCATTCAACGTGTCGGCTGACGAATGGGGTTTTTACATGTTATCCTTCGTAGTACTCTACGATTACGTTCGGTGAATGTGATGGGTCGTCCACTGCAGATAGCAGTTACAGTTGACCTCCTGCGCTTCCATCTCAGTATGGTACAGGGGCGAATGCTGGTCTTGAAATTCACACTTGCTCTTGTTATCATTCAGGGAGTGAAAGGTGTGATTGAAGTCTGTAATAGCGGAATAACGAATTACTGACCATTTAAAACTATGGATTTAGAAATTTCTTTTCTGTGTTTTTCTATACAATGAAAATGTCATCCACATATCTCCACCACACTGTGAATTTGGGTCTAATTGAGATAAAATTTCTTTCAAGTTTCTCCATAAAGCGATCCGCACAAGGGGGGTGAAAGAGGGCTGCCCATTGCAAGGCCTGTTAATTGTTGGTAAATCGTTTTATTTCTTAGGAAGAAATTAGATTTTAAGCAATGATGGAAAAGAGAAGTAATGTCTTGAGGGAAGAGGTTCCTCAAATATTCCAGTAGATGAAGTAATCAGCATTTTGAGAAACCTCTTTCCTCAAGAACCTCTTTGGCTACAATCATGTCGCTCGTTACATGGCGCGATGCACCTTGCCCATAGGGGGTGTCCGTTGACTGCTTTTTAAAGAGTGTAGATTGATATATCGTTAGTAGGTCACATCATTTTATAAATTCAATTTATCAATATTTTAGAACAATTTGAAATGTGCTCTTGCACTATTCTGTGTATTCTATAAAAATGTAAAAGAATATAAATATCGTGTATAATTTTATTCTAAATTCTAGAATTGACTGTTCATAGTGGTATATTTGAATCATTATATCAGCAGGATTACTTTATCCTTTCTGTGATTTTTCACTGGAACTATAATTTAAATGGTATCATATGATGTGCTTTCTGTTACGCACTGATTTTTCACTTATCTCTTTAGGATGCACGCAGTTATATTCTGGATTATTGTGCTCTTTTACGTCAAATTTTACATCTGAAATATCACCAATCGTCAGAAGAAACGTAGGAGTTTATTAAATCATTCCACTTTTTTGTTTCTCTCGGATTATTTGCTGCGACTTAACGGAGAAAATTTGAGGGATTATATATTGAAAAATTCTTCTCTAGTTACGTGGAATTGAATAAAATTTGATGAACAGTCGAATATTTACTAGTAGTTAAAATCTAGATAAATTTTTTGGCAAAATGATTCAAACTAATATTAATAATTTCGTACTAGTTGGATGGAGTTTAGCGATAGGTGACATTTAGAATTATTATTATTAAACTTCATTGAATCGTTTCAATTTTGGTTTCGGTGGGATCCATTCAAACACAAAATTAAGCCAAAATAAAATTAAGTCATTAGTTCTCTAAGTTCAATTGTTGCGATCATGCAGGGTATCGCTTTAAAAAATGCTATTACACTAAATGTACTTCTTTATCTAATAATTTCCTTATTGCGATTGTAACTCGAAGGATTATTAATTATTCTTATTTCATTTCATTCTAAAGGAATGTGGCCTTCACGAACATTAAGAAGCGAATGTTAGCACTGTCAGCCATACAAGAAACATAAAAGAATAGTACTGTTTATGTATGCAGATCGAGTTGTGTCTTTTGTTAGGAAAAGCAGTTAAATTGGCAGCATCTTTCTTTAATGAGCATCTTATATGAATAAGAAATTATTATTATTATTATTATTATTATTATTTTAGAAACGCTTAAAATATCTAAAGGTAAAGAACAGAAAGAAAAAAAGAAAGGTAAACGGAATAGAAAGACATGAGAAAAAAGAGAGATGATACGACAATACATTTTGGATTTTATTCAGCATGAAGTTCTTCCAAACATAATTGCGAAATGTTTTATACAGTTTTTTTTTTTATCATTCCTTCCAAAAACCAAGAAGTATTCCAAAAATATACTATCTCGATGTTCCTGGAAATATTGACTTCGATTTGTAACTTTAAAATGTACAACCCCTTGGTTTTGTACGTTGTACATTTTGTACTTTAAAATGTACAAAACCGTGTGTTTTGCTGGTATTTGAGATCGTGTGTGCATTTTCATGAGAATGGAATCCGCATGATGTATAAGGGAAAACAAGTAATCAAAAAACCAATCAGACTTTCAATATTAAGCACACCCTAAAGTGAGTCGAAATGCATATTCAGAATTATATTGTGTGTGCGGAAAGAGAGAGAGAGAGAGAGAGAGAGAGAGAGAGCTTACGTATCATTTAATCATGTTAACCAGTATGGAACCACAGGAGGTCCTCTCAGCTACTTCATCCTCTTCCTGGTTCAAAGAAAATCAAATTATCGTATTTGACCTTTCAAAGAATGTGGTCTAACACAGAGACCTACTTAGCCATCTTCCATTCTATGAATCTTTGTTTAACTGGATAACAAGTTTTCTGTCCTGTCACTCGCTGAGTGTTATGATGGAGAACTTTCTATTTCACACTTTTCTCGTAGTGTGAAAGCACCCTAGGACTCTGTTGTTTCATCTGTCTTTTCAATAGTGAACCACTAGGCCTGATTGTTGTTTCATATGTCTTTTCAATAGAACCACTACAATAGCTTTGTTGACGATAACATACTGTACTTTATTTTCTTCTTTCATTCGACAAACTCTGTAGTTTCCAAAGAATTAAAAACATCTACGAATGATGTTTTGAATGCTAATCTTTATACTGTCTTCTGCGCTGAACACAACTAAAAGGGAAGTTATGCCTTATCGAGAGAGAGAGAGAGAGAGAGAGAGAGAGAGAGAGAGAGAGAGAGAGAGGCTATTTTAGTCACAGGCGTAGCAGAGACTTCGGTTTATCACCAACAGGCTATAGATTCAAATCTTAAAAGACATGTTACTGGAGTCGTAACTACTTCTAATTCTCATATTTTTCTCATAATACTAAGTAAACGATAATGAAAAGAAACGCCATATGCTTGTCAAGGATTCGGTTGTTTTGATTTACAGAAACAAATGAAGCCAGTATATTTAGGTGTATTAAGTGCGTGTATTCTTTTGCCGATTTTCCTGGTTTTTGGGATGAACAATCCAAATTTCTTGGAGGAAATCTCTGCCGCTTCCGTATGACACCGTCTAATTCACATTCAGTTGAGCTAGTCAGTGTCATACGGAGCTCTTATAAAGGTTTTTCGCGCTCTTATAAAAGTTCTTCGCTTCCTAGATAGAATTCGAACTCGGGTATTTCGACTAGGCCTCTCTGGTATTCGAAGGATATTTATAAAGGTTTTTTTTTTTCAATTTGAAGATAACTTAGCCAAAGAGTTTTTCGTTCCGGAGTTGGTTTGTCTTATTCCTAAAGACGACAAAGACCACAATAATAGTTATACCAAAAATGCTGTTCACACAAAGCAGAGAAGAGTTTTTTTCTCTAAAGATTACCTTACTACTAAGCCAAAGATGATGTAGCAATCGATATTTGATATTTGTTAGCATTAAATTTGTTGATACATTACCATCAAATTCACTTTTACTTGCTCTTATAACGCTTTCTCGAGTCATAGAAAGGGTTCGATCCAAAAAGCAAAATGTAACGATGTCCTCTCAACTACCCTAATTGGCGATGGTAGTATTTGAATCGCATGTGCAGATCGAAACTCTCCGTAGCTCACACAGTAACGATCGAGCCCTGTAGATGGACGACCTTGCAAAGATCACATGCAAAGAACAGACATAATAGACTGATCTCATAGCCTTCGTTGATTCAGCTATAACCTCCAATAGCAAGTATAACATTATTATAATATATGTTGTTAAGTTTGCAGTTTATTGCATTTATTTCCATATATAAAATCCCTCTCCTTTCTAATTCATTAATGTTTATTTTTCGTTTGATTAATTGGGCTTAAAAAAAAAAGAGAACGTATTTTCTCATTTGCCTCAAAAGAACTTCAGAAATATTTTAAAATGTAAACACTTGTTAGAATAAAACAAAACAATATAAATATAAAACTGTACTCTTCTCATGGTACTCAGCAGGTTAACAACCTTTCTTGGGTAGCAGTCAAATATAAAATAAAATCAAAAAATTAACCAGCAAGTAAATGTGGTTGTGTGCTGAAAATTGGTAGCTATGCCTCATCCCAAACAAATTAAAGGAGCGAAAAGATGTTTAGAATGATGAAAAATATTATCTTAAAGCGCTTTGCAATAGATTTCTTATGTTAATTTCGAATGCCAAACAAGTTGGACTTCACAGATTTATGAAAAGTAGTTGCCTCTTCACAGAGGGCTCTAAAGTTATAGTGCATTAGGCTTTTATGGGGTAAGATCCGTAAACCTTGTTCTGTAGATTACTTCGGGTTTCATAGGAAAGCTAATAATGGTTCGCACCAAGCGATGGCAATCATCTATCATTCGAAGATATTAATAGAGATGTGTATGTATATCACAGTTGGATATGAACCTGCTAGTTCGAGGGCCGAGAGTCGATAATTTATTTAACTAGTGGATGGTGACGTCTCGCCATCCACTACTTTAAGTAGACTGGTAAATTTCTTCAAATGTAGTGACTTTAAATAATTGAATTTAATATTTTAAATTCCCTCTATGTTTCATTTTCAATATAGCAACTCCGTTTATAAATTTATTTATATATTTAATATTTTAGTTTATAAAAGGTGTATATGATTTTTTAAATACCATAAATATAATAATTTATATTATTTATATAATATAAATAATATAAATTATTATGAATGTCACAATTTCAAGGAGTTCAAGAACTTAACAAGAGGAATATTCTATTCTATTCTTTCTCACAGTATATTTTTCAGAGAATTTAGTGTGGTCGATCTATAACTAACACTATTTCACAACATTTAGGATCAGGAACAAAAGACGTGACATTTGTCTTTAAACTACTTACATATATCCCCCCCCCCCAAAAAAAAAAAAAACTTGCATAACTTGCGTCACCAACTTATGCAAGCTATCAAACTATTTAATTATTTTCGTAGCTGCAGATGAACATTTATAGAAACAAAACTGAATTTGCCGTTTCTGCAAATACTATTATTTTAATATATTAAGTATCTTTTTCAATTAAAATTTATCATGATTTCAATAATTATAATAATGTTCTTTATTCATTAGTGTACCAGTAATATTTTCAACTTTCACAGATATTCAATAATCTGTTGGTAAATAGATAGTTCTGTTGGAACATTCTAATTCAAATGAAACTATCGATTGTAAACGACAATGAAATCTGAAGCCGTGTTTTTTTTTTTTTTTTTTTTTTTTTTGAGCGAACACGAGAGATTGGTAGATCAACTTATAGTACATTAGTACTGTATGGATAAAGTGTATGGATAGTATTCTGGAGACAGTGAACTATTGGAATAAACCATACGGACAATTGATTATTCAAAACGTTGAATTTACTGAATAAATAATATAAAACGATCGCCTCATTTGTTATATACTTATTTATTATACTGAGAGTTTTAAAAAACTTATTATAAAATTTAATTGTAAACTTTATACCATTGAAAATTAAAGGAATATTTCAAATATCTCTAAGAAAATAAAACCAAAATATTAGCTAATTTTATATACCATTTGTGATTTATGTTAAATTGTTATAAATATTACTAATCAATCGACCCTGAGAGATTCTCAGTGGGGGTAGGGTGTCGATTCTCGACCACCATACCCTTGGAGGGTAATGGATGGCAATGCTGTAGTCAATGAAATTCTAACTGAGGCTCGGCTATTGCTGTTACCCTCCTGCCATGATCAGAGCTTTAATAATAGCTCATAATACCTTATCCCTGCACTGTCCTCTACAGATAACGGGGAAGATGAAAAGCATTCTTGCTTCGCCCCTTTAAGCCAGTCCTTATAAGGATAAGGATTCTCAGTGGGGACAATGGGTGATTGATTCATTCAATCCAATACCCTTGGAAGGTAATGGATGGCAATGCTGTAGCCAATGAAGTCCTAACTGAGGCTTGGCTATTGCTGTTACCCTCCTGCCATAATCAGAGCTTTAATAGCCCAATAACACCTTATCCCTACACTGTCCTCTACAGATAACGGGAAATATGAAAAGCATTCTTGCTTCGCCCCTTTAAGCCAGTCCTTATAAGGATTCTCAGTGGGAGTCCTCTTCCATTCGATCATCATTCTTTGCATTTTCTTTATATTTATTTTATTTCTTTATATTTATTTTATTTGAACCTCTTGTAAGTAATTTTGGTGGGGAGTTTTTGATGGCAGAAACAGCTGTGAATTCTCCTTCAGTATCCTCACCTTCAGGGTCATTTGTTTGGGCGTATACGTTTAAAAAGCCCAGTCAATCAGTTTTAAATTTTTTCATTAGTATCTCCAGTACGTCAAGCGCCTGCTACCTATTCAGGATCTGGATTGGATTTGTTCTTTTAGGTTCTCCATGCCGAACTAACGCCTCCTGCTGGGTGGAGCCGTTTACGGGCTGTAAAAAGTGTGGGAGACTTCACAGTGGTGTAGGCCTGTGGGTCTACAATCATAATCACGCAGGTTCAAGGACCTGCCACCACAATCCTGTTGATTGTGCTGGCAGGTTACATCATCTCTGTCACATCATCCCTTAGGGAAAATAGCATCACATGCTCCTGGGCCAAAACTACAGATGAGGGAGTTCAGATTCAACCTGCCACTGTCATGGACTATAGAAAAATGACAAGATTTATGGGCAATGCAAATCTTCTATATCACACTTTTGCTTTATCAAGCGAAAAGAATCTGAAGGTGGTGCTTCGTGGAGTCCCCGAAGGGGTCACCCCCGAGGAAGTCAATGCTGATCTCACCAGTCAGGGTCTGATCCCAGTTAAGGTGAGCAGAATCAGGTCAGATTGAAGACCGACGGCTTTAGTGCTGGTTGAAATCAGCAATACTCAGAAGCGAATCTACGAATTGACTGCTCTATGCAGACATAAAATATCAACAGAGCCGTTTCGGAAGAAAGCATATGCAGGGGCAGTGTCATAGGTACCAGAGGTTTGGCTATGCCCAAAAACTCTGCCAAGCAGACTTCAGATGCCTAAAGTGTGGCGAAAACCATCAAACAAACTCGTGCACCAAGCTAAGATCCAAGCCGGCAAGATGCGAAAAACTGCGGAGGACTTACGCTGCTAACTACAAGGGGGAGGTGCATATTCCATCCAAAGAATCGTGGGTTAGCAAGAGCTAACTCTATCCCACCCCCTCAATGACACCATAAACTGTCAAGCAAGTCGCCCTCCAGCCCAAATTAAGACTTCTACATCTCAAGAGCAAGCAGGCTCCAACTAGCATCAATTTTGACTGCTTCGCTTGCTGCCATGCTGCAGGAATTCTGCAAAACAAGCCCCTCACCTCTTCCAGAAAGAGATTCATATAAGGAACCCAATCCATTTTGACAGCTCTCTGCCATGAGTAAAAACAAATTCAAACCAAATTCACTTATGATCGTAGCATGGAATGGTAATGGACCGTCAAACAAAATCCTGGAACTGCAAGAATCCACAAACAGATATAATCCGGACATAATTTTGATCAATGAGTCACACCTCAGACCATCTAACGATCCAAAACTAAGAAGATATCTATTATACAGGACTGACAGACTTAACTCTAGTGGAGGTGGCACAGCCATATTCATCAATAACTACTTAAGCCATAATGTTATAACCAACCCTCAACCTTTGAATCTAGAAATAATAGGTAAAGAAGTCAACACCAGCAATGCAGGTCGAATCAAAATCTACGCAGCTTTAATCCCCCTGGCATTCCACTATTGACATCTGACTTGGACTTCATCCTCGGCTCCACAGACTCCATAGTTGTTGCAGGAGACTTCAACTTTAAGCACACAGCTTGGTTTAGCTTCTCAACCAATGCAAAAGGCCGTACTTTATATAACTACACAATACTCAACCCTACTGTTGTAGCTGGACCTACCGAACCCACCCATTACAGCCCATCAGGAAGTTCAGATGTATTAGACCTCGTCATACTCAAAAACATCAGATATCAGTATAAATTGGAAACATTAAACGAGTTGTCATCTGACCATAATCCCATTCAGTTAAAGCTAGGTACGCAAGACCAGCTCTCTCCCCAGCACTCTTTTATAGCATGGGACAAGCTCTCTAAGGTTCTTCCAGAGTACATCGGCCCAGCATCTGTCATCCGCAAAAAAGAGAAGATAGACAAAGCTGTAAACAACCTAACAAGACAAATTAACAAAGCATTAGCATCAGTTACGTAAACCATTGTCTTTCGCTTGTCTAGTCGGATTCCAGAAGAAATTATGGACCTGATTAGAGCAAAAAACAAAGCCAGAAAGCGATACCACAACACAAGAGCCTCTCAAGACCAAAGAGTACTAAACAACTTAAATAGACAAGTCCGAGAAGCTCCTCAAAAACATAGAAATTAGGAATGGGAATCTAAACTTGCAGAATCAACCCAGAGGATCAGTCCATCCGGAAATTTTTAAAAATTCTACGTACCAAATGACAACCCCTGTCCCCTCCCCCAAACAGACTAAACATGGAATTGCACATTCAGATGAAGAAAAAGCAGAAACTCTAATTGAAAACCTGGAAAAGCAGTGAATCCTGTCGTACGAAAACGTAAATATTAACCTCATTTACAAGGTTCGCAGTCAGGTTAGAAAAGCCTGAAGACAGCCTAAGGATATATCAGATCTCATCACCCTCCTGCAGAAATAATCAATATTATATCCCACTTGAATAACAAAAAGGCTCGTGGTCCAGATGGAATCACCAATAGAATACTAAAGTTACTCCAACGGAAGGCCATAGTTCATCTAATTAATATAACCAATTCGATATTAAAGCTCCAGCACTTTCCTGAAGCTTGGAAAACAGCAGAATCATACCCCTGAAAAAGCCAAGTAATAATCCCCAACTTTCCCAAAGCTATAGACCCATCAGTTTTCTTTCCAGCCTTGGTAAAGTTGCAGAGAAAATTATCCTAGTAAGACTACAAAAAAGCAGTGGATAAGCATAAAATTATCCCAAATGAACAATCTGGTTTTCGCAGAGATCACAGCACGTACAACAAATTCACCGGCTAACGGAACACATCATCCATGGGTTCAACTTTCACCCCCATATCGCCGCACTGTTTTTGGATATTGCCAAGGCCTTCGACAAGTTATGGCATCAAGGAAAGGACAAGATACTTGAAGCTTTTAGAAAACAACATGCCAACTTTAGTAAAACCAATTTGTTCATGAGAATGAAAAAAATAGTTTTTCCAGTGGGAATTGTCCAGAAATAATGCCTAATTTGTTCATACCTTAGCGAAAGATACATGCAAGTCAAGATAAACGGAATTGTTTTATCCAGATGCAAAATTCTAGCAGGTGCACATCAGGTTCCCTTCTGGCCCCGCTACTGTTTTTCACTCTATGTGGCAGACATCCCGCTAAACTCAAGAACAACCATTAATGCCCTGTATGCCGATGATACCGCTACTCTAGCAAGATCTCTCAGTCCTCGTCTGGCAATCAGCAGACTCCAGAGCAGTATCAATACACTGGAAAAATGGTTCACCGACTGGAGGATTCAAGTAAACCCTCACAAAAGTTCAGCCATATTATTCTCTAGAAGAAAGGTTCACATTAAAGAAGACATCTTGCTCTCTGGTCAAAAGATCCCATGGCAGACAAAGACCAAATATCTCGGAGTACAACTGAATAAAAAACTCTTATTTAACAGTCACATCAAACTTATATGCTCCAAGTTATCCAAAGTAATTGCTCAATTCTATCCCTTGATCAACCTCAAGAGTAAACTAAACACACAAAACAAACTGCTACTTTACCGGATGGTAACAGATGGTAACACGTTCAGTTATCACTTACGCCTCGGCAGCATGGAGTCACATTTCATTATTAAACGTTTCAAAACTACAAAGAATCCAAAAAAAGTACAAGTTCAATTACAACGAAGCAGAGTACTACAAATACAAAAGACCCAAGTCTGTTCTACTCCCAGCCGAACATAACTCATACAACTGTTCTCAGAGGGCGAGCGTAAGGCTCAGAACACACTCTTCCCTAAACTTTTCTTTACCGATAAAGGGGAATATGAAAAGCATCATTGCTTCACCTATCATGATAGTAGCGTTATGCGTTATATTCTTAGTGTTTTTCGGAAAGGCAACCCTTGCACTTTATCTCAATCTATGCTTTCAAGATTCCTGAAGATTTTATAACAGAAGTTGTAAAGATGGTTTGTTTCTTTAATTTTGTTTTATAACTTTAACATTTGTTTATTTGTTAACAACAAATACCTTAGCATCCATTCCATCTGAGTCCTTGAAGAAGAATGACTGCACTGAAATAAAAGTCGAACTTTAGAAATAAATCATCAAGGAGGACAAAATTGTTATCAAAATTTGGAAAGCAACAAAGACAGCAAATGAAGTAACAAAATGTTAACGAAAATCTGAGCAAGAGCAGATTCTAGGTTTCTTCTCTGACATGGGATATTGGATCTGAGCGAACACACGTATTTTCCTTGTGATGAAGAAATCATGTAGCCTATGGTTTGAACAGAGGAGAACATTGGTTGTTGAGATTTATAACTTAAATTCCGGTTAGGAAAAACAAATTGGGTTGGAATGGCTGATTTATTTTAGTATTGAGATGAATGCTGGTGATATGAATATATAGAATTTTTTCCCTTGGGAGAAGGATATTTTTGAACATTTCTTTTTATTGGATTTATTTTTTTATGGTGTTTTGAGTTCGATATTTTTTTTTCTTGGTAGTTCATTATATTGTCTTTGTGGTTAATGGGAAAGACGAGTTGAATAGAGTCGTGCAGTGAGTGGGTGATAATTATAATAATTATTTTTTTAATATTTTTATTATCATACAGAGTATTTACATATATACAATTAAAAATCCTTATTATTACATTTTTAACCCTAAAAAAATTCAATAGACAAATGACTGAATATATTCAATTTTGATGTATAAAATACAAAATACTGAGAACGTTCGTTTTTGATGATTATCTATGATGATGATTGTTTTTGTAACTGCACTGAACGTTTTGGTTGGTTTGTTTGTTCGGGTGATGTTTCTGCTGTCTTCTTCAAAGCTTTTGCTGAGCTTATCTGAGGAAGATATGCCTGTAGTTTCGTAGTTTTGTTTCAGTACCCACCTTGTTTATATGTCAACTTTGTATACGAATATGTATGCACATAGATACTCATATATAGATATGTAAAGTATATATAGAAATGCATTTTTTATAGTTAGCATGTAGAAGTGTAGAAGCGAGTACATGTGCCCACGGACAAGCACTTCATCTATGAGCTTTAATATTTTTCAAGAGGAAGCGGAGAGGAATTCGTTATGGTTTTTCTGAATAATTTTCCTCTAATGTTCCATCTAGCTATAATATCTGTGATGTGCCCGTTCGTGTCCACTGTAGGTCCCTAGGTTTCTATTGTCGCATGTCAGTTTATTTATCATGTCAGGTATGTAGAAGCTCCTGATAGCTTTTCTGTAGTTATTATTATAATACTTATATGTTGTTGTTTGTTGACTGTAGCCTTGTTATCCGATGATTTTTTTAATAATAATAATAATAATTTTATTACATATTACATACATAAGATACATACATTACATACATTTGTTTACATGTGATAAGTACATTACATGCGTTTGATTACATATGGTACATACGTTTTTTTTTTTTTTTTTAAATCTTGGATGAGAACTAATTTCTGAGCTTTCATCCTCGAAGCTTACTTGTTAGCTTATCTGAGGATGACACCAGTTAGTTATTATTTATTGGTTTGTTTGCTGTGTTGGGAAGCTACGAAATCAAATCTATATTTAATATTATTTAAATTAAGGGGATATTAATCCCACATTGTTTTAAAACCGAACAAGAAACTCAAAGATCGGAATCAAAGAGTTTCATGCCGAATATAGTATATAGTATAGTAAACTATAAAAGTATCGGCGACTACTAGCGTGCGCTAATGCACCTAGTCCAAAGTACGTAGTACAAACTCGGGTAACTCGTAGCAAAGGTGGCAACGTTCTAATCTCTATTCTTAGTATTTTCCCATAATGTAAAACACATTTCCTAGGAGATGGATGATGTTATACATTATGATGGGAGGTCACTACCCAGACCGGTTTCTTGTATAGGTGAAGCGGACTCTAAAAATAAGATAAGACGATCCCGAAAGATCGCCCAACGCAGCATTGTTCCACTCAGTGACAGGCTCACCCCATCATCGAGAAGAACTTCTCAGCATCGGCTCTACCCAGTGGCAGGCTCACCCCCACCACCAAGCAGAGCCATAATCTCAGCAGTGGCCCTACTCAGTGACAGGCAAAAACCTATCCCCAAGCAGAGCCTCTCAGAGCCAGCCCCCCCCCCCCACCGGTTTCAATACTCTTTGGGGGTTTCATCAGTGAGTAGCTAGACCAAAATAATACTAAGGGTATAGCGAAAAGAACTTATATACTCTGCTATACGAGTTGTCAAGAAGGTACACCAATTAAGTTACTTAAATATAAAGAGCCAATAGGCTTCATTTCGGCGATATAAACATTATTTAAATTAAAGGGATATTAAATCCCACATTGTTTTAAAACCGAATAAGAAACTCAAAGATCGGAATCAAAGAATTTCATGCCGAATATAGTACAGAAAACTATAAAAGTATCGACGACTACCAGCGTGAGCTAATCAAACGTGAGGAAATCAAACCTATATTTAATAGGTTTGATTTCCACTGCAGCTACACACACACACACACACACACACACACACACACACACACACACACACACACACACACACACACACACACACACACACACACACACACACACACACACACACACACACACACACACAAACTTGGAATGTCTTGATGCGTCGCTGAACTTGAAACTTGAACGAATATATTGTGTTTCATTATGTTTGTATGGTATTTTGGGTGCGTGTTTCTTGTTCATAGTATGTCGTTAGAGCTCTTTTCAGGCTATTGTAGTTTATAAGGTTTCTGTATTCAAAAGTTAATTTGTTGATCATGTCTGGGATGTAGAAGTTTCGCGTGGCCTTTCCGTAGTGATTATTGTATTTATATATATATAATTAGTTGTCTGAGGTCTTGTTATACGGTATGTATTTCTAACTGTCCTGTAGTTGGCATCGAAATAATGTTTTAGCAAGGCTGCATTGTGACATAAATGTTTTGCTGTCAGTATTTTGTGTTCTGACATTGCAGTATATATAAAGTCGTTATTTTCTCTTTGTTCCCAAAAGATCTGTTTTATCATTTTGTACTGTAGCGACATTAATCTATTTAGTTTGTAGGGTGCATCGAAAACATACTTTGTTATAGCGTATCTTAGTATATTTTGGCATAGTGCTTTGTATATTAGTGTTTTTAGGCGTATGGGAACTATGTCTTTTAACCTGTAGAGTTTGCCACTTATTGTTCTGAGTTTGTTGTGTGGTTTATGTGGCTATTCCAGTTCATATCTGCATCGAAGTAAATTCCAAGGTATCGTATTGTTTCAATCTGAGTGATTGTAGTGGTTTTACTGTTCTGTGTGCTTTTCATGTTGGAGAGTGGATGTTGGATGATAATAATAGTAATAATAATAATAAGCTAACGCCTTTTATCCCCTTAAGGGGAGTAGGCAAGGCCTTTTAACCCTATCTAGCTTTTGGAGACTGAGTGAGCAGCTCAATCTCCACCAATAGCCAGAGATAGCTGGCCCATGACTATCACAAACTATAAGCAGCCACCGATGAAGAGATGGGCAAACAAGTGCTGTCATCTCTTGGTACCTAACCCTAACCGGATGTGTCACTGTCTGAAATAATGTGGGTTCTTTACGGTCGATTTTCTAAAGTTTCCGGGAGAAAAAAACTAAAAACCCGCTTGCCCGTGCCAGACATTGACTAACCCGCGATGAGTCTTCGGACTCCTTGGAGGTGTCAGGAATAATAATAATAATAAAAATTCGGGAACCGGTCGAAGAAAGGCCTAGAAAAAGTTCCTCCAGTTGGTATAAAACTTAAATCTTATTCAGTCCTGAAAATAAAAAAAATAATTGTGGTTCCTAAACTCAACAGCTTGTAATAATAGCGCCATCTACTAATAAAGCAGATCCATGTAACAAAACTGCTGCCAAAATTGCTGTTAATAGTAATTAGCCAACATATTAAAAAAAAAAAAAAAAAAATATATATATATATATATATATATATAGTATTTTGGAAATGTTCTCATGCTCAAAACATGTTAAAATAAGTATTCTCTAATTTAAGGGAGTATTGATTCTGAAAAAAAAACACAAAAAAACTGGTATTTTCATATGTTCACGATATTATTAATCAAATATTTAACAATGTTTCAAGCTATTGTTATTTATTCTGGTTAGCAAGCATTGGGTACCTCAATGGTACCTTCAAACATCTTCCTGTAAGCCAAACATCGGCTTTGAATTAAGCTTACAGATATATATTTGTTATCTTCTTGCAGCGATACGTGTGTGCGTGCGATGGGGACGCGCGTGGGTGGGCTTATTTTTGAAAAATGATTTTAGAAAATGTATGCGACTCTTTTATCAGTAGACTAATCGAAAAAATAAAATTAAATTAAAAAATAAATAAATAAATAAATAAAAATAAAAAAAATAAATAAAAAATTAAAAAATTGCTAAGTGTATTCTGATATGTTTTTGTTATTGTTTATCTCTTTATAAAAAGTCATAAAAAATAAAGAACCATTTCCGTTTTTTGTTGTTTATTATGATGGCAGAACGCGTTACCATTGCAACAATGGGATTTGCATGAAAAAGTAATCAGTGCATGTTTCTGTTGCCGTCCGAAATGCATAGTTCAACTAATGCTTTTTAGTTGTTTGCTATTGGAAGTTTCTAAGCGTCAGTAATTAATGAATTAACAAATAATTAATTTCGTTGTTTGTGCTGTTCAATGATGCATTTTGCGTGGGTCAACGCCCTTTAAACGCGTTCTGGGGAAGGTACCTGCAGTTCTAAGCTTATTATTTCTTAAAAAATAAAAACTGAAGTTCTGTTTGGAGACTTAGTGATTACATCTCTCTGGCAGATGTAGATTGTATCAGAAAAAAAAAAATCAGAAGTATTTTTTGAAAAAAAAAAGTTTTTTTTTTCTTTTAAAGTATTATATTTCCTATTGTCACAAAACCACAACTGTTCCTCCTCCCCTCCAAGAGTTTTACGAGGATGCATCATAAAACCATGTGTTGGTTCAGGAGAAATCTAACTAATAATTATTTTGAAATTTTATTAAATTTATTGACTTGTTGTTGTTCACACCTGAGTTAATTTTATAGCTTAATCACTAGATGGCAACACTGTTCAGTTAGGAACGAAATATGATATTCACTGTAGAAGTGATTTATGGCAACAAAGTGCTTGATTTAAAATTACACAAGATTTATTATTATTATTATTATTGTTGTTGTTGTTGTTGTTATTATTACGTGCCACCCACGTAACAACTCTCCACAAATCTCGACAAATCTACAACTCTCCGTCTCCACTATTTAATCCACCAATTACACAGAACCTCTACTACCATCATCACCTACACACAACGCCATCTACTGTCCGCCATCACTACTAATATTTTTTCCCAATTGCCTGTGTTCTGAAGACCGACTGATTTACCTGTTGGCGAGATTAAAAACCCGAATAAATTGTAATTTTTAATTTTTTTTTTTTTTTTTGTCTACCTTCTCCATCCACTTATCTTTTTCCATTGTACGAGTAGATAAATAAAAAGGATTCTAAACAAAGTGGCATTAGCCGCAGATTTTTAAAAACTAAATACTATGGTATGAGTTGCTCTTGAGGATTACTCAGCTGTCCAACACAGTTTATGAAGCCGAAATTACATTCTCCTCTGAAACAAAAGTCTTCTTATAGCTGTCAGTAAGCACCTCCGTATTGCATTCTAGAGAACGCCGCGTAAAATTGACCTTCGGATGGCAAGACGTAGGTTTGAATTCCATCTAGGATTGTTATTGCTATTGTTGTTTGGATTTAGGAATAAGGCATGTCACTAATGCCGTTGTGATCTCTGTATTATTATGTCTGTAAATTGCGTGTGTTCTTTTTGCCTGTTTGAAAAGATGAAATCCGAGTTTCCAGGAAGGAAAACTTTGCAACCTATATGAGAACCACCAATTCGTCTTCATCTGAAAAGTCCTTACAAAGTGCTTTGCATTCTAGACGGACTTCAGGACCGGGTCTTTCCCGCCAAACGGCATCGTCGCTACCAATCTGGGCCTACAGATTGGTAGCCCAAATTGGTAGTAGCAGGGTCCATTTGACAAATCCATCTCCTGAAGACAGTTAACAGAATAATACGGAATACTGGCCGTAATCTTCTTCTTCTTCTTCTCCTTCTCTCTTCTATCATCTATGTGGATGATGATGATGATGAGTCCGAATGAACTCTTTCCATTTCTGTCTGTCCCTGGAGAGTCCGAACAATTCTGTCCAGTTTGGTGTCGCTTGTTGTGATTTTGGTTTTCAGGTCCTCTTTTATTTTGTCTATCCATCTAATTCTGGGCCTCCCTTTGGATCTTTTACCTTCCATCGTTGTATTCAGAGCTTTAGATGGTAGTCTTTCTGTTTCCATTCTGGTCACATGGCCAAACCATCGCAGTTTTCTTTCTTGGATTTTGTCTGCTATTGTTATTTCTTGCTTTCTGGCCGTGTTGCTTCAATAGTAATTCCAATCGACCAGACTCCACCTTAATTTCTGTCTGTCAAGAAAATAACTTTTATTAATAGCAGAAAGTTACAAATATATGTACAAATAAAATATACGTATGTTTTCTTGTTCGTTTTGACATCCTTTAAGACTTGGTAAACGATTTCGCAATACTTTTGACTTGCTGTCAAAAGTATTGGAAATTCAGACAAGGTTTCATTTTTATCTTTTCGATAAGGCAACCTCATTTGGCTAATATCACAATATTTGGCGTATGCGGTCAACTTTCCACCTACTTGTCCCATCTTTCAAGGGAAATTAACTTCCATTTGTTACTCAGAACTCGTGATCAGATCAAAATTTTACTTCATCTAATGAGTGTTCAATCTGTTTAGATCATGGTTCTGAGATGACCAATCTATTAGACACCGTTGTTTTATTCTTAAACCAAGTTATTGAAAATTTGCTGTGAGGAAGTGGAGATTATGAAATGCTTTGTACAGTTCTCCGCTTTACAATTGCGTAGATCATCACCACACGTTCATCATATGTTTTGTCAGTGGGGGAGAATGCAGCCAAGGGAAGAATGCAGCCACATTGCCTCAAATTGAGCTCTTCCATCCGATAAACACAGACCATAGCATGATTCATGCTTCCAAAGAATCTGTTAACATTCCAGGTCCAGTTTGGGGTTTATTACTGTAACTAGTAATAGGCATGAACTTTGTCACGGTCTTAGTCGTGAGGTTCTTGTCCGGTTGCCGTTTTTGTTCGGACCGAACACAGTGCTTAGTGACATCTTCCTTATAATACGTATCTTTTCTAGAACACCATCTAAACCAAAGTTATTTGCATACTCTCCTTCTCTGCATCACGTCCACTTCTGCTGGGATGTTTCTCTACTTTTGGTAATATAGAGTACATTTGCGTCTTTAAACAAGCACATATGTAAATTTCTATTTTCTTTCAACTCCTGTGTTTGATATGTTTTTATCTACATTTTTTAAATTAAAAAAAAAAAACTTTTGTAGGAGGATATAACATTGCAGTCATGTCGTTGAGTGCGTACCACAAGAATATCTGTTCCATGGTAATGCAGTTACCCTTATGACTGGACGAAGTGCACAATTTAAGCCACACAACAATAGCCGGCTTGGTTGACCGAGTGGTTAGCGTATTCGCTCTCCAACCAAGAGGCTGCGGGTTCGAATTTCGCGTAGGCATGGATGTCTGCGATTGTCTTCCCCCTTCATACATTCATTCATACAAGTGAATAAACACTCTCCCAAGATGAAGTGGGTCACCATGGGAGAAATAGACCCAAAGTGAGGGAAAGTTACAGGTTGAAAAAAAAAAAAGAAAAAGCAGATGAATGTTCTTTATGATCTTTCAATTTATACTGGGCGGAATCTATCCAATATTTTTTTTTCTGTTCATTATTGAATAAAGTTGTTCCAGGAACAAAGTAGGAGATTTCGCATTTTTAATTGATTTTTCTTTTTGCTTATTTCCAACTCCAAAATAGGACAACAGCGCACAAAACACGTTGAAGCCGAATATCATTAGGTACATACATTTAAGCAGAAAAAATTAAGAAAAGTAGACCTTTCTTTCTTTTCTTTTTTTTTTCTTTTTTTTTTGAAGAATTTATCTGAAAAGCAACATTGAATTCGATTTTCTAATTGGAACCTGCTCGCTTCTCATGCATAAATGCCGACTTTCTCTTTAATTATGGAAAGAAAGTAAAATGATCAATAAAAGGGTAGGAGGAATGCTATGAGCCTTGGAGACTGCACATTCCGATTTCGCTTCATCCTCCCACTTCACTTTTATTTCTCCGTAGAATAACGCTGGAAAATTTTTATAAGAAATCTAATAACCCAAAAGTCGTATCTGAGAGCATAATATAAATATGACAAGTTTTAAAAAGAAGATAATAATTCATACAATAAATTACTAGATAAGTACCAAAAATGAATAGTTACCTTCATTAATAAAATTAATGAATAATATTTTTGATACTGGATACATACACAAGACGTTAATGAAAATGATAATCACACCGATATGCAAAGAAGGAAAAAGACATTCAGTCAGCAACTCCAAATTCATAGCTATACGGTTAATTATCGTCAAATTATAGAGTGGACTGTTCTTAATAAACTCGCTATATATGCAGGGAAAAAAATTTCAAATCATTCCCATCTAGACGACAATACGGGCTTCCTGAAAAAAGAGAACAACATCTCTCGAAATATTGTTGATCGAAATCTGGATCCAAAACAGAGATTTGTTTGAAGAATTTTAAAGATCTCTCAACTAAAGCCAATCCTAATCATAGTTTTTTTTTTTTTTTGATGGCCACACACTCCAGTCCATTCACTAACCCTCGCATTGCTCAAATGATTCAATTACCAAAGTCTTAAACAATGATCCTATTTTATTCACGTAGGATAAAAATAATTTTGTGAATTTTAATGCAACCCCAAATTTGCACGACCATAGAATATTGTTGACCCATTTGGGATGGCGCAAAAAAAAAAAACTCAGAAGGATATAATACATTAAGCTGGTCTACCGAACTCGTCACCACTATTTCTTCACTTTTCACCTCTTACGAACACTGGCAGCTACTAGCCAACATCCAACGGTTGATCTCCAAACTTACAAAAATAGTTTTTCATCCTTAAAACTTGAGCTTTTTTTCTTGGTTTTATTCGTTGACCAGATATTTGTAAATGATACGCACGAATTGTCAACAAGTTTCACCAGCAATTCTGTCTGGCTTCTTCAGGACAAGTATAACCGTACACACTAACGTTTGCTAGTAAAACAGAAGAATGGAGTAACACAGTCAAATAAATTAAAACTGACGCGTAACATCATAAGCGTAGAACGTGGTGTCTCAGTCATTGTTTATTGAGTGCGTTGCATATTATTCTGGTAAGTTGAGTGAACTTATTAGGCTTTTCCAGATGTCTTTCAGAATCATTCCTTGATTTTTGTTTAGATTTTCTCCAAAGCGGAATACAACGGTAGCTTCTTTGAAGTTTCTACATCGAAAATTCTTTTCTTTATAGTGCATCGAGCTTTTGTCCCAATCGATGGTGTGGTTAGAGACCGAGAAGTGATGGGCTAATCCTGAAGTATCTATTCTGTTCACGTCTCCTACATGTTCTTTTTTTCGAATTTCTAGGCTTCTTGATGTTTGCCCTATGGAATTTAATGTACAGGAACATGGGATGTTGTATACACCTGCATATTTGAAGAAGGCATTAATGTCCTTTGAAAATTTTAAAATGTGGCGTATGTTTTGACAGGTTTGAGAGCAACTCTGATGTTGAAAGACTTAAGGAGTTTGGCTATTTTTGTTGACATTGAGCCTACATAAGGGATGACGATGGACGATGTATATTGCTGTGGAGGGTTTCTATGAAGAATCTTTTTGATTATATTTCCTGAGTAACCGTTGTTTACTAGGGTTTGAGATATGAGAATGAGAGATCTTTTTCTTCTGAGATAATATTGGTCGCTCTATTTTTAAGCATATGGATTATGCTGAGTTTCTGTGCAATATGGTGAGACGATTTGAAGTGCAGGTAACGTCCGGTGTTTGTTGGTTTCCGATTGATTGTGAGCTGGATTTGTCCATTCTCTTGTTTCTTTATTAGTTTATCTAGAAAAGACAATTGATTATTCTTTTCCAGCTCTAACGTGCACTTTATTTTTTGGTGAAAGGAGTTTATTTTTGTGAGGAAATCAAATAAGGTATTTTCTGTGCCTTTCCAAATAATGAACACATCAACGGCTTTGGATTTAATTTTGAAAGAATGTCAGTTTCTAGTTTTTCCATGAACAGATCAGCGCAGGGAGGTGATAAGAGACTGCCCATGGCTAAGTCATCAAGTTGTTCATAAATTGTGTTATTCACTTTGAAATAATTCGATTTGAGGCAATGGCCAGAAAGCCGAGCTGTCGTGTGGGTAGAGCTTATCTAGGATCTTGATAACTTCTTCAACAGGTACATTAGTAAATAACGAAACTAGTCTAAACTTGCAAGAATGTCTGCTTTTAAGATGGAGATGCCTTTTAATTTTTCAGTGAAATGCTTAGAATTCTTTATGAAGGAATCCGATTTTTTTATAATATCTTTCAAAAGACTGGGTAGATATTTAGTTAATAGATATGTAGGAGAATTTCTGCGTCGACAATCGGGCAGAGCGGAACTCCAATTTTGTACACTTTGGGTGCACCATATAAACGTGGCGTCAGAGGGTGTAGCGATTACAGACTTCGTTGCAAGTCTAAAGACCAACTTGTCCTGTTCCGTAATAGGTCATTAGTCTCTTTTTGATTTTTTAAAGATGAATCGAAATCTAATAAGCGATAGGTTGAAGTGTCTGAAACTAACTTGGTGATCTTTATTATGTGGTCTTTGGTGTTCAAAATAACCGACGAGTTACTGAAAGAAGAGAAAGATGAAGGGAATTTTTTTTACAAGAGTTAACTGACTCTTGTTTCTTCATTTATTACCTGACACCAATGCTGTTTATCAAGTATATATCAGAATGATAAATGGGAAAAAAAATTTATCATCCCAACACACCAGAGATCTTAAAACCTAAATTTGTTTAAATTCTGTTAATCTTTTCGGTTTCTTTTGTGTGAAATTGTGAATATCTGCACAAAGTTCTTCTAATGAATTTGGTAGTTTCTTACATGCTTCAGCTGCGCATAAATTGCTGTGACATATGCATTTGGCGACATATAAATGTTCATTTAATGATTTAAGGCGAGCCTGAATGCCAGAATGTTGTCCCATCATAACTGAAACATTATCAGCTTCAGATTGCAAGATACGCATGAGGTTCAGTCTGAAAATGCCTCTTACAAACCTAATTAGTTTGCAAGAGGCACCTTGAGCTTGTTTAATAATTCTATTAGAGCTTCAAACAAAGCTGAACTTGTTTCGTCACTAACATCAATGACATTTAAAAACGAATCCTCTGCTGATTTTGTGGAATCATCATAGTAACGAACCACAACTGCTAGAGATTTATTGGCTGTAATGTCAGTTGACTCATCAATAATTAAAGAAAAATAAGCATTTTGAGTTTTTTTTTGAGATTTCATTGAGTGTACAGCCAAAAATTGTTTATGACAGTTACATTTAGTGCGTCCACACTGTATTTTCTTAGAAATTTCACTATCAGCGGCAATTGTTTTCAATAGAGTTGGAAGAGTATCCATAAGCCTCAAAGGGAGATTGTGCTTTGCAACATATGCACATAATTTTAATTCTGCCTCTTTAAATTTGGTTTTCCGAGTGGTATTTGGAACTGGATTTAAACAGTGCAATTATGCCTGATGTGCTTCTTTTAGATTCTACATTCTGCTAATGTTTTGGAGTGTTTGCATGACGAATTATTAGACTTTGGCTACCATTAATGCTTATATCACAAAATCACTTCATCAAAAATAATATTTTTGATGAAGAACGGAACAAGTGTTTTTAATAAAATTAATAAAAACACTGGACTTCAAAACCTACTATACCGCTGAACAGACACCTACGAGTTCTTCAAATCAAACTGAGATTGAAAGCAATGAATTGAAATTTGTACAACATCGATGGTATCTCATTGAAATTTTTTAAACATCTGACAGTTTAAATATCACGACAATTCCATTTTGCGTGCTATATAACGACGAAAAAGCAGAAGTTTCGTTGATGACCTGGTATTACGATGCAGCGCTAACTACACGCATACGGACTTACTATTCATCGAAAAAAAATTCGCCGTGCGTTCGTTGCGCACTTTGCCACTCCAGCAGCTATGAAAATATATGTCATACTTCCCCTAAGTCAATATATTCTGTTATTAGGAAACTTAATAACAAAAAGGCCCAGGACCTGATGAGCTTTCCAACAAAGTAATAAAAATGCTCCCTCATAAAGCTGTCATGCATACAGTAGCCATCGTTAATGCAATGCTAAGGTTCAGTTACTTCCCCACTCGTTGGAAGCTGGCAGATATAATCCTCGTTCATAAACCTGGGGAAAACATCTCAACACCCTCAGAACTACAGAGCCATCAGCCTCCTATCATGCCTGGGAAAAATTGTCGGAAAAACAATCCTTAACCATCTGCAAGAGACAACAAACAAAACCAACATTTTCCCTAAAAAAACAATTCGGATTTCGTACAGATCACAACATAATTCAACAGGTCCACAGATTAATAGAATGTATTACAACTGGGTTTAACTGGAAGCAACATATTAGGAGCAGTCTTTCTTGATGTGGAAAAAGCCTTTAATAAGATTTGGCACAAAGGCCTCATTTACAAGTAACTGCTATTTTTCCATTATATCTCACCAAGCTCATTCGTTAATTCCTACCTGAAAAACCGAATATTCCAAATTAAATTAAACGACATGGCAATTATGACCAGATCCACTCAGGCCACGCACATCACAATTAAACGCAGCGATTGCAAAACGCAGCACCAAACCTTAAAAAATGGTTCAGGAAATGGAGAACAGACGTCATTGCTGAGAAAAGCTCCGCTATACTTTTTACAAGAGAAACATTGCATCACAGGGTAATTTAAATGATCAACGTTGCTATCCCATGGCAAACCAAAGTCAAATACCTAAGGATACACCTAGACAGTTGCCTCAGCTTTAATCCCCCACATTTTATATGCCTGCAATAAAACGAATTCAGCAGTTGCCCAGCTCTATCATCTCATAAATCGGAGAAGCCACGTTAGCACCGAGAACAAGCTGCGCATCTATAAAACAATCATCAGACCCACTTTAACCTATGGATCACCTGCTCGGGGTCACACTTCCCCCAGTAACATCAAAAAACTGCACGTTCTACAAAACAAAGGCCTCCGAATGATCTTTGATGCCCTGTGGTTTGTCAGAAATGTTCTCCTCCATCGAGATGCAGCCACACCAAATATCTCTACGTTACTTCATGATATTGCCTCCAAATACTTTGTACAGGCAGTTCTTCACCCAAACCAACTCGTTCAAGAGTCATCCAGTTACATCGAAAACGACAGATGGAAACACAAGCTCCCGAAGACAACTCTGCTCGTCGGTACACGCGCTCTCACACAGCCCTCGATAAACTTTCCTCTATATAATCAACTTCTAAGCGATGAAGGGATAAAAATCCACGGGAATGTCATCCATCTTATCATAACAGTTAACAGTTTTGTGTGCTAGGTTTTAAATGTGGAGCAAAATATTTACATAATGAAATCCAAATTACGCTGTGCATCAATAAAAGGTGGTTACGCATATTAAAATATTAATTTTCCCACTTGTTTTCATTGTTGTAATGATCTTATAACGCGCGAGAAGTGTTTGAATAGCGAAGAATATATTTTCATTGGCTAATACCAGTCAGACTGCGTGAATATGGGATCAGGGGGAGAGAAGAGAAGATTAGCGAACAGTGAGAAGGGGAGGAAAAAAGAGAAATCATGCTTGGGTCGCTGAATGAGACATATGGGGAGAAGAGAAAAATATTAAACTCATATGTCTAACTCTTATATTGTTATTTTAATTATTATTATTATTATTCGGAAGGAAGGAAGTACTACATCTGTTGGTAAACGTATTAGAACACTAAAATTTTATAAAAAGTATTAGATCTAGTACGAAAGTACTAGATGTAGTCACCCTGCATTCTGTTACCCTGAAAATTCTGTCATCATCCTCCGTACCAATGATATACGCATAACGCATAACGTTACTATCAGAATGGGTGAAGCACGTGTGCTTTTCATATTCCCCTTTGTCTGTGCTGAAAGTTGATTGGGAAAGGGAGTTTTGTGAGCAATTAAGCTCGCCCACTGGGGGTCAGTTGCGTTAGCTATGAACAGTTGGGAGTAGAATAGCCTTCGGTCTTTTGTATTTGTAGTAATCTGTTTCATTGTAATCAACAGCTTGTACGATCAGAGGGTTTGAATGCGAATTTGATTTGACGAAGAATTTTTCTGCGAAATTACGAAGAAAGGAGGAAATGTATGGAATGTCGGTTTCTCGATGAATCTGTGAATTTTTGATTAACCATAGGGCATCTAGAATCATCCTTAAGCACTTATTTTGGATTCTTTGTAGTTTTGAAAGTTTGATCGTGACGTGTGACCCCATGCTGGAGAGGCGTAGGTAATAACTGGACGTATGACCATCCGGTAAATTAACAATTTATTTTATAAGTTCAATTTGCTCTTGTGGTTGATCATTGGGTAGAGCTGTGCTATTACGTTGGAAGATTTGGAGCCAAAGAGATTGATGTGTTTGTTAAAAAGAAGTTTCTTATCCAGTATTACCCCGAGATATTTGGTCTCTGATTGCCATTGGATCTTTTGATCAGAAAACAAGATGTCCTCTTTGATGCAAACCTTTTTTTTTTCTAGAGAATAGCATGGCTAAGCTTTTGAGAGAGTTTACTTGAATCCTCCAGTTGGTGAACCAGTTTTCCAGCGCGTTGATACTTCCTTGGAGTCTAGAGATTGCCAGACGAGGGCTGAGAGATCGTGCTAGAATAGCGGTGTCATCGGCGTAAAGGGCCGTAATGGTTGTTCTTGAGTTAAGAGAGAGATGTCTGATACGTAAGTTGTGAACAGTAGTGGGGCCAGGAGGGACCTTGAGGTATACCAGCCGGGATTTTGCGTCTTGATGAGACGATTCCGTTAATCTTTACTTGCATGTATCTGTCTTTAAGGTATGAGTAAATAAGGTTCACTATCTTATATTTGGGATGTTGTTTTCAATAAGTTTGAAGATAAGGCCTTGATGCCAGACCTTATCAAAGGCCTTGGCCACATCCAAGAATACAACAGCAGTGTGAAGGTGCCAGTTAAAACCATGGGTAATGTGTTCTATTAATCGGTGAATTTGCTGTGCTGAGTTGTGGAACCCAAATTGCTCGTTAGGGATTATTTTATGTTTGTCAACTGCTAATTGAAGCCTTGCTAGGATGCCTTTTTCTGTTACTTTACCGAAGCAGGAAAGAAGACTGGTGGGCCTGTAGCTTTGGGGGAGTTTTGGATTGTTACCAGGCAGTTTTCCAGGCTGTAAGAAAGTACTGGAATCTTAAAATGGAATTGGTAATATTAACTAGATGAATTATGGCCTTCCTTGGGAGTAATTGTATTATTCTATTGGTGATACCATCGGTACCAGGAGCTTTTTTATTCTTCAATTGGTATAGAATATTAATTATTTCTGTTGGAGTGGTGGGGGTGATGAGCTTTGAATCATCTTTAGGCTGTCTTATGGCCTTTCTGACTTGACGATGAACTTTATAAATGAGATTAATATGTAAGTTTTCATAAGATGGGCTGCATTGATTTTCCAGATTGTCAATAAGGGCTTCTACTTTTCCATCATCTGAGTGTGCAATTCCAAGTTTGGTCTTTGTAGGGGAGAAGGGGTTGTCTTTTGTTACGAAGAGATTTTAGAAATTTCCACATGGACTTATCTTCTAGGTTGATATGTGTGAGTTTAGATTCCCATTCTGAATTCCTGTGATTCTGGAGAGCTTCTCGAACCTGTCTGTTCAGGTTGTTTAAGGTTGTTTTGTCCTGCGGGGCTCTAGTGTTGAGATATCGCTTTCTGTGTTTGTTTTTGGCCCTACTCAGATCCATTATCTCTTTTGGGATCTGATTCGATCTGTAGAAGACAGAGGTTTGAGTGATTGATGCTATTGCTGTGCTGATTTGCCTAGTTAAGTTGCTTACAGCTATGTATTATTTTTTTGCGAATGACCGGAGATGGGCCGATGCGGACTAAGAGAACCTTAGAGAGTCCCATGCTAAGAAAGAATGTTGAGAAGAGAGATGATCACGGATTCCTAGCTTGAGCTGGATGGGATTATAATCTGAATTAAGCTCTTCTAGTGTCTCCAGCTGGTATTGATATCTGATGTACCTGAGGATAACTATGTCTAGTACATCCAAATTCCTGATGGGCTGTAGTAGGTGGGCTCGATAGGTCCAGCTACTATTGTTGAGTTGAGTGACGTGTAGTTAAATAAAGTACGGCCTTTCGAGTTGATTGACGAACTGAACCAAGCTGTATGTTTGGAGTTGCGGTCACCTGCTATAATTATGGAATCCTTGGAGCCGAGGATGGAGTCTAAGTCTGCTGTCAATAGTGGAATGCTGGGAGGATTGTACGCTGCATAGATTATAATTTTACCTGCGTTGTTTGTGTGCACCTCTACACCTGTCACTTCAAGGTTTAAAGTTTGGGGGTTGGTCAATACATTGTGGTTCAAATAATTTTTATTAAAAATGGCTGTGTCGCCACCACTAGAGTTAAGTCTGTCTATCCTATATAGAATATAACCTCTTAGTCTTGGGTTGTTTGATGGGCTGAGATGGGATTCACTGATCAAGATTATGTCTGGATTGTATCTCTTTCCGAATTCTTGCAGCTCAAGAATTTTATGTGTCACGCCATTGCCATTCCATGCTATTATCATGAGGGAATTTGGTTTGAATTTTTTAAACATTATAGAGGGCTGTTAATATGGATTGGGTTTCTAGATAAAATCTCTTTCTGGGAGATGGTGAGGTGCTTGCTTTGCTGAATTCATGCAGCATTGTTGCAAGTGAAGAGGTTAGAGCTGAAGTTAGTTTGGAGCTTGTTTGCTCTTGAGATGAAGGAATTTGAGTTCGTACCGACTCCGCATATGATTTGGACATGGATGAAGGTCAAGTGCCTTCCGGTGCTGCTGATTGTGAGGTATTACGATCAGGAGGGCGAACAGCTTGGTTGTTTATGGTGTCATTGCATGGAGGAGCATAGTTCGTTCTTGTTGACCCACGATTTTTTGGGTGGAAAAGGCGTCCCTTGTAATTTGCGGGATGTGGTCCTTCCTCTACAGTTGCCACAACAGGCAGGTGTGGATCTGGCTTGGAATAGGAGTTGGTCTGGTGACCCACACCACATTTCAGGCATCTGTAGGCAGCTCTGCAAAGCTTTTGGGCGTGCCCAAATCTCTGACATCTGTGACATTTCCTTGCTGATGCTTTCTTCCTTAGAGGTTCAGTTGTAATTTTGAGCCTGCAAATGTCGGTTACTTCATAAATCTTTTTCTGTGTATTGCTGATTTCGCCCAACACCAGCGGCATTGGCCTTTTATCTGATCTGAGCATCCTGCTGACTTTGAATGGTCCTTGACTGATGAGGTCAGCTGTAATCTCATCAGCTGTGATGCCCTCAATATTTAGGTTAAATGATATAGTGAAATAAACAGCAAACTAAATTAGTAATGAAACAATAGACTTAATGAAAATTAATTTCTTACTTCGGATATAAAAGATTATATGAGTTTGAAACATAATATAGAAAATAAAACTGAATCTTAAGGCTTGAAAAACAGAGTGATTAATCAAAATAAAGTACAAAACTAATCACATTTAAAGATGTGTCACACAATACATTTTCAGAAGGGAACATCCTCAATAGCATTCACATGAAACAATATAATTTTGAGAAGTTTAATGTACAACAACCAAAATACATCGCAGTTAATTAAAATAAACGAGGATATATTAAAATAAGTGAAAGTAAAATCAGTAGAAGAAGAGTCATCTCCGAAAATGGTGTTAGAGTGTGGTTAACACCGATGTTACAACTAGATTTTATGCTAGGAGGATGGTGGATGACTGAAACGTGTTGCCAGAGGCGGTTGTGATTGCTTCGTCTGTGAATTGAATTTAAAAAGAGGTATAATAGGTATTGTTGTGAATAATGGCTAGTGAGTCAACATAAGGTCTCATGCGATGAATCTTCTGACTCCATGGAGATACCCGTTGTAATAATACTAATAATAATAAAAGTAAGCAGAATAGGCTGTAACATATAAATAAAAAAAAAAAAAGCCTGATTGCTAAAGCAAACGCTAAAGTCCTCAAAGGACCTTAAACATTCATAACATTAGCCAACAATGCGAATTTCTGTATTCAAATGTCCATACTCGCAATTCATATTATGATGGGAGGGAAAAAAATGCCTTTTTAATTTTTTTCACATTCCCGAATATCATTAAACAAATTATTAATTTTTATACTAATGAAAAAAATCTATATTACGATAAAATATTGTCATAATTATGAATTTTTATAAAGAAGTTAAGTACTATAGTATACCAGTCACTAGTGGCCAGATCAAGATAAGGAATCGTGACATGATTGATTGTTCATTTGATGACGTCATTGTGGGCGTGACGTCATGAGATTGGAATATTTGGAATTTCCCTGGAGGCATATGTGTCAGTGACGTGAGTTCTTGTGTTTTGGTTCGCGTATGGAATTATGGGTGTTGGTAGAGATAAGGATTCGTGTTGTGATTGGTGGTGCACTTCAGACCAGATCAAGATTAAGATAAGATAAGGAATCGTGTCGTGGGTGTGTGTGTTGTTATCAGATGTAGATAAGTGACGTCATTTGTTAGTTGTAAATAAGTGACGTTGTTGTTTTGAATGGAAAGGAAGATATATTAGTGGATAAGGAATCGTGTCGTGATTGGTGGAACACTTTTGACCAGATCAAGATCAAGATAAGATAAGGAATCGTGGCGTGAATGTTTGTTATTATCAGATGAAGATAAGTGACGTCATTTGTTAGTTGTAAATAAGTGACATTATTGTCTTGAATGGAAAGGAAGATATATTAGTGGATAAGGAATCGTGTCGTGATTGGTGGGACACTTCTGACCAGATCAAGATCAAGATAAGATAAGGAATCGTGACGTGGATTGTGTTATTTTAGACTTTGGAATGTTTGGAATTTCGCTGGGGGCCCTCGTCTGTCAGGGACATTAGGTGGTGTGTGTTTGGTTCGTTTATAGTATTGTGGGTGTTCATTTAGGATGATATTTAGAGATAAGAATCGTGACGTTATGTGTTTGGAAATTTCTGGGGAACATATGTCTCTCTGTGATATCACATGGTGTTTTGGTTTGGCCATGGAATTGTGGGCGATGTTTTTCAGATAAGATAACTTGGAATTTTCCAAGGGTAACACACATCCGTCATTGTCGTCATGTTTTGTGTTTGGTTGTCACTAATGGGTGCACTAATTTTCCAATATATTTTGGGGTATTTCTTTCCTGTTGAAGGTTGGAAATTCTTAGAGTAGAGTCTAGTGGCGGCAGTGTTTCGAGATTTTCTGAATAATATAATTATATGCTGGTGTCCCTCAAACACACACTTTTTTCTTTTTTTCCATAGCTCATCCGTACTTTCTTCTATATTCATATTCTAATTCAAATTCATATTTTATTCATAATTCATCCGAATATTTTGATTTGTCTAAAATGAAGATCTTAAAGTTCAATAAATAAAAAAATCGTGTGTGAATTCACGGTGATTTCAAAAGTGATCTTACTTAAACATACATAACACATCAAAGACACTGTTTGTTCTTTTTTTAGATATTTATTTCACAGATATTATTTACAATGCAATATGCAGAAATAGGAATTTACAGATATCACCAATGCATATGGTGTTTTTCTTGTCGTAACATTTCTTTGATGAGGCATGTGTGATTGCCTGATTTTGATACTGCTTCCCAGATGAGTATGGCAATTTCCACGTACATTAATATTAGCAGCACTGCTATAAAAGCAAGTATCTGCCACTTTTGCGATAGTTCTTGATTTACACCGGCAAAGAAAAAAACACTTATTGTTAGTAATGGAAAGTTAGCAGATTACTATAATGCTAATACAATAGTTAGTTTTGGATGTATCAAAGCTTTACAGAAAGATACAAATTTGCCACATGAAACCGTGAAAAGTTGGTTAGCAACACAACCTACTTATGTGAGACATAAACCCATTAGAAGAAAGTTTAAACGCAATGAAATCAACGTCCCGACATTTTTACACACTTTTCAATGCGATTTGGCAGATATGTCATCCCATGCAAAAGAGAATGGGGGGTGTGTTTCCTTCTTGTATGCAGTGATTGTTTTCCCCGATTTTCGTGGGTTCGAACACTGAAGAAGAAATCAGCAGACGCTGTTGTTAATGCTTTCGAGTCTATTTTTAAAGAGGAAGTGCCATGTTACATAAACACTGATCAAGGAAAAGAGTTTCAACAAGAAAGTTCGTACATTGTTTAAGAACCATAATATTCATTTCTACACTACCAGGAGCGAAATGAAAGCACCCATTGCAGAAAGATTTATCAGAACATTGAAAAAAAGATCACGAAAGTTTTCCCGACCCTTGTATATACTTATAACCTCACACCACACCACACTATCGGTATGGCTCCTTTGGAAGTTAACCTTCACAACGAGGATCATGTTTTGAAATATTTGTACGGAACCCAAGAGGAGACTACCAAACCATAATTTCAAGTAGGTGATAGTGTGGGTTTATGTGATGATACCCACATATTTAGAAAAGGGTATTGGGGGTAACTGGACACGAGAATTGTTCACTATTGCTCAAGTTATTAATAGAAACCCTGTAGTATATAGAGTTCGCAGTCGGGACAGAGAGATAGTGGAGGGAACTTTCTATGAACCTCAACTGCAAAAGGCTAATATACCCAATGAACTTCCGGAAGACGTTATCTAATCGAACAAGTACTTAAACACCGCAAAGAGAGAGGAAAGCTTCAGTATTTTGTTAAGCGGCTCGGTTGTCCCCCATCGTATAATTCTTGGGTTCGTAGCGGAGATGTTTTACTTAACCCTTTCCAGTAACGTCAGTATGAAAATGTTTCCTACAAACACGCAAACGAAATTTCAAGTGGAATTACCACACGAGATCAGACTTAAAGGTAAATGGAGAGTTGCTCTTGCCGAAATTCATCTTCCGGGAGAATTTAATAACATCGATTCCGGTTACGATGAGTTTCATATGATACATGCAGTTGGAGGAGGAGGAGGAGGAGTCATCACTATCGACAACAACAACATCACAGGAAATAAAGTTTTCGAAGAGTCTAAATAAAAATTTTACAAAGTGTACAAGATTCCATATGGCAGTTACAATTCACCCTCTGAACTTCTTCAAGTAGTGTTTGATGTGCGTTCTATGATTACTGGAAAAAAGAACCCAAACAACACCATTTCTCTGACAGTCCCAAAAGATTACAACCTGTTGTTTCCCAAGGAGGCCTTGGGTTTGGGCCTTCTACTGGGTTTTAATCAGATTGGTGTTGATATAAAGAGGGGTGTAGCCGCATATTTTGCTTTTTCTGATTTAATCCAAGAACAGAGAGTTGGTGATATATGTGCACCATTGTTACGAGTTGTTCAGTGCAGCACCAAGTGTTCCTTCGTTTTTTCTCAACCTGATTATTATCCGTTACGAAAACAAACATTTCAGTCAATTAGCATTGAAATTCGTTCTGACAGCAGCGAGTTGTTCCACTTTCGTGGCGGCAAGACAATAGTTAAATTACAGTTCCGACAAGTGAAGGATGACTGCTTATCTCAGATATTACACAATGCAGACAGGTGGGGCTCAAATGTTTACGGGGACCTCCAATACAGCGTGGGTACGGATTAGGTAGCATTTTCAGAAGTGCCGTCTCCTTTCTAAGTCCACTTTTAAAACCTGCAGCTCAATTTGTCGGTCGTCAAGCCTTAAAAGCCGGTCAGCATATTATAGGAGATGTACCGGAAGGGGAACCTGTATGTCAAGCCTTTATAAACAGAGCATCAGAAGCTGGGAAAACCATTACTTCAGAGAGGTCAAGGAAGCAAGAAGAAAAAAACGAATACTAAAAAACGCAAGTGAGATGACATCTTTTGCTGAGGATATGATGCCAGAGTTGGATCTTTTTTCCCACCCTAGTGTCAACATGTGTGTGGAAAGAAGTTCTTATGTCACTTACCAACCAATATCCAGTACTGACAGTGGAGGTCCTGTGGAATTTTGCATACCAGGTACATCTGAAGAATACTTGAATTTGGGAAAATCATACCTACGCGTTCGTGTGCGCATCACTGACAATGATAATAAACCTATTGAAGAGTCTTCAGTTGGTGTTGTGAATAATTTTTTCCATTCCCTGTTCAGTCAAATTGACTTTTTTCTCCAAGATAAACTAGTGACTGTGGCATCAGCCCCGTATCCTTATAGGGCTTATATTGAAAACCTACTAAATTATGACAGAGATGCTAAAAACAGTCAACTGACAAATGAACTATTTATTAAAGATGATGTGGCTAATGTTAGTAATATGTTTACAAAAAGTGAATGTGGGATGCGTAGACGAGAAGTTCGAATTAACCAATCGAAAAGTGTCGAGATGCTTGAGCGAATACACGCTGACATCATGCATAAAGACCGGTATTTGATCAACAACGTTTCTGTTCGTGTTCGTATGGTTCGCAGTTCTCCCGAATTTTGTTTACTGACTGCAAATGCTGATGCTAAGGCTTTGGGGAAGAATATTTTTAAAAGGTGACTCTACTGAGACAATTTGGTGTTTGGGAGCGGGGTTGATAAAACAAACTTCACGATCGGAATAAAGTGATTTAATTAAAAATATAAAAATAAAAATCAAGACATATTTCATAAAATATATAGAATATTCGAATTAGTAATTAAAAGAAAGTTAAAAAAATGAGTGATAAAATAACAGCGTTTTCGTGTAATTCTAATTCTAACACTAATGATGTTATTGTTTGTGCGTAGCTATAGCAATTCACGACTTCCCATGACGATGTACAGTCCTGCCATCTAGCGACGATAAATCACGAAAGCAGCGAAGTTATTTTCGTTAGCGATGAAAATACAAATGCTATGAGCATAATTATTACAGTATAATGATTAAAAACATCATATTACATATAATTAATATTCTTAAGCTTTTATTATGTTGGCATTATTATGTGAATGAATATTAAATAGATAATACCATGAAATATATAATGAATATATTCAATATTTGTTTATCATAATTGTTATTGTTTAGAAATGTTTTCTTGTATAAATGATTTTAAATCTTATGAAACCTTTAACAATGTATGTATTAAGATATTTTAATGATTTATGGATAGTAAATGTAGTTAAGACTGTGCCTCATGATAACAATAGCCCATCAGTATCCAGAAGGCTGTTTAATCTAAAGAGTGCATTTCCAAGTGGTATTCACGTGAATACAGGCAGCTAACTACCTATTTTGCCGTAAACATCAATTTTCCAACAAACAGTATTAATCTCTGGATAACTGACCTTATCCGTATCATTTTTAATCTCTACCTTTGACTAGGGTTCATATATTTAAAAAACAAAATAAAATAAGGAACACTTTCGGTTTGAATAAACCAATATATATATATATTTTTTTTTGCTTTTCTTACTTACGAACATCAAAAAAGGGAAAAGAATTTAATTAATTATAGCAATCTTAAAATTGAACTTTAAACAATATTAAATCGTTGATCTTTGCCTGTGATATACTTCTCAGATGACTGTATTTTCTCAAGTAAAGAATGATTATGTTTTACCAAGTTATGAAATTCCACACAGTCTTTATTGAAAAACACTTTAACAATGAGCATAGCTTTCACCGTTTATACAGATGACCTATTCTTTTCGTATGTCCATAAGGAGTTCATCTGGGAAAACAGTCTATCAATAATAGCATTTGTGCAAGGAATGCAGCAGAAGAACTCAACAATCTTCTTCAAATTTATTAATTCATTTACTCCAACACTGTTGAATAATTCATACCAAAAATATCCTGTAGATTTTGCTTTAATTTCTTCTTTCTTCTCTCTAATTGCCTTTTCAAGATCATCACCTCATCAAAAATTTCAGTTTCATTGATTTTTGTGTTTGGGCAGACTTCTTCAATAGTTGTTACATTTTTCTGCACACTTTTCCAACTGAGACTGGCTTCTGGATTCTTCAATAAAATCCAAGACAAACTTTCAAAAGTCAGAGTGTCAGAAGACTATTCTTGGATGTATTTTATACAGGTGTTATAAAATTCATTTTTATAATTACCATACTTCTTCCTAGTGATGAGTCCATCTTCAATTAATGCCTTCAGTAAGGACTGTTCTTTTCTTGTTGCAAAATCATTATCTCGTCTCTGCTGAAGTTTCTCTAAGAGGCTTTCAATAATGGATTTTGCTTCAACAAGAGTGACTTTCTCACCTTCGATTGCACAAATTGTTGCATGATACATTTCAAATCGGCATTCTAGAAATGTGGCTATTAGCTATGAAACTGGATTACTAAGAAATTTTTTAGAAGCAATGGTGGTTTATCAATGAAAGAACATATGATTTGAGAACTTCGCACATCTCATTCATCCTTTTGAGAGCAGGGTACAGAGACAACCATTGCATTTTTCAGTGCCCTAACACTGTCTTGTACTCAGTATTTAAAAAGTCACAAAAACCTTTGAGTGTATGCACTCTAGCAGTATATATATAAAAATGCTGATGTAATTTTTCAATGACAGCTTGAACGTCCATGGGCAATGTATCAGCTGCATATTGTATAGCATTATTTATGATATGGGATGAACAACCAACTCCTATCAATGTACAATTCAATTTTGATTTCAATTTATGAAAAACATTGTTATTTCCTCTTCTGGAACTTCCACCAAAATTTATATTAGTATTATCTGCTGACAAGGCAAGAACTTTCTTTTCAATATTCCACTTTGTCACTAGTTGCCATACATATTCTGTAAGTTGGTCTGCAGTTTCACACGGTAAATCTAAAAACTCTAGAACCATAGTTTTGATGGCCTCTTCTGATATGAAGTATCGAATTAGAAGTGGAACTATTTTCAAAGCACTGTGGTTAGAACCGTCTATCATTATTGACACATACTTAGCTTTCTCAAGTTCGTTTTTGAAAACAGCCATTGCATAAGGTGCTAATACACTCACAATTATAGCTTGAATCTTCTTTTGACCGCAAGTGAACTTTTTGTCATATAGTTTCCGGATTATTTTCGATGGGCAGTCCATCGAACTGAAACTCTGGTTGTGCATGGATACATGCAGAGCCGGCACTAGGGTCTTTGCCGCCCGCATGCAATTTCTATCTAAGCGCCCCTGTAACGATCCGGGAGTGTGTGGTTCTTTTAATAATAAAAATGTAAATTATTTGAAATTTCTTAAATAAATTTTGACAGAACAGCCATACGTTGGTTTGCTAAATGTAACGAACCGGGGGTTTGACTAGGCAGGATAATCATTAAAAACCCGAATAACCAAAAAATTCTCAAAAGTTAAAGCAAATTTTGATAAGCCACTTTACTTTAATCTTTGAATATAATGATACAGGGATTATAGCCTTCTCACCGACCCAAATCGCTAACAAAATTAAAATGAATTTTAATTAAAGTTAAAATTTATTTGAACTAAATTTTAAAAAATTCTTGCAATTTACAAGTTACTAAATTCTTAGTAACTTATAAAATTTTTTTAATAATTTTTATAAGTGGAACTATCTTTTAGGAAAATAAAATAAACTCAAGATAGATGAGTAAATCAGAAAAGAATTCAGAAATAATTAGAACATTTAATATAAGTATTCAAAAAAAATATCTTTACAGAATAACAAAACAAATTAAATTACAGTAACATACTTGAATTTTTTTTAATTAAAATTTTAAGGTGTTTGATTTCATATTCACAAAATGAAATAATGGTCTTAACGTCTAATTATGCACATATATCATTTTCAATAGCTATTAACGCCAAACTAACAAGACTTTTTTGTGACATACTTGTTCTTAAGTAGGTTTTAATAAATTTCAACTTGGAAAAGGAACGTTCACCGCTCGCTACACTAACAGTTAAGCTTAATAGTATTCTTAAAGCAATTGAAAAGTTAGGCAAAAGATAAATTATTGGACACAATAAAATTAAGAATATCGAAAGGACTATTGAATATTTTAATTATCCTTCCAAAAAATATCCCAGAAAGCACATAACTCGTCATATAGTTCTATTGCGTTTACGTCTTTATTGTTGCCGTCCTTCAAGAGAATCTCTAAATCGCCTAAATTTTTTCGTAAATCTTCGTTATTAATTTGCAGTAATCTATACAAGAAATTGAAATTATCATAATATATTTTTAGTTGTTCAAAACGTTCTATTAACGAACACATTGCAACGACTAGAAGTGTATAAAACACATTGACCCTAAATTTATCTTCTGGGGATTGTGGCGTTTCATCATGATATCAGCTCTTAGTCAAATTATCGTGTCTTCCTTCGTCGTCGAACTTTTGTACCAGTTTTAAATTCTTGTTCTTCATCCATCTCATCACTCAGTTCTTTTGCCGTTTTTAGAACTTCTTTAAAATTTGTATCTGATAAATTCTCTTGTAAGAACATTTTTAAATGTTCGATAGATTCCAAAGCAATTGTAATGTTCATATTTTGTCTTGAAGCATTTTACTCACAGGGTTTATTCTGTTAAGTAAATCATGCCAAGTTATAAGAGAGCAAATAAATTTCTAGTCCTTCATTTTAGCGCATAATGTTTGTGCTTCATGCTGAGTTTCTTTATTATAATTTGCATTATTTAAAATTTCAAAAAGCGCATCATAAATTTCTCCTAACTGATATCGTAGATGGCGGATTGCATTAATTTTACTTTCCCATCGCGTTTCTGATGGCTGTTTCAATGTTAATTTTTTTACGAACTTTAAAAGGATTGCCCAACGTTTGTAAGAGAATGAAATGAAATTTTATATTTCTTGAATAATTGCAAAGAAACTAATTGTATCTGCATTCACTTTGGCTGCATCGTTAATGATTAAATTTAGAGTATGAGCCGCACATGGCACGTAAAAAGCACGAGGATTTTTGTTCGAAAGCAAATTTTGGAGCCCATATTTTTTCCCTTTCATATTAGCCCCATTGTCATACCCTTAACCTCGCATGTCTTCAATGGGAATGTTCCATTACTGTTGTACATAAACCACGTCCTGTGGAATCTGAAATATCTGCAAAACCCTAAAAGGTTTTCCCTGATCTTGACAAGTCCATTGTCACAGGAAATAAAGCGAACAATAATGGTCATTTGTTCTGTTTTACTTGCATCAGGTGTGCAATCTAAAATTATGGAATAATATTTAGATTTTTGAATTGATAATAAAATTGTATCCTGATTGCGTTACTTAAAGTTTCCAATATTTCATTTTGACTGTCTTTACTCAAATAGTGTACCCTACTGTTTCGTTGTAGGGCCCTTTCAAGATGATTTTCCATAACGGGATCAAACATAGCAAACAGTTCGACTAATTTTAAAAAAATTGCCGTTATTCCTTTCTATTAATTTATCAGATGATCCGCGAAAAGCTAAATTTCGGCTACCAAGGAATTTTATAATTTCAATCAAGCGTTCTAAAACACTCGTCCAATGTTTCTTTTCCATTTCATACATGCTTTGAGTCTGGAAATCAATAGTATTTTTTTTTATTTTAATTTTTTTATCAAGTTCCTTCCATTTTAAGAAATTTTTCATGTGATTTAAACTAGATCACATATGGTGATCTAGATACATATGGTCGTAAATTTGGCGACACGTATTATAATAAATAAATGAAAAACGGGAGCTCGTGCCAAGAATATGGCTCATTTATTCCGAAACTTTAAATTCTGTTTTTTGCTTTTGTTGCAAACTTCTCGCACCTACTGAATCAACTGAATCACCTACTGAGTCTTGTAGAAGGTTATAACGATTGGAGAAATGTACGAAAATTCGTTTCTGCGCATAAAAACCGTTCACCGTTTCACTTTAGATAGACTGCAGTAGACACAACATTCTGCAGGCAAGCATTTAGCCTGCTCTCGCTGCAAAATTGTAAACAGCCGGCTAATCGAAGAGGCGACAATATACTTTTTTTTTGTTTTAAATTTTATTCGATGTAGCCGGCCTTATTTATTTTAATAATGATCATTCTAAGAATTTTTTGTTTTTATGATAAAAATATTGTTTCTTAAAAATTAACTTATGAACCGTTCCCTGGCGGCGGCATCCCCATCGTAGCGGCGCCCGCATGCACCGCATGCTCTGCATGCCCGCTTCTGTCTTCCCTGCAAACATGATATGCAAATGAAGCTTCATCAGCTGCAAGATTTCTTTCCATTTCACCCATTGTTTTTTTAGAAAAATAATCTGACCCTTTACTATTTACACTTGCATTTTCTGCTAATTTGAGTCTCTTCGTAGCGATGTGCTGCGTGATGTGTGACCGACCGCCGTGTTGTATGTTGAATATTGCATTACATTATGTACATTTTTTCACTTTCTCGTCGACTCTGCCATCACAATTACATGGTATAATAAAAGGGTATTCAGTCCTTAGCTTTTCTATGAGAACACACTTTCTCTTCGGCATTTTAAAGGCATATAAAATAATAAAACTAATTACATTTCATAACAGATCTGTGTCATATCATATAAGCCGTGCTTAGTTATTACAACGTCCACTAGTTGCATTATTCTCGCAACATGTCAGTATTGTCAATTGATAAGACAATTTTATGATCAATAACTAATATCGATTTCTTGGCAATTACATGTTTTATGTTTAAGAATGGGAATGTTAAACACAAATCCACAAATTACGGGACAATTCTGTGTCCCAAAGAGTTTTTTATCGGGACGCCACGACACAAACTCGTAATAAGGGACAATCCCGTAAAATACGGGACGTATACGAACCCTACCTTTGAGGGCTGCAACAATCAGCATATGTAAATACCATAATTTCTTCTCGTGGTATTGCCAAGGTGTTAATTTGGCAAATATTCACGCTACGAAACACATTTTTGCTGGTATTTTATGACGCTGTTGAGAGTACGGTAGAGAAAATTATGTTTAAAGTCCAAATTTTGTCAAATGATTTGCATATATTATGATCTTACCATCTCATCTCATTCGTTTTTTTTTAATATATTGTATAACTAAGGTTATCCCTTTTTAAGAGTGAAAAGCTACCTAATTTATGTACCATTTCTGTCAATAAAAACTGGCATTCCTGGTGCTCGTTATGCTTTTTTATATATTTTACATCTCGCATACGAGCTTACAATTTAGGAAGCTCGCACACGAGCTTCCTAAATTGTAAAAATTATGGAATTTTTTAGATTCTACTCCAGTAATGAACAACAATTTGAACAATATACTCAGGGCCAGTGGAAGTGGGCATGTAGAGCATGCGGTGCATGCGAGCGCTGCTACGAAGGGGGAGCTGCAGGCGGGGCACAGTTTATAAGTTCATTTTTAAGAAACAAACTTTTTATCATAAAAAAGAAAAAAATTCTTAAAATGATCAATATTAATTTTTTCACACATTTTATCAATATAAAAATTAAAAAAATTGTATATTGCCGGTTGTTTACAATTTTGCATCGAGAGCAGGCTAAATGCTTGCCTGCAGAATCTAAAGTGAAACGGTAAAACGTTTTTATGCGCAGAAACGAATTTTCGTACAAAACATTTGTTGCTACATAACCAGTCATATGGTACTGTAAAAACTCGATTGTAGCTTAAATATCCCAAAGTACATTACATACGATTGTTTACTTAGGTTAAGTCCCATGTGAATATTGTAAAAATAACCTTTCTTTGTCTCTGTATAGTTTGGTTTAGATGTTATTGTAAATAACACTCTGGAAGTTAACTGTATATACTGCTTTAATAAGAATATGTTAGAGTGTTAAAAACAAAAAAAAGGCAATGTTTTTATCGCCGAAGTTGCATGTAATAGATCTACATGGCGGCATTAGAAAGATTGTTATTAAAATTTGTTTGTATGAGAAAGGCTTGCAGGCTCTAAGTGTAAACATTTGCTAAGTCATTCAGAAAGGTTTAAATAACTTTCCAATGGCCTGCAACTTACAATTAAAAGAAAGCGGAGGAGAACAAAAGGTGTGCCGAACTTGAAACTTAAGATGAAAGAATCATACTGATTCTTTGGAGATTGCCAAACTTCATGCAAGGTCTCAGAGGAGGTATAATAAAATGGGACTGAAGCAAACAGAAGAGGCTGCCCGGATCCAGAGATTGCTGCAGAAGTAAAGGGGGCCCAGTTCCAGAGACGTCCACAGAGAGACAGGAGAGGCTGCTCAGTTCCAGACGCTGTCAAAGAGGAGGTTGCCCGGTTCCAGACATTGCTAAAGCCACCTGGTCCCAGACGTTGCCGAAGAGAGACAGAGCTGCTCAGTTCCAGACATCGTCAGAGAGCATCCAAGATGCAGACATTGGTTGAGAGAGGAGTTTTCCGCTTCCAGAAAGGAGCTTCTCGGTTCGAGACATTGCTAGAGAGAAACGACTTCTAGGCCACAGACAGGGCTTTCAAATTGCTGAAAGGAGAACTCCCAAACGCTGTAGAAGAGAAACATTTTCAGTCCAGAGAGGGATGCTGATTGGCAGTTGACGGCAGTTTCATTTTTTCTTGGAGGCAGCATTTTCAGTTTTTTAGAGGCGGAAATTCAGGCTACTTGAAACAACAGTCATCCAGGCATTTTCGGCGAGCTCAAGTAGAGGAAAAAAAATCGAGGCAAATTTCCCGAAGTACCTTCGCTCGTAAGTTTTTCTTTTCGCTGTGGGAGAATAACATTTCTCTGAATCTGTACGAGTCCCGCTATGCTCCCGATGAGATATAGCCGAAGCCAAAATTCCAGATGATGATCTGAGATGAAAGAATTGCCATAGAACTTTTAGTGAAAGACTTTTGACTGATTGTGAGATACAGAGCCTTTTTAAGTTCAAAACTTTTATATAATTCCTCTTATAGCTGTATTAGAAAGACTTTTAAGATATATGTTTAATAAGGTTAAGAAGTGTCCTTAAGAGAATCAATTGGCATGTTAGAAGTTGGTATCAAATTTGTAAAGAAAACTTAACAGAGAGATTTAGGTAACCTCTTTGCGAGTAAGCTTGGTGTTTAGTGAGTAAAATTTGTAAACTGAGAGTAGATAACTTTTCGTGTTAAAGAAAGTATTTAAAGTTGAAGAAAAAGGGTTCTAAATTTTGCTAAAGAGTTTTATAGAAGGATAGAGAAAGCAATCTCCCTAATGTTTGAATTCGTGTACATTTCATAGTAATTTAAATAAATGTTATTTGACTTTCTTGTAAACATAGCACATGATAAACATAAAGTTTACAATGTCACAGTAATGACAGTAGATTTATAACAGTACGCATCTCAGTAGGCTACTGACAGTAGTGCAGTGTGGACTATTGTTTTGTCTCTGTGTCATGCTGTGTAATAATTTCTTGTGGGTATAAAATAGAAATGGAATCAAAAATTTTAAAAAGTTATCCGGTGCACAAAATCGTAAGCATTATGCTGCGAAAGAAGCAGATATTAAGAAACAAACTGGGGCTCTTAATAAATTTGTTAAAATATTAAAATATTCTGATGCAGATTGTAACCAACTCGATAGATCAGAAATCAGAGTTGATACATCATCCAGTTTGCATGAAAGTACTATTGCAACTATTGAACAAAAAACAAAATGCAGGTTTTAAGTGAAAAACAGGAGAAGATTTAGTTGTAGGTGACCATGACTTACAGAGACTAACAATGTGTTAGTCTCTGTAAATTTAGAAGATCCAGGTGAATGGGGAAATATTGATGAAAAATTATGAGTTATTTTAATTGAAATGGGGCCTGTTCAAAAGAAAAATATAATATATCCCAGAGATACATATGGTCGTAAATTTGGCGACACGTATTATAATTGAAAAATGGAAAACGAGGAGCTCGTGCCAAGAACATGGCTCATTTATTCCGAAACTTTAAATGCTATTTTTGCTTTTGTTGTAAATGTTTCGCACCTACTGAATCAAGTAGTCTTATAAAAGGTTATAACGATTGGAGAAATGTAAGTATAACTTTGAATAGACATGAGACTAGTTTAACTCACATCAGAAATTTCTTAAAATGGAAGGAACTTGATAAAAATTAAAAAAACAAAACTACTATTGATTTCTAGACTCAAAGTATGCATAAAATGGAAAATAAACATTGGACGAGTGTTTTAAAATGCTTGATTGAAATTATAAAATTCCTTGGTAGCCAAAATTTAGCTTTTCGCAGATCATCTGATGAATTATATGAAAGGAATAACGGCAATTTTTTAAAATTAGTCAAACTGTTTGCGAACTTTGATCCCGTTATGGAAAATCATGTTGAAAGGGCCTTACAAGGAAACAATAAGGTACACTATTTGAGTAAAGACAATCAAAATGAAATATTGGAAACTTTAAGTAACGCAATCAGGGATACAATTTTATTATCAATTCGAAAATCTAAATATTATTCCATAATATTAGACTGCACACCTGATGCAAGTAAAACAGAACAAATGACCATTATTATTGGCTTTGTTTCCTGTGACAATGGAATTGTCATGATCAGGGAAAACGTTTTAGTTTTGCAGATGCATCAGATTCCACAAGACTTGGTTTATGTACAACAATAGTGGAACAACTGGAAAAATGGAACATTCCCATTGAAGACATGCGAGGTTAAGGGTATGACAATGGGGCAAATATGAAAGGGAAAATATATGGGCAACAAAATTTGCTTTTGAACAAAAATCCTCGAGCTTTTTACGTGCCATGTGCTGCTCATACTCTAAATTTAATCATTAACGATGCAGCCAAAGTGAATGCAGATGCAATTAGTTTCTTTGCAATTATTCAAGAAATATACAATTTCTTTTTATTCTCTTACAAACGTTGGGCAATCCTTTTAAAGTTGGTGAAAAATTTGACATTGAAATACCCATCAGAAACGCGATGGGAGTGTAAAATTAATTCAATCCGCCCTCTACGATATCAGTTAGGAGAAATTTACGATGCACTTTTCGAAATTTTAAATAATGAAGATTTTAATAAAGAAACTCATCACGAAGCAAAAAACATTATGTGCTAAAATAAAGGACTACAAATTTATTTGCTCTCTTATAACTTGGCATGATTTACTTAACAGAATAAAGTCTGTGAGTAAAATGCTTCAAGTCAAAAATATGAACATTTCACCTGCTTTAGAATCTATCGAAAACTTAAAAATATTCTTACAAGAGTATCGATCAGATACAAATTTTAAAGAAGTTCTAAAAATGGCAAAAGAACTGAGTGAAGAAGTGGATGGAGTCGTAAGAATGCTCCTTCGACAGTCTTATTAAATTGAGTTATTTAATTAACAGCACTCTACTGTTTACTCATGATAAAACCATGCAATCAAGAGTAAGTATTGTTTAAATCGCACCATGGAGAACAAGAATTTAAAACTGGTAATGGAAGTTCGACGATGAAAGCAGACACCACTATTTGACTACGAGCATCATGACGAAACGCCACAATCGCCAGAAGATAAATTTAGAGTGAATGTGTTTTATACACTTCTAGACGTTGCAATGTGTTCGTTAATAGAACGTTTTGAACAACTAAAAACATATTATGATAATTTCAATTTATTGTATAGATTACTAGCAGGGGCGCGCCAGTAGTGTCCGGCGCCTGTGTGCAAAACTTTAGTTGGCTCCCCTATCTCCCCCCTCCAATAAAAAATCACTTTAAAAAAACGTTTTTTTTTTTTTTTTTTTTTAAGTATTTCCTCCTCTTTGGCGCCTTTACTATCCTGGCCCCTGTGTGCGTCGCACACATTGCACATCTGGTCGGCTTGCCCCTGATTACTACAAATTAATAACGAAGATTTACGAAAAATTTGTGACGATTTAGAGATTCTCTTGAAGGACGTCGACAATAAAGACGTAAATGCAATAGAACTATAGGACGAGTTATGGGCTTTCCGGAATATTTTTCGGAAGGTTAATTTAAATATCCAAAATCCTTTCGATATTCTTAATTTTATTGTGTCTAATAATTTATCTTTCCCAAACTTTTCAATTGCTTTAAGAATACTATTAACTTTACCCGTTAGTGTAGCGAGCGGTGAAAGGGCAATCAATTTTAATCAATTTCAACTCGGAAAAGGAACTTGAACGCATTCCTTTTCCAAGTTGAAATTGATTAAAACCTACTTAAGAACAAGTATGTCACAAAAAAGGCTTGTTAGTTTGGCGTTAATAGCTATTGAAAATGATATATGTGCAGAATTAGACGTTAAGACCATTATTTCTAATTTTGTGAATATGAAATCAAGAACCCTAAAATTTTAATAAAAAATTTCAAGTATTTTATGTAAATTAATTTATTTTTTGTTATTCTGTAAAGATTTTATTTTTTGAATACTTATATTAAATGTTCTAATTATTTCTGAATTCTTTTCTTATTTTCTCATCTACCTTGAGTTTCTTTTATATATTTTCCTAACAGATAGTTCCACTTAAAAAAATTATTAAAAAAAATTCACAAGTTACTAAAAATTTAGTAAAATGGAAGAATTTTTTAAACTTTAGTTCAAATAAATTTTAACTTTAATTAAAATTCATTTTAATTTTGTTAGCGATTCAAGTCGGTGAGAAGGCTATAAGTCCTGTATCATTATATTCAACGATTAAAGTGAAGTTGCTTTATCAAAATTTGCTTTAACTTTTGAGAATTTTTTGAATATTCGGGTTTTTAATGATTATCCTGCCTAGTCAACACCCCCGGTTCGTTACATTTAGCGAACCAACGTGTGACTGTTCTGTCAAAATTTATTTAAGAAATTTCAAATAATTTAAATTTTTATTATCGTAGAAGAACCACACACACCCGGGTCGTTACAGGGGTGCTTAATTTGCATGCGGGCGGCAAAGACCCTAGCGCCGGGACTGAATATACTCACTATCTTTCAAGTCTAATCTGTTGCCAAAAACTTTCCTAGTCTTTTCGAATCCCTTTGATGGACACATTTCTATACGTAATTAAAATCGCAACAAATAAAAGTTAATTGTTCTGTTCGAGGTTGTTAGCAATTCAGAAACAGTCACCGTTAACAGTATCGTTTATGCTCGCGCATTGCGAATGATCTATTGTTGCAACATAAAACGAAATCATGACGTAGTTTTAAATAAAATGGAACATTATTTTTATTTATGATGTAAATACGAAGTTAAAATGAAACATTTTTAAGTAGCGATAACCGTTTAAAATTAAAAACTGCAAATAAACAATACAAAGTTGTTTATTATTATTATTATTATTATTATTATTATTAATCTTTAATTATCTTTCAATTCTCATTTTTTAAATTAAAATCTGTATTTTATTTTTATTTATTTATTTACTTTTTTACTGAGGAGTGCGGATATGTGTTGATGGTTTCCCTTTACAAGACTGTCAAATTTCAAGCGAAGCTTAAAAGGTTGAAGTGTGTGTGTGTGGGGGGGAGGTTACAGTGAGAATGGAAGCATTTTTGAGAGCAATTTTCATCTTCTTTTTTCCGTTTTCTGTGAGGTTCAAAAGGGCACTCTCCTATACTTTGATCTCTTTGTTAACAGGGCGAATAATTCATTATTCAAATCCATCACCACACTGGTTTTTGTGGATATCAATTGGTTATACTAATTTTGGCAATTCTTCGGTGATCATGAGCAGTAATCTCGAACACCATCAGCAATTAGAGGAAGCGAAGTTGTTGCAAATTTTCCTTAGACAAATCTTCATATTCTGTTTTTCAATCTCACCGGTTCTTGTATTCTGTCTCTCAGAACTGCAAGTACGAGTGCAGCAAAAAACCTACTTAATAACATTGAATAGCAATTCCATACGACGTCATTGAGCTTTCTTATAAGTTCATCCGCTTGTTTTCCATCGAATTATTGAAGAGTTCTGTTTCAAGCTGAATAAATCTCCAGTCACTCTCTCTTTCTCATCCGAAGCCAAATGTAGAGTAATCGCTTAAAAACGTTTAGCATCTCGGATTTCCTTTGATAATACATAAAATACGAAAGGAAAAAATTACTCAACCTTTAATTGCGATTGAAGTGTTAACAGGTAAAGTTAGAAGTTTTTGTCCTACTTGAATGGAAAACCATTAAACCATGCATAGAGAAAATGTCTGGGATTCCCTTTTTTTTTTTTTTTTTTTGGCTAGATGGGTGAAGCAAGAATGCTTTTCATATTCCCCGTTATCTGTAGAAGAAAATGTATGGATGAGGTAATATAGGGCTATAAGCTATGGGCATGGAAGGAGGATAACAGCAATAGCCGACCCTCAGTTAAAACTTCATTGGATACTGAATAAGTAAAGTCATCTCTAAAAATTAGAACGATCCCTAGACCACTCCATAGTGACCGAAAGACCGCCCAACTCAGCGTTGGCTCCACTCAGTAACCCCCCCCTCCCCAACACCACCACCACCAACGAGCAGAACCGCTCATATTCCAGGGAAAAGCATCCACCGACAAATCCCCTCAGCGGGCCGTGCCGGAGGACACCCTCCCGGAGACTCAAAATATGCCCTCCAGAAATCTAAGCCGCCCCTCACCGGGAGCGAAATTCCGGAAGAAACCTGAGAGAGCAAAACTCTGCGTCCATTTAGTCGTCCCTTACGACACGCATGGATTTACGTCGGTGATACGTAAGTAAAGCCAACCTCTAAAAATTAAGACGATCCCTAGACCACTCAATAGTGGCCGAAAGACCGTCCATCTCAGCGTAGGCTCCACTGAATGATGGCCTTCCACCCACCACCACCAAGCAGAACCGCTCAAATTCAGAAGAAAAGCATTCACCGACAAAGTCCCTTATCGGAAAACACCATCCCCGGAGACTCAAATTGCTCCCTTAAGGCAAAAACCTTAAGAGAGCGAACTCAAACTCTCGAATCTCTGAGTCCATTTTAGTCGCCTTTTATGACACGCATGGATTTACGTCTGCGCTATTCTTATCCCGGTGACCACACGTGGAGTGAGGTTTCGGTCCTTATCCTTATAAGGACTGGCTTAAAGGGACGAAGCAAGAATGCTTTTCATCTTCCCCGTTATCTGTAGAGGAGAGTGTAGGGATAAGGTGTTATTGAGCTATTAAAGCTCTGATCATGGCAGGAGGGTAACAGCAATAGCCGAGCCTCAGTTAGAACTTCATTGGCTACAGCATTGCCATGCATTATCTTCCAAGGCTATTGGATTGAACGAATCAATCGAATCACTCAGTTCCGAGGTTTCGGTGAATTAAGAGTTATTCTTTATATATCATTGTCTTATGCTTTAAAGGGGTGTTTATTGAATATCACATTTTTTTTCACAGAAACCTATCAAAAAATGAATTATTTTAATTTTTATAGTATTTATTTTTTTAAAATTTATATTAAATTTATTTATTTATTTAAATGAAGGGTAAATTATCTTACCTGTAAAGCTAATTACTGAAACAGACATATCGTCCTCATGCAAGTATATCGAACTTGCTCAGATCACATGATCGTTTTATCAACGAAATGAATTATCGTATAAGATACGTAAAAAATAAAAAATATATATATATTTATATTTACACACACACATACATATGCTATCGTACATTTTTGTTTACCAGTTGGGTTTCATTGTTTGTTGACTTTGGCTTTATTCTTCTTTCCTTGTGATTCTGATATTCAAAAAACTTGTTTTTAAGTTTTCTGCGTAAGGATTGAGATAAAAAAGGTTTCATTTTCATGAAGTTTCTGTGCGTATATATTCATATTAAGATTACTAAAAGAGTCCTGAGGGATTTTTTTTTTTTAATTTATTTTTCTTCTTCATTTCGCAAATCTTGCAGTGCTCAAACATTCCAAGTTCAAGTTTTTTCATAACAAATGTCTTAAACGTTTTCTCTCTCTTGGCATTCTCCACTCAACCTCGATTACTTCAAAGCAACCAGAACAGCTGTCTTATTTGTCGCAAGAAAGATCTCACTTGATCACATTTGGTAATGTCCAGATCGGCAAGACTAGATCAGATTTCTATTTTCTTAGACAGAATAATACCAATCCCTATCGTCTATTCACACATGGCATCCATAGTCTCCTTAGCATCCAATGCACTAATTTTTATATCTGATAAATTCTTAACATCACAAGAAATCCCCCCACCCCCAATCACTAATCCTAGAACATTATTCTCCCATTTGACTAAAATATAAAAATATTTAAATATTTTCAAAAATACAACTGTCGGTTGGCAAGTGTAAATTTCAACTAACCCAAGCCCTTAATTTCTTTATTATTTCTTATTATAATATAATGCGATAAGTTACCTAAAATGGTGTCTAAAATTAAATCATAAAATAAGTGAATACAATTCATAACCAAAGTTAAATATAATATAATATAATATAATTACTAGACTAGCTACTAAAACGAAAATGGAAAACTCAAGTTTGTCATCCTGAAAAACGCAAAGGGCCACAATACACAGTTTACAGTCATCGCAGATAATTCTATAATTAAGGGGGTGAAAGATGGTAGAGTAATTAATGCATGTTATCCAGGGTCAAAGATTAGGGATATAATTGAGACTGTGAAGTTTCAGAGGGATAGAGTGAGTGAGATTATTGTAGTTGTGAGGACGAATGATCTAGATAGCGATTCTCAGAAATTATCCCCGTATACCGACGGGGATAATTCACACACAGGGAGGTTAAGGGAAGAAGGGAGCATTGCAATTTATGTGTACTAATTGCTAGAAATATTCGGAATAAGTGTGAAGAATTTTTTGGCATTACTAAGTAAAACATGGCCAAAAATCATAAGAATTAGTGAGACTTGGTTAACCAAGAATGATATAGTAGGGATAGGATGTAATGGATACAGTATTTTCGGGGAGGACAGAGGGTACAGAATGGGAGAGAGGGTTTTGCTAATGAAGACAAAAAGAGTAGAAGTGCCTCAAGATCAGGAATGCAGATAATGATATGATGGTAGTTCATTTGATCTGTTAGGTGTGAGGCAGAGATTAACAGGACGAAATATGTCATCAGTTGCTGCTATAATTAACGGGCTATAAGGGAGACTTTTATCCCTTTAGATTGTATATAAAGCGCTTGAGAAGTATAAACATTTTGCACACTTTTAAGGCAATACCATAAATCTACACTAATATTAATTATTTGTAAATTGAGATATTATTTTTGAAGTTTCTTTGTCTCTCACTCAATCTCTTAACTAATTATAATAAGAATTTCCAAGATCGGAATCTCTTCCAAATCCGAACAGATCCAAGTAAAGGTAATTTTTCAAAAACAAAGATTAGGAGCACAGAAACAGTGTAAAAATGTAAAGCATAGTGGAATTAAACATATGAAATAGTTTTTGAAATTTATACTGTACCGGCGTAATCAATGCCGTGTTTGAAAACTTGTAATCTGTGAATATTTGTTCCGATTTTTTTTTTTTTTTTTTTTATGTTGTTCGTTAAATGGAACCAGTAATATCTTGAAGATTTGTGCTGCCATCTATAGCCATATAAGAGTCATAAAACTTTTCACAATATTAATATCAGCTTTGCAATCTTCCTTCATTTACTCTGTAATGAAACAATTAATGTTTAATAAACGACCTTCATTCGCTAAAAAATTAGAACAATGAGTACATTATGAGTACAGGGATTTATACAATTAACAATCTATTATTAAAGATGAACCAAAAAGTCTTGAAATCGGGTATCATATCAAAATGTTGACTTTCATTAGGTGGCTTGGGATTTGATGATTTGAATTAATTAATTAAACTTGACAATTTTGGAATACTCATTAATAAATTAATGATTTCTAATTCTTACTGGTGCAGATTCATGAGGTTATAATTTTCCCGTTAGTACAGATGTTTAGACGTGTTTCTTGTTTATATATATATATATATATATATAATTTAAAAGGATTGAGGTGAGAACAATGTTGATAATTCCACTCTATTTCTTTTTCTAAATAAATTGCTGAAAAATTAATCACGGACATAAAAATTAAGATATATGAGACGAATAATGAGTGTATTAGAGAGAGAGAGAGAGGGAGAGAGAGAGAGAAATAAGGTGGAAATAGACTTCAATATGGCTGGAACTGATTTCAGGTATTTTTGCTAAAAGTAACATAGAATTTGGGATTTGATGTCATTATTATTATTATTATTAATTCCTAATCTAATTTTTGGAAGTGGAGATTACTGATTATTTTCTAATCAACTTTCGGGAAATTTTAATTATTTCCTAATCAAATTTTTATATTGACGTTTTCTACCGAAGATGAGTTAGCTGATCTCATACGGAGGCAGCACAGTTTTCTCCTAGAAACTAGGAGTTTTCGTCTAGATACAAGCAAATCGGTCAGAGAACACACGCAATTAACGGACAAAAATACTATTATTGAATGATAGATGCCTAGTATGTAAATGGTGGATGAGTATTTCAAGTAGTGCAGACATAGGGTTATTTGGTGTAAAGTTCCCTCACGCAATGATTTCTTGAACTCCTTACAAGTGCCACGTTTTATAATAATGATAATAATACATTTTAGGAAAAATTTGATTATTTCTTAGATAAGCTTAATCTAGAAATTTGAGTACTTATTTGGTGCTATGGATAATTTTGGTGATTCTATCGTGATATTGGAAGATTTTTCAGTAGTCGTTCAAAAAAAAAAAAAAATCTAATGAGCCCATATACTTCACGTAATATACGTGAAGTGCTTTTCACGATTGAATGATCGCTCTTTGTATGCTGAAAGACGTGGAATAACAACATTCGTGTCTTTCACATATTCATAAGTGGAACGATCTAAATTCAAATCTTGTCAAGAACTTGATGTACTTATTCCTGCGGAGGTTTCTGTGGTTAAGAAATTCAATATAGTTATTCCGGTTTTTGTGACCATATGTTTATTAAAGAAAACTATTTTTTAAAACTAAACAAGCACTAAAAACAACACCCGACAAGTTTCGTTAGTCGTCAGACTAACATCTTCAGGGGTACAGAGAACTAAAAGTTTAAAGCACAAACTACTAGAAATTACGAAAATTAGTTCGTTTGTTGATATTGTGAACATCTAAGCAGTTCGTTAAAAACCTTGACAGATCTATAGAGCCGTTAAATGCTTGTTAGCTGGAGACAATGCTATTTGTTGTCGCGTTTTGTGGTTCACGCTCACTCTGTCCGAGGTCTGAAATTTACCAATTTCAGACCTCGGATAATTGTGTATTAATGCTTTAAATGATAATTTAACTTCGAGATAATAATGTGACGTGATTTTGCATCATGCAGATACTTGCATGAAAAATAACAAGACCACCCGACGCGCGCACACGCACACACGCATACACACATAATGACATACTTCATTAGAATAACAGAGGTTATATATATATCCATAGTTCAAATACATGACGAGCACCTTTACACTGGCAACATGCCAAGAGCGAGGATATTTAGTGTCATCGCGTGTGGGGACAGTTAAAACTATGGGTAAAAGCTTTCCACTCTAGCGCATTCGCTGGAAGTAGCTGAAGTGAATCCTTCATATGATAATACGGGTATAATGCCGAGGTGTATATTATTAACTACGTGTGTGTGTGTGTGTGTGTGTGTGTCCTTCTCTGGCACAATTGGCGTATTGATATTGAAATTAATATACTTGTATTTTCATTATTATCATGGGAATCTGTATTTGATAGATCTTCAGATTTTAAAAGGATCATCAAATTATGTAGGGATCTTCAAGGTATATTCATATTACATAAATTAATAAAAATCTTTGAGGTTAAGAGTTAAAACACAACTCTTGATTCTGCCAGCCTTTGCCACAGACATTGGAAATTCAATTTTATCCAGCAAAAAAAATTATCCAGCTCTTACATTAGCTGAGTCGGCCAGCCAGGCCGGCAAAAAACGACCGCCCAACGTGAGGTTCGGACCCACGACCCCGAGATTAACAGTCTCGTGCTCTGCCGACTGAGCTAGCCGGGGTTCGATTTGGTCTCCTAGAAGTAATATTTTTCAGAATTAAAAAAATAATAATAAAAGTGTTAGCACTCCTTATTATGGCTACATGTTACAAATATATTTAGTAGATTTTACTAATTTTACTAGATTTAGTGATGAAGATGCCAGTCAGATTGATGAGATGAAATTTTAATTCTATGTAATTATTATTATTGATTTTTAATAATAATAATAATAATAATAATAATAATAATAATAATAATAATAATAATGTATCAGTCTTTATTAGTGATTATTTTCCTATGTATGTATTTTTCATACTTCATATTTACAACGGTCAACATTTAAGTGCTGTATAATTACTCCATTTTCTCTCTAATTTGCAGTCACGTGATAATATCTGCATAGCATCCTTTTCAGTTTTCTATAGGTCTCGAAGTTTCTCCTTGTATTGATGTTACAAATTGTTAGCGACACAACACTATTTCCTTAAGAATCATTTTTCGTCTAAAATATATTTTTTCCCCCCTGTTCCTATTCTAATATTAAGCCAATTATGAAGATAGCCCATACTCTACTGTACGAGATATTCCTGAGTTACCAATCAATTCAATATAAATAAATGAAATCGATGGGCATATAAATGAAATCCTATAATACTAATTCTCATATTTACTAAAAATAAATTAAACTTTTGTTGTGTATCTGTAACATGCTGTAATAATTTAACCCCTTAACATACAAAGACGTCTGTGACAAGTCTTTTGTTTATTGCACCAAAATTGATTTTGAATTTTGGTTTCACATATAAATACAACTGAATATAGACGCTAGACAATCTTGTGCCTATTTCCTTTCAGCGGAGAAAAGTTGCCAAGGCCGTGTATCGGCTATTTCGTTTGCGTTTGCACAAATTCATCATTATTTTTCAAATAATGATGAATTTGATCCAGCAAATGACCCTCGCCCAAAACTCGCCCAAAAAATTGGCCGAAAAACGACCGCTTTCTGATTTTTAATTGGTACGTTAAGGGGTTAAGCAAATTTCTTAAATTCTTTCTGATGCCTAGTACTCCCGAAAAGCTTTAATTTCTCATTAGGATACCTATCATCCTCTTGCTGAGTATATATACAGTATATGTATCACATACAGATGATGCATGTGATACAGCGCCGTCTATCGGTCAAAATTTAAAGATTTGGGATGAACAGAATTATTTTTGCGAAAAGAAAAATTTGTTGCCATGATGCTTAATTTGGTGAGTTAGATATTGTTAGTGAAGTTGTTTAGTAAGTGGGGAATCGGTAGCGGAAGGTTTACGAAAGTTTCGAACGCAGAAAAGAATCAAGAAAGGTCGAGGTCCTATCACTCCTGCAGAATACAGTCTCTAATACGAAGTTTCTAGAAAACTGGAAATTTGTCAGATCGCCTTCGAACATGCAGACCAGTGTTATCCGAAGTCCGTACACCAGCGTTGTGGTATCGCAAATGAATGCCCTCGTGGCATTCATTTGCGATACCACAATCAACAAGCGGTGTAAGCATCGCGTACGGGAAGCTACACGAATCACAGGCATTGGGAAAAGGTCACTATTCCGCATCCTTCATGGTGTGCAAGCATCACAACAACAACAATTTATATAAATTTATATAGTCTGTTTGCTTACTTGGGAAAAAAGGGATTAAAACCAAGGTTATAAAATTACTTGGTATCTTTAACATATATTATACCCAAGGTAAAAAACTTTTCACATTTTTCTCTCATCTGGAGATTCTTAATTAATAAGGTCAAAGCACCTTGTGGCCACTTGCATAGGTAAAATTGATAAGCTCTGTATTACTTAAACCTTGGCATTTCAGGGTCTGCCTACTCACTGATGAGACCTCAATAAAGGTTGAAACCGGTCTGGGTAGTGATCCCCACTCATAATGTATAATATCATACATCTCCTAGGAGATGTGTTTTACATTTATGGGAAATGCTAAGGAACGTGATCAGAACTTAATCCATCTTTACCACGAGTTGCCTTGGTGTTGCACCACCAAGAATTTATATTTGAAGGTTATTTAATAAATCATACACTTTGTGACAAAAAAGCAATAAACAAAAAGCACAGAAATGCTTCAAGAATAAGAAAAAAAAAATAAAATAAAATAAACAAGCATAGAGACAGTAATGGGTAAAATATGCAAGTGGTTGATCGGAATCTTGGATGGCTGTGATCATCTTTAGGTTAGAGTGGAATTTCATCATCCAGTGTCACACTATCTTCCTGCTTCATGGAAGCTTGAAGTGGCATGAAAAAATTTCATGCTCGGTCCCCAGAATACGGTTTCCTGACTATGCGATTATTAAAATTTCAATAAATGAATGTAATAATAAAAGATTATAAAAGAATTCTTAAGCGCGCTCATAGTACGAATGTACTATAGGTTACAACCTCTCATAGGGCAAGGGAAGAGTCACATAAAAAATACAGAAAGAAATGGATCGTAGGTATTGAAAGAATGAACAATTCGTGACCATCCAAAAAGATACTCCAATTCTTTTAGTTGAAGGACACAAAGGTCAAGGCCGACTCAAGGAAAAGAAATGAGACGGGAACAGAGTACTCGTCTTTAATCCCTGAAAGAATGATGTTGATGAAAAGCCAGTACTGAAGTATTCAACTTACTCTGTCGAATAAAAATATCACTCTGGCATTTTATTTTAAGAAACACAAAAGAGATATTACTACTAATGAACTATTTTAATATTATTGATTATTATAATGCACTTTGTTAATACCAACGAAAGTCCTTTGAAAAAGTGAAAGTATTACCACATCTGCCATAACCTGTGACAAAAAAAAAAAAAAAAAACATAATAAACATGTATAGATGCACGCACACATACTGGTGGTGAGACAATCGGTGATGAGGACCATTGCAATTTAAGATAAGAAAGATTCCGAAATTTAGCGGAGACTTCGCACAGCGTGATTCGAATTTCAACTTTTAATGCAAAGTTTCGAACCACGCGACTCGAACGCGAATATGCCGTCAACCAGGAGGCATGATCTCCGCATAAATGCCAAGGGACACATTTTGTTTAAAGATTCCTTCAAATTCAAATTTTCAATAACTAAAAAATCTAATTATAGAATACACCTACATTTACTGCAATAATGTGGTGACAAAAATATAAAATTAAAAAAAAAACAAACTAATCAAAATTTTTATAAACTGCCGCGCGCCCTTACGCGTAACGCTTGTGCGAAGTACTCCTATAGAAGGAAGTCTAGTATGTATGACACGCTTGGAACTTCTGAGGATTCTTGTGGTTTATGTTATTTGTGGATGTGTTGCTGATGAATGGGAGTTTTTTTTTTTTTTGGTGAGAGTTAATTATTTAGTTTAAAAACTGATTTTAGTTGGAATATTGAAGTATTTGTAAGTTTTATTTATTTATTTTTTTAAATAGAAAGTACAGTGGTTTCCGATTATAAATGATAAAATGATTTCACTTGTGAATATTAACCAAAAAATCTTTTTAAAAAATTTAAAAAATGCAATATTTTTTTTAAGTTTACTTCGGAGAAGCAAATATCATATTTCAAACATAGAAGCAAGTTTGGCCACTGCCAAAAAATTTAGTTTAAAAAAAAAAAAAAGAAACGAAAGAAATAAGTATATATGGCTTTCCTGGATGTACTGGATGTAGGAGTGCCACCTGCATCCAATAGATATGACTCTGGATATAGACGTACCATCCATCCATATGTTCACTGGGCATCCACACTCCGATGCTCGGTGATGCGCCACACACCAGTCCAGTCTCTGTAGATAAGTCACTCCACACACACCATCCAACAATCATTGACGGTCTGCCTCTTCCTCTTTTTCCAGGAACTATACCATCTATTACTGTTCGGAGAAGCACTTCTTTCCATCTTTTCAATGTGTCCAAAATATTTTCACTCTCTTCTGTCAATATCCTTAAGGAGCCTTAACTTGCGTTCTATTGATCTTTTCTAACACCCATTCATTGTACACCTTTCAGTATATATGATATTCTCAATAGCCTTCTGTAACACCACATCTCAAAAGCAGCTATCCTTTTTTCATATACATATATATAAATTCTTTAAGTTCCAAGTCTCACATCCAAAAGTCGCTATTTGAAAAACACCTGCATCCAAAATACTAAACTTTCTTCCCATGGAGATAGATCCATCCTGTTTAAAATCCTTTGAGATTTTAAACAAGTCTCTGACTGTTGTTTTAACCATTCCTAATATTCCTCAATTCTTTCTCCATTAAGGTACACTTGTTTCTCAAGAGCTTCCATGTTTATATTTCCTTTGAGAACCATAATAATCTTTGTCATGCTAAGATTGAGCCGAAGTCCTCTGTTATTACTGATCTTATTAACTTTATCAAGAATTTGTCCTAGTTCTTGCTTATTATTACAGAGGAGTATGGTATCATCAGCATACTTTAGATTACTGATCAATCTACGACCTATCCAAATTCCTGTGTTGAGCTCATCCAATGCTTTACACACACGATTTCCTCATCATATACTAAACAAGTGAAGAGAAAGTAAATATCCTTACCTAACTTCCTTTCCGATCTGAAGCCAATCAGTTTTTCCAACACCTGCTTTTACCGTGACATCTTGCTCCCTGTAGAAGTTTATATATATAAGAGGGTGGCCTGAAAGGTTCTCGGCCTAACAATGAAAAAACGAATTCCAGCACCATTATCCCATCCCTGTAGTGGTTCTCAGTAAGATCTGTAATATATCCCTCTACAACTGCAATCACATCTTGATCAGAAGAAAAACGCTGACTAGCGAAGAAGAGTTTTAGTTTTGGGAAGAGATAGAAGTCAGAGGGAGCCAAATCTGGAGAACAGGGTGGATGTTCCAACAATTGTGCAGATCCCTTTATTTTCCAATTGCCAAAACACCTTTGTGGGCAGGTGCATTCTCCTGATGAAAGATGATTTCCTTTTCTTCTGCAAACCGAGTGTTTTCTCACGAATTTTTTCGTCTAGTTTGGTTGAAAGATCGGAATAATATTCCCTGGTTATTGTTTTACCCTTTTCAAGATAATTAATAAACAAAATGCCTTCTAAAAAAATCAGCTAACGCCTTTTTATTCCTGTATAGGGAGTTAGGCGAGGCCGTTTATAGCCCTATCTAGCTTTTGGAGACTAAGCGGGCAGTTCAATCTCCACGGGTAGCCAATTAGAAATAGCTGGCCCAAGGTTATCACTAATTAAGTGGCATGCAGTGAAGAGAATGGCTCAACAAATGCCGCCATCTCGTGGTCCCTAACCCTAACACAATATATTATATTTAATGTCTGAAATACTGTGGATTCTGGGTCGATTTTCTTGAGTTTACGGGACGAAAAACCCGAGTTTCCAGGAGGAAAAAACCCGCTTGCCCGTGCCAGAGATCGACTAACTCCGGAATTGGTCGAAAAAGGCTTAGAAAATTTCCTCTAGTCGCCGACTAGACTCGAAACCAAGTCTTCCTTCGTGCGGTCAAGCGCCGTGGTGTGCAAACGCCACATCCACTGAACTACACTCCTTTAGCATCCCAAAACACCGATATCGTGACCTTTCCTGCTGATGGAACTGACTTTGTCTTCTTTGGCGCTGAACAACCGGCTTCTGTCCACTGTTTTAACTGTTGTTTGGATTCTAGTGTGTAATGCTGAATCCAAATCTCATCCATAGTAATAAAAATAGACTCAAAAAATCAGTTTTAATCTTGTTAAAACGCTCCATGCACTGTTCAGAGATTTTCATGCGAGTGCGTTTTTGATCTGCTGTGAGCAAGCGCGGCACCCTTGCGTAAAGTTTGACTCGCCGGTCATCAAATACCATATCATGCACTTGATCAATGATTTCTGGAGTTGTTACACTAAATTATTCGATCTCTCGCTGGAACACTGAGCTAAGAAAGAGAACTGGAGATGATGCACAATACGTCAATAACTAAATACTTTTCATACTATTCTATAAATAAAATTAATTTTTTTTTCCAGGAGGATAACCCTTTGAGCAGAAATGAAGTGTACTTTTATGAATGGAGCACAGAAGAGAAAAGAGCTGCAGAGGAGAAAGAGGAAATGAGCAAACTTCCAAAATTAACATCTTGGTTCAATCCAGGTGCAACATCAGCTACTAGTACTGCTCCTCCAAATATAGCATCGCCATCTACATCCACTCCTGCATCAAATCGTCCAGTTCCAGACATACAATTACTTGTTCCTGCTGCTGAGAAATTCCACAACAGGAAATACACAAAGCTGTAACGGAAAAGGAGTGTGCGAGTCACGTCTCAGATCCTGGGCTATGGGACATTAAGAATACTAATACAGTGGATTACTGGATTCGTAGTGGGCCGACATCATGTCAGAATCATGACTGCAACCTTTCAAACTCATGCCGAGTGTACGATGGGCCAGAGGAAATAGAATTCAGTCAAGGCATTTATCAAAGAAAGTGTTCAAACTTGAAATGCAGAATGGCGAGTGTGTAAAATGCGAATGGCTACTTTATTCACCATTCCAAGGTTGTTTGTACCGCTTTGCATGTCGCCTATTGTCCAAGAAAGAATCTCCCTTTGATTCTCTCTTGGACAATATTCAGTGATTAAAAACACAGCAATCTTATTGTAGAACATGAAAATGGAGAAAAACATCGCAAGTGCATGACAACATATTTGATTCGGAATAAAGAAATCGGATGTATAGAATTCTTTATTCCGCTCGTCTCAGAGCAGGAATACTGGCATGAAGTGTTGACACGTGTGGTTTCTGTTATTCGATTTCTTGCCTCCAGAGGTTTGGCATTTCGTAGAGAGATTCAATCTATTCAGTGGACAAAAAAAATGGAAATTTTTTAGGTATTCTAGAGCTGTTGAGTGCATTTAACACTTTTTTGGAAGAACATCTCAAACTGTATGGAAATGCTGGAAAGAGGAATCCATTGTATCTATCGGCAAACATTTGTAAGCAATTTATTCATTTAGTGGGACAACATGTTCTTCATGCAATTCTGGAAGAAATGAAAGAGTCAAAGTATTATTCAATAAGTGTGGATTCCACTCCGGACATCTCACACATTGATCAACTGACATTTACCGTCCGGTACATTCGACGATGTCTGTGGAGCTTTTCATCAAGTTCATCCCCATCTTTTCTCATGGAGCAAAGAATCTAGCAACCACTGTTGTGGATTTCTTGAATGAGAACAAAATTCCGATATCAAACTGTCATGGTCACTCGTATGACAATGCCTCAAATATATCTGGACGCTAAACTAGATTGCAAGCACAGATCAGTCCATTGAATGAGTTCGCAGACTATGTATCCTCTGCTGGATACAGCACGAACTTGATGGGAGAAAAAGTAGCAGAGTGTTGTCTACAGATTGTAAAATTCTTTGACTTTGTTCAGCGTTTGTATTCCTTTTTTTTCCCAGCTTCTACGTGTTGATGGAATGTTCTGGCATCATCATTAGGAAAAGATCATGTTGTAGTCAAGCGTCTATCTGGCACGAGATGGTCGTCACATTTTGATGCTGTCCATGCTCTGAATGGAGGATTTGAGAAAATTAAACATGCACTGGTATCAGGTGGTACTGACCAGGAAGTGAACACAAGGCGATAGGCAAAATGATTGAGCAATAAAATGGAGAACGTGGAAACGATATTTCTGACAATTCTTTGGAACTACATTCTCGAACGAGTGAACAAAACAAGTATGATCCTTCAGTCAAAAGATGTGGACCATTCTTGTTGCCATGAATCTTCTTGAGCCTCTGAAAACGTATCTTCATGAAATTAGAGACAAATTTAATGAATATGAGCTGAAGGCCAGGAGTAGATGTCCAGATTCGGATTATAGCGATATGAAACGGGAACGAAAGCAAAGGTTACGTCTTACTAAATATGATGAATCAGAAGAAGAGATACTTCTAAACAAAAGTGAAAAGTTCAAGATGGAAACATTCCTCCCTGTTCTATACTCTCTCCGAACTCTGACCTGACAAAACGTGCAGAAACTTATTCATGGATTGAAAATCTGCTTTCCTTCTTCAGTCAATTGAAAACAATTAGTTCTGATGAGCTAAACAAAAAGTGTGAACATCTGGCAAATGTGTATCACAAAGACCTTGATTATGGAGACCTAAATGAATGAAAGCATCTCAAACACTACATGGTTCTTGATGAAGATTGTGAGACTGTCCCATGTTTCATGAAGATACGTTTTCAGAATACGGCATCAGCGTTGTATAGAAAAATAACTTCGGAGAACTTGAAATCTGTGTTTCCCAATATTGAAATTGCACTCAGAATGTTCATGTGCATAATGGTGACCAACAGTACAGGGGAACGGTCATTTTCAAGATTGTAACTTACAAAAAGTCAGCTTCGTAGCAGAATACGGCATCAGCGTTTGAACTGGCTATCACTCATGTGCATGGAAAATGACATCCTGAAGACTATTGACTTCAAAGAAATAAATTCTCTCGCGAAAGTTTGTGTTGATTAATCCTCGCTTTACAGCATATATATATATATATATATATAATCATCTTCAATCCTGTTCATCTAAATAATAACTTGAGCTACAACCTCCCAGATTGTCATTCAGCTGTAATCATGTACTGGTGTTCACGAGATGCTACTAGCACGCACTTTCCCAACAATACAACTAACGAAAGAACAACTTTAAATACAACCACAACGATTTAGTGTCAATTATGTATAGAGACTCTCTATGATGTTCATAGTTTATTTAAGCTTCAGTGTTTTAGTGTTTTTTTCCTTTTTTCTTTCTTTTATAATGTCACCTGATGAAGGCTGTTACAAGCCGAAACTAGTCGTGTTTTTATATTAAAACCTTTTTACTTAAATCTCAGTTCTAGTCATTCAATTCTTTATTTAAATAAAATTTTTTTTTTATGCATTCTTCGCAAATAAAATATTATAAAAAAAAAATTCCCACAAGAATACCAGTTTAGACGCAGTGCCACGAGATGGCAGCAAGTTAGATGTTGTATCCTCGTGATTGTCTGTGCTCGCCGGTAGAGCTCGCACTAATCTTCCAGCGGAAAAAAAAAAGTGGAAGCCAGCTGCAAACGATAAAGCGAGAGAGTGCTGTCTACTCTATTTGGGGAATAAAAAGACACGGAGAACTCAGTTATTTATAAAAAGTAAATGCATTTTAGTTCAGTTTTTTTTTTTAATGAAACATTATGAATTTTTTTGCGATACTTTAATTTTTTTTTTTTTTAGGGATGTCAACAGTTATTATTATTATTATTATTCTAACGATAATTGTAGTAAAAGGATATAGGTAAAAGAAAACATTGCTAATACATTTAAATTGTTAATTGGTTTTAATTTGAACAATATCCTTTTGCTTTTGTTACAGTTCTTGGAGGAATTAATAATAATACTTAGTATGGCTTCTTGACATTCCTAAAAATTGAGTATCTTAGTTGAAGACTATTGAACTGATCTGCTAATACAGGTTTTCATTTTTATTAAATTTCACTGCTTGTGGAAACAAGTAGTGGAATTTAATAATTCTGAAACAGATTTCACAACCTTATAATTCTTTCACTTTCACTTGGAATTTTCAACATTGCGCCTTGAAATGTGGATTTTTCAACCTGGAAAACAGATGCGCTAGTTAACACAAAATTAATAGACATAATATACTGACATTATATCCTTAGGTGCTTCACCCCTTATTCCAACCAGACAACTTGGAATTCCTATATTATTTTCGGCTGTGGCATTAATTATAAAAATTACTAAAACAATTCTGTCATTTAAAAGCAAACAGATATGCATTTACGTTTGTGTGTGTTCCGCATATAAAGTGTACTGTTAGTTTGCAGGTATATGTACGTGAGCGTAGCCAAATCTAACCATCCATTTTCTTATCATTGTGCAAAAGACAATGCTATGAAAACATTAACTTCTGTTTGTCGTGTATATTTTGTGATTTAGCACTTATTCAAGTGACCTTGTTATGCCGTGGCAGTAAACAGACAGAGAGTGATTGTTATTTTCTAGCATTTACGTAACAACAGTTGAATATTTTCATGACATGAAAAATCTGTGGTGGACCGCTTTCTATTGCAAGATTTCAAAATGATCCAAGTAAGGTTCGACGAATTATAATTTTATGGATTTAAAACAGATTAGTTCTGATAGAAATAAGAGTCTCAGTTGTCTTCCCTTATATATTACGGACAATTTACTTGTTGATTGATACATTAATTCAATTTGAAATGAAATCCTTTTTCATTTATTTTAAAAATTGCTGTATTAAACAGTTATTAAATACTTTGAAATATTTAACTTTTGACAGTTATTCTAATCTTGCAAATTTATCGCCATTTTTGTTATTATCAGCAAATGTGTCGGTATAAGCCGGAAATAACGAGCGAACTTAATTTCTGATATGAAATGGTAATTGATAAGAACAACTACTTCCTCATTTTTGATTTTGTAGTAGCCTATTGACTTGAAGAATAACGTCTTTTTTCTTCTCCCCCCCCCCCCAACACTAAGCAATTCTAACGTCGGTTTCACTTTAAGTTTTTTCTCCTGAAGACACATCCTCTTTGTCTGTGATTTACAACCAGAACATATCATCTCACCTCTCAAACATACGTCTGTGGTTCATTAAGGTAATATGTGCACTTTGGTTTGAAGAATCTGAGGTCGAATTCTGTCATGGAATGCAAGGAAGATTTTCTACATTTATTATTACTTTTTAAACTGACAGATGTAACGGGTCGCTGGTTGAAGGAAACAGGATTTTTCCTCCCTCAGAATGACCCAACATTTTACTGGTAACACAATAATACTGGCTGCCTGGCGTTTTGTTGTCTTAACAGTAATTCAAACCAATCTATAGGCTTTGGCAGACGTAAAAATTTTGGAGGTGAATCGGTAGCATTCAAGAAAACAGTAACTGAAAAGACGGCAACCAGGGTTGGTTGATGCATATAAGCCGTGGGTCCGATTTTCACTGTAGCATGAATATTTGTGAAGGTATGTTTATAGGTGGTATATTGCATGAATGTTTTCGAAAGTTTTTACATAGTAGATAATCCAGAACAACACTACGGATGGTTGGCGATTCAAAAAATATTGTCCTAGAAATAGGCTGACCATATTTCCTAGATAAAAACAGGACATTGGATTGGCTAAAACGGGACGGGGGTTATATAACATTCTGTATTCATGAAAAAGTAAGACGATAAAAAAAAGTTTTATTACATAAACACATTCTTTTTGCCAAGTCTTTTGCAACCACCAAATTTGGTGTTCGTGTTATCTGCACACAAAGCAACAATTTTGTTTGTAAGGTAAATTTGTCACTTACTTCAACATAGCACACTGTATTTCGAATGTTTCACCAAGTAAGGAAATAATGTCTATAATTTTGTCTTATACACCACAATTTGGCAAAAAATACCGCACAACGATTAGAAAAAGTTTGTGTTTTATATTTGATGCATCTAAACTGACTGTGATGTCTTTTGTTTTATTCAAATCCTCTATTACTTCGCCCAATATGTATGATAATAAAACGATGGTAATTCTTGCTTCTGATTTGGTACGTGCTGAAGAAAATTTTGGTTCATAAATTTTGTTTATCAATATCGACAAGCAAGGAGCCTGTGTAGCTTAGTAGATGTGGCGATAGGTTATGAATAATAATTTATGATTCACCAATATTAAATTACATTTATAGTTTTTATTAAAAACGGGACAAAATTGACATTTTTATTAAAACGACGGGACGACCGCGAAATATGAAAAAAAAAAAAAGGGTACTGTCCCGTTCAAAACGGTACGTATGGTCAGCCTACCTAGAAATTAAAGTTTTTTTTTTTTTTTCAGTCACTGTGCCGATGAAATTTTCTTTAGAAAGATCAAGAACTTGATGATACGGGAATCTTTAATTTTGGACTTAAATATATTAATTTAGGTACAAGGAAACTAAGTGGCACACACACACACGGCATCAGTGACATTCCTTCCCTTGAAAGGAAGTCAAGAAGGTATGCTTAATTGCAACGAAATTAAAAATAAAAGACACAATCTGTGTCTTGTATAGAAAAAGTAATTTCTATAAGTACTTCTATATTCTACTGGGCAGGATTTTTTATATAATTTTATGGTCTGCGTTTAAGAAAGTTATTCCTCTTCATTGCTTTATTTCTTTTAATTTCTCTAGGTCTAAAATTTTCCAGATAAGCGTGATATACCCTGTATTGAATCTGTCTAGCTTTATTGGTGTTTCATATATTTCTTGCATCATTCTCATGAATAAATGCCCGAATTTTTAAAATTAGTGCTTACAAAATTCGATTGTAAGACCGTCTTCTCCTAGGGATTTCTTGTCTGGTACATGCCTTACTGTTTGATTGAATTCTCTTGAGTTCACTTAATTTCCCCTATTGCTGGGTTAGTTTATTATGAAAGGGAGAAATTTGTTTCGATCCAGTTCCTCGTTTGGTTTCTCTGAGAATAGTGTTGCAAAGTACTCGTAAATCGCATGTAGTAGTTCCGCATCATCTCGAATAATTTCCCTTCCGTAATGTAACCATTCTATTCTTTCTTTCTGTCGTAATTCCGTTCTTCCAAAACCCAAGCTGTGGATATTTTGCCCTTATCATTTTCTATGGTTCTTAATCGTGCTTGGAGCCATGCTACTTGTGTTTCCTGGAGTTGTTGGATTTTAATTTTGTTTCTAATTAGACCTGTTTCTTGTTTAACATGTGGTTTGGCCCTATCTATGTAATACAGGTTGGATAGCTTCTTTAGGTCTACCCCTGTTTCTTGGTTTTGTTGGTACTTTCTTTTAGTGCTTATTTTTATTGCTGCTTTCTTTATTCTCCTTTTGAAGGTTTCCCAGGCTATGATTGGATTGCCTATTTTTTCTACATCCGATATGTTTTCTACTTCTTGCTGAATTCTTCATCTTTCGTTAGGTTCTGATTAAATTTACACAGCGGGAAATTTCTGTTTACGAATTCTATTATTATTTTTCCCTTGTGAGGGGGTTGAAATGCCGCTATTACTATGTGATGATCGCTGAAGGTTACAGGGATATGTTCAACACTGTTTGAAGTGAACCGTCTGTATTGGGACAGGTAAATCCTGTTGATTCTTGAGGCGTTCCCACGTGAGAAGTGTGCGACTTCCTTTTTTCTGGGATGCAGGAATCTGAAGACGTCCGTTAGCTCACAGTCTACAAAGGTCTTGGTGTGTCCTTTCTGTGGCGCTTGTGACCCTTTCTTCTGATCGAAAATCATGTTGCCTGCAACTACTGCTACGTCCTTCTGTTGCAAATTCTCTAACTATCTGCCACAATATCGCTTTTTCTTCACTCTTTGTTAGGCCGTACACTTTCATTAACACGTATGACATATTGCATTCTAAAAATTTATATCAACTTCTAGAGTTCTGTGCCTGACAGAGACCTCGTGGGACAGCAGTTGCATGTGTGGTGTCCATTTGATAAGGGTAGCTTCTGGTAGCCAAAATTTACAAAATATTGCCGGACATCGTAATGCTGCAGGAAACAAGAATTCACGCTCTAGAGCTCCTAATCAACGAACCTTGATTAGGAGCTCTGGAGCGTGAATTCTTGTTTCCTATAGCATTTCGATGTTCGGCAATATTTTGTAAATTTCGTTGATTAGCAGGTTTTGGTATTCTTTGCTATTTAGGCCTTTACAGTTTAGTCTCATTAGCTTCATTATATTTCACATATTTTTTCTGTGTTACAGTTGCTCGGATTCTATTTTTTACTTTTTATCTTTTTCTGTTTTACTTTTTGCGCTGATTGCATTCGGCGTGACTTAAATTTTTGTTCTTCGCTGCGTTTAGTATCGCTGGTGATTTCTTACTTATTTCCCCTTGGGATTTAAGGTTGAGGATTATTCGCGACTCATTTGAGGTTTCCTGTTTGTCACCTGCACAATTCGTTTCACTAGTCTGTTCTGTATACTGCTAATAGCTCACGGCGACTTTCTGGAATTTCTCTTTCGTGGCTCTCCCCTCCCTCCTTATCTTTTGATATACACATCTGGGAAAATAGTGGTTTGGTTGCCTTTTTGTAACCAGAAGCCTTTGTTCTCTTCCCCTTTTCATGTTATCTGCTGATGAACTGTTGCTTCCTTTGGTATTCTCCTTATTTTCGTGTTTGCATTTGCCATATCATTCTGTGTCTTGCACATCCTCTTCTTTATCTTCCATGTTTGGGCATTCTTCATTTTTCCTCAGTATGGAAGCGTAAGTGCTACCCTTGCATTGATCTGATGCATGATCTATGCGGTTGCATTCCAGATCATTGCAGTGTCTGCAATGATCTGGAATGCAGACGGGCTTTTGGACAGAATAGGTGCGTAGGTCTGCCCTGGACATTGTTTAGCATCGTGCCGTATTCTATTATATTTGCTCGCATTTCAGCGCAATGAATTCCTTTCGCAGATGGCCTACCTTCCTGCATCGGAAGCATGCAGGAGGTCTTCCTGATATGATAATCTTGATCATTTTTTGAACTTTTATTATATAGGAATTTCATCCATTTTGGCATCTTTATGCAGAGTAATAGATATTATTTTTTGTTGGATAGCACGTGTGCCCAATTTATCTTTGATGAACACCATGTTTTCGACATTTTCCATTTTCCCAAATTTCAGAGAGTTCATAGATACCAGCCTTTTTGATATCTAGAGAGATAACCAATGAATAATGATATCTAATTTTCGAGACTGCTTTATGAGGATAATTTCACACTTTAAATTATTTAGCGATTTAAGCTTTACGAATTTTTTCTTCATGGCGAGATGCTTGAAGGATATAATAAAACATAATTACGGTATATTTTAAAGTTCCAAAGTGCCATATATCAGTGCCTCTTACCTTCTCGTTCATGCTTTCAATAATGTCTTCTTCCATGTATGGGACGCTAGCAGGATCACACTTTAATATACATACCTTGCTCTGTCTAAATCCTTCAGGTAAGTTAAGCGAAGATAACACATCCATGTTGATATCTGGTGATTTTTATTTCTCTATTTGAAATAGATACTGATGAACTGGCTGGTGACACTTTCCCATAAGAGTTAAATAAATTTTCGCGTTTGACGCACGTAGACGCTGTATTGTCACTCCCACACTTCACTGGATATTGGGAGTGAAGCCTTCTGCTAGAAGAAGTGGTAGCGTCGCAGATGCCCTTTCTGCACAAAGCAGAACAATCACAACCGTGGCACCAAGTCAGCCGAGGCTACGTAAATGGGCTAAACAATAAGGCTCGATATATCATGGTATTTTTGAGAACCTTTTCCTTCCCATTTCAAAAATAACTATGCTATGCATCAATTATTACCACTAAAGTAAGAAATGAAACCAATAAACGATATTTTAGCTGTATCGCAGAAAGCAAAACTATAAAATTGACATTTTTTATGGAACGAAATTTCTTTTTTCATTGAAAACAGAAGGATATGCGAAAAGACTCGTATTTCGAAATGAACACTTGATTGGTATCATTAATCAGCATTAGTTTACAATTTTGTATTACAGGAAACAGGAAAGAATCAAACAAACCACGTCATCTGGATAAAGAAAAATCAGTATAATTTAAATATACATGCATGATGCACCCATACATCGATGTTATTTTTCAATATACTAAACAGATGGTTCACGGTCCAACAGGCTTTCTTTTTTTTCCAACTGAACTGATTCAGCAGTCAGAGATGGTACGACATTTCCTTTCATCAATGATCCTACACAAATTGTTCACATATTTGCTAGAATACCAGATAGTTTAAATGCTCACCAACTACTCTAGTCACTTTCTCATCAAGGATTTCTGACAATATTGTGGTATTTAGTGCACACCTAAGTGTACATTTCTACACAATTCAGACCACAATCTAGTGTTGATTTCTAGCATGGAGACGCTCACAAAGGTCACTCCTTATCTGGCATCAGAATGCCAAGAGGAATGATCCTTATGATTTCTATGCTTCGTTTTCTTGGTGATTGATTTCAGTCTTCTTATCCAAACATTTCTACTGAACATAACTTAAGCAGTATGTTTGAAATGCTCAAAAAGACGTATATTTCGAAATGAACACTTAATTGCAACCTTAATCCGTAGAGATTGACTTTTTCCGTTACCTATGGAAAAAGTCAGCCTCCTGGCCTCTTACTTTTTCTCCAGTTCTTGAACTGGAAAATGGGTTACACTCTGTTGAAACTAGATTCCACAATGTCTCTTGGTCCTGATTCCAGCATTGTCAGACATTCATTCATTATTTCACTTTAAATTCTCGCTCGTACCAAAACCTTAGTTCTCTAAGTTGTATGCAAAAACTGTGAAAAGAATAATCAGCATATCAAAATTTGGCTTTTATCGAAATCACCATCTTCCTTTTCTTTTCATAGAAAAGGCTGAAACTGCAAGTAAATTATATCAACACACACCGAGAATTGATGTTAAAACTACTAAAAGCAAAAAGCATGGATCATATCAAAATGGCAGTCAGGATATTTGGTCTCTTACCAAGTTACTGGCTGCCACTTTTTTAAATCTTGCTTCTTTCTCTTTTGCACTCAAATGGTCCTTTGCATCATTACCCACGGAAAAGTCAATCTCCTATCCTCTTACTTCGTGTCCAACTAGTGCGCCAACAATTTGGTAACTGTCCTCCTATTCTGCAGAAAAATCTTGTTCAAACTGGATACCAAAATATCTTTTGATCATTTATGTCATTCTGTAGGCTCTGTTTAGCCCATTGGAAATGGCATTTATATTATTAACGCTAGGACGATCGAAGAAAGTCCGTTATACATCCCACTCTAGTCTCCGAACTGTAGCAATTTCTTCTAAGTCATTCTTCAAACAATTTCTCAGTTAGTCGATGTCTGGCATAGGAAAGTAGGGTTTTTCACTCTGGAAACTAAGGTTTATAAGCCGTAACGCAAGAAAAATCGACCTCAGAGCACACTGTTATCATCATTATCAGGAGATCTAACAGGCACTTCAGTGCTCATAACCTTCCAACTGCCCTTAGAGTTCGCAACTATAATCCCAGGATAAGATGGTTAGCCTATAAGTACAGTATTGTATTCTCTGTAAATTATGAGGGCACACTACATCAAACAATAATATACACGTATAACATTAGAGTTAAGGAACACGAGATGATCCCTAGCCTTAATATTATAATACAAATAAAAATTATTGGAGCCTTTAACCAACTATCTGTTATTGGCTAAGGGAAGATATTTGTTTTCTCTCCCCGATCATCAAAACGGCTAAACAACCTCGCCTGCTCCTTTTGGATAATAAAAGCCGTTACAGGGGCGTTCTTCTTCTTTTTTTTTTCTGTGTGTGTGTGTGTGTGGTTAATTCATACATATCTTTTGTCTTCTTTTCTTTCTCTTTCATTCTGCTTGCATCTATTATGTAGCCTAGAAATCAGGCCATGTTCACCTCATCACTAAAACATTTTTAACGTTAAATGCTAAAGTGTGAGAAACCAATTTATCTCACTCTTCAGTGCTTTCTAAAATGATGGGGACACAACTTCTTTGCACACAAACTTTATTTGCACACAACTTCTACGCCATCTGGCAGTCAGATTTTACTGTTGTCGATCACAAGACCATCTTTTTGCTTTTGTCATCTACGTTTCAACAAATGCCATGGAAAAGTTTAGGGAATCCAAAGTAAGCTCGTATCATATGATCCGACTTCTGCACTCGACAACTTTCTGTCTCGACAAACATTACACATGGGTGGATCATTATTCTCAAATGTTGCAAACTCTCTTCTTTCACTTACTCTTTTCCTTCTTAGCGACCTTTTCCAGTTGACTACATATTCAATCCATAGTTCTGCTGATCGTACATTACACTGCTAATTCGCATTTGGTTAACCTTACACTGCACTACACTAGCCACATAAACTTTCAGAATATCAACGTTTACAACCATAAATCCTGATCTCCAAATAATTTTTACTTTGCTAGCTTAGTTAATTTTAATATTGGTAAAACCCAATTCTGTCTTAGTTCTCAGAAAAGAACCATTTCCTTCAATTTCATTTTTCACTGCATTCAAATTTCTGGAAAGAAGGAAAAGATGCATATAAAGAAAATATAGCTCTAACCTTTGATATTTTTTGTCATAAAGATATTCCAAACATCACCTCTTACAATTCGATAGGTTAGATTTTTCTCTTTCACTCAAGGCTAGCTCTGTATACAAATCGCAAATCTTTTCTGCCATTGAATACTTCTCACGTTTCGAGCATGTGTGCCTGATTCAGTACAGAAGAAAGCAAATTTAATTAATAACCCATCTCTCATCAATTCATTACACCATCTTTTGCATTTCCATAGCCACTGTCCTTCAGCGGAGGAACTGTTATTATTAATAATTCCTATTCAACACGCATTCACAGTTCCTCCTGAATTTTATTCTGATTGGACCGAGTTTGTCAACGTCCCTGCAACAATATGAGAAATTTACATATTCCTAATTCGGTGAAAATCAGTTGAACAATGGACCCGTAGAGATGTCAGAGAAGTATGTGACGACCATCCCATTTTAAACTTTTAATTTTATTCCAACTGAGTCCCGATATGCTGAGGAGTGGACAAACAACGTAATGAATAGCTATATCCAAAATCTGTTCGAAATTGTTTGTGAATCCAGTGGAGAAGCCAACCATCTTCCTTTCATTTCAGCATACTGAACTGAAATTCTTAGCGGAGAATAAATAACGTGAGGAATAACTGTAATGAATTCATTAAGAATAAACTGGTCGATTGAAATCAGTGGAAGAAGAAAAGAAAAGGAAGAATAAGAAGAAAACGAAGCGTTTCGGGTCTTTCATGCTAGTTTCAAAGTGTTCTAATGTTTTCATTAGTTCGATGTAACAACTGGTAGATTGCTGTGTGAACATCTCTGTCAAACAAGAATGGAGGACTGATAATATTCAGTCTAGAACCTAAATTAGTTCATAGGTCGCGGAGTTTGAAAAGAGATGAGTCACTGCCATGGCTTCTTATCTTGTCTCACTGTGTTTTCTCCTTCTTGCATACTTATCACTTTACAGATAAGTTCGAATTGTCTTTGCAGCTAAAGGATTCTTCCAGTATATCTGAAGTATCATTATTGTCAGATATATTTTATTTTGAGATCAATTATGTTTCTACAAAAAATATAACTCATTAATATTGGTCAATAAAGACAATGATTACTTCATGGTTTTGTACAGTATTTAATTAAATTTTAGTTTCAGACGAATACAACAATGCTGCAACGCTTAGTTTGATAAGAAACAGATATAAAAATCACATTGATCAAAGTTTAGGTAATATATTGTTTTATTACTGATAACTCACTTTAAATTTAAATAGATTAGTAGTAAACAACATTTTGTGGGGGGGGGGGAGTGGAGACTAACTGAAGTTAAACAATTTAGAATTTTAAAAACATACCTGAAACAGATTCTCATTATACTCAACTAGAAGGAAATGAAAAAAAAAGAGAAAAGAACGATTTATTGGAGTTGGAATTACTGCCGATGAATTAAGGCTATGAGACCAATCATTATTATTATTACCAAACCTCCATGCGGATCAAAAGACACATCGTGGGAGGTCTTACAGTCACTCACTCAGTTTATCACACTGCACCTTAAATACATTCATTATCTCCGCACCCACCACACTTCGGGCAAATGCTTTCCATCACTGACCACTTTCCATACAAAAATCCTGTTCCTCACTTCCTTGCTCACACTCTCCTTATACAGCTTCCAAGAATGATCCCTTGTTGTCTCCCTATCTTTCCCCATTCTATGAAAAACTTCAAATTAATCTGATAATAACCTCTTAACAGCTTATGTGTTGTTTCAATCATATCCTCTCTCCTCCTCCTCCTCCTATCCACCAATTTCTGCAAATTGCAATTTCTCAATCTTTCTTTATAATCAGCATTCCAAAGACGAGAAATCACCTTAGTCAATTGTCTCTGGACCTTTATAATACATCTTCATCTTTTTGAAAACCAGTTTACCAAATCTGTGCCATATCCATATGTGGCCTAATTAAAGCCTTATGCAACGGAATTATAATATCATATCCTTACTTCTACAAGTTAGTTCCCTTCACATCATTCCCATTATTTGCTGTACTGTCTTCACGATTTTGGCAATATGTCCCTAGAATTTTAGTTTCTTGTGTACAGTCACTTCCGGATTCCTATCTCCTTGCCATTCTCCAAAACATTCCCACCAAATGTGTATCGTAGATTCCATGTTTGCTTCTAAAATTTCAAAACGTTACACTTTCCATCAGTGAACGGATGGATCCACTCAGTAGTGTTTCAAGTCTTCTTGCAAAGCCATTGCATCTGCTCTACTCCTGATAGTTCTCTTAAAATTTTCATAATCTGTTCTAATTTGCTTGCCTGTTATGCGAGATGATAAACGCTTTCATTTTCCCTTGATACCAAATAACTCATCTTTAGATGATGAAAAAAAAAACATAGAAAGGTTCTTCTGAGTGATAATGACTGGGATTCGAACCTCGTTGTATCTAACCAAAGGTAGCTCCTCGAAACCCGTAGAGCTATGGAGGTTCGAAAAGAGTGATTTCATAAATCGCTTTTACACTGTTCTCGATAACGTAATATAAATCCATCTATTGGCAAACAACTAAATAAAAAGTATCATTTCTTAAAGGTGAGTAGTCTATATTTTTATGCTCCAATGTAATGCTTTCTCCAAAGTTGGGTCTAGACCTTGGGCATATGCAGTCATCTAAAAGCAAAAAACTATGGCACTTGGCAACAGCTATGTGAGATAAATGTGGTATTATAACCGTAACGTCACATACGTAACTATCTGATATCCAAAATTCGAGGAGGAATATTATTTCTGAAGATTACAATCAAATTCAGGCAATCAGCTTGTAGTAATTTGTATAACATGCTTTCGACTAGAAAGGGAGATCACATTCCGATTTTAGAATCACGCTCAAAGGGGTCACGTGGTAGCACTCAGCAGGATAAAAGGAAAAAGGCCACGCTTAACAAATTGTGTTTGAAGCAAGCTCTTTTCATGGATGAATAAAGTTGCAAACTTGGATGTCTTGTAATGTCTCAAAGACATCATCTAGATGATTTCACGTTGGGAAGAATTATTGGAAACTTGCAAGCAGGCCACAGAATGACTGATATTACCAGAGAGTTTGGAATCTCATATAACGTTGTTTAAAGGCTCTGGCCAACATTTCAAACCAATGCAATGTGTTGCAGACGTTTGCTAAGAGGTCTCTCTCCAGCACGGAGCACGAAGACAGAGTTTCGGTTATAACAGAAAAACATAATCGACGCACCACGGCAGGCCAGCTTGCAAGTCGTCTTCATTCAAGCACAGGTATACGGATATCTCGACAAACTGTGGCAAGACGTCTGTGACAAGTAGGCCTATTCACCCGCAGGCCTGTAGTCTGCGTCTCTTTATCCGCTGCTCATCGTACAGTATATTGTCAGCGGTGGTGGTGTATCCATAAAAATGGGACAAGACACCAATGGATGAATGTACCCTTTACATATGAGAGTCGTTTTTGTCTTTCATCCGACGACACTTGATCTGGTGAAAGGGGTACTGCTTGCCATTGCGAGAATGTTCTTGAAAGATGGATACGATGGTGCTGGGATCATAGAGTAGAAGGCATTAAGCTTAATGGATGCATTGAGCTCCAAGTGCTGGAAAAGGGGACTATGACTGGTGAACGATATTGCAACAAAGTTCTTCAACGTCAAGTTAGATTGCTCTGTGGGCAATCTAACTTGACGTTGTTACATTGCTCTGTCACTCATAAAAATGAATTCTTCGCATGCTGTAGGCGAAGAATTCATTTTTATGAGTGACAGTGCCACACCACATCGTAAACGGGCAGGAGAGATACTTCTGGAGACCGAAGATGATAATCTAATCTTGTGGCCAGCATGCTCCCCAGACCTCAACTCTAGAGAACACGTTTGGGACGCAATATATTTTCGAGACGTATTGCTGCTCTAAAATCCCCTCGAGAAAGCAAACAATGCCTAATCCTTTACTAAAAGAGGAGCAGACCAGTTTGCCTCAAGGTGGATATATTCCAAATTAATGCCTCTCCGCATAATTCTCGTAAGCATTGTACATTCATTCCTTAAATACGTCCTTAGGAAATTTGTAGCTATTGTCAAAAAAGTACTGTAATTTAATTTGTAAGAAATTTATACACACAGTTTTTGTGAAATATAATTTATTAGTATGCTGGCAATAAATTTATGTACACATTTGGCTGTAGTGATGAAAATGTTTCCATATACAGGTAAAAATGTAGCTCGTTCTTAGCGTACAAGCTTATGGTATAAATACTTTTACGACTTCCGCACATACCCCCCGCTTCTCACAAAATTGCGCTAGCCCGGTTCCATCCGTGGCACTATGCGTAGCCAACAATCGCGTGTTTATCAGTAGGGAGAGAGAGAGAGTTGTCCAGCTGTATGGGTTAACATGCAGTGGGGAGGCGAACAACAGATAGAGATATCCTCTTCACAGATGAGAAGATTTTCATCATTGAAGAGTTGTTTAACCATGAAAAATATTGGGTATATGCCCCGGATGGACGCACAGCATGTGCCATATCACCTAGAATTCAAAGATGTCATCACCCCGCATCATGATTTGGTGAGGGATTGACATATCAGCGGGTATCCAACTGGCATTTTTGCGAGAAAGAGATCAAAACTTCTACAAAGTGCATCAAGACACCGTGCTGTAACCTATGGTACGGTCCCTGAAGACAAGACGAGGTCCACATACTACAGTGGTAGGAGGCGAATATGCCCGACCACATATCACCAACTTATTGGCATTCTGGAAGTCCCAGTTTGAATCTGTTGGACTTCAAATTTGGTCTGAACTGGAGAGAGAGAGAGTAACCTGCAATAAACACCCCCCCCCCCAGATCATCACCAGCCTAAAAGTGGATTTGGAGCGAGTAGTGGCAGCGTTTCAGTTGGACGCTGTGGGTGCCGCCATCGATAGGCGGCCTCAGAGACTTTTTTCGTGCGTGAAGGCAAAAGGAAACATTTCGAACATTGCGTGCTGCCATATTCACGTTATGCGTGTTGTGTGTATGTGATGAAAGCTGTAAATGATTGACTGATAGATTAGAGGTTTATGCGCTGTTCAAGTCATTACAGTATTGATGGCTAGAGTAGGTATATGTCACACTTTTTTTGTAACATATCGTAGTCAACAATGTGATTAAGGAGGGTTTTTTGTTTTTCCAGAAAGTATTGTTCTATTAATTTTCAAACATAATTACATGCATAGTTATATGAATTTCGTGGTAGAAATAATTATCAATCGCCGTCAAAAAAAAAGTGCATTGTGGCACAGATTTAATCAGGTTATTTGTCCAAGCTCAATGCAAAATCGAAAGTTTTTGTATTTAAATAGACATTCTAAGATATTCTAAAGCGATAGCAACCTCAGTGACTTCGTGACTTAACGATTCGTTATCAGAAATAAACAATATTTTCCGATAAGCCGCCATAAAAAAACCCTGTAAATAGCTTCAAATGGTAAGTGTATTTGTGTATTTCCATGTGCTATTTTCTGTCATTCTTTCTCTCTCTCTCTCTCTCTCTCTCTCTCACATACTAGTGTGTGTGTTGGGGGGGGTGTACATATACGCCCCTTAGTGTTATATCTCTCATTCTACTTGGAACTACCTCGGGCCTTCTACATCAGCTTTCCAGTATGTCACATTCCTATCGAACATCTAGATTTTGTTTCGGCTCATATTTCAGATCAAAGAAAATGTTTGAATTAATGGCAATGGTTACCTAATTGAATTTTACTGCTCAGATTCTTCAGAAATTTCTCAGTTCTTGCTCTTTCTCTGTCACAATCATTCTCACAGATTTCTACTTCCGATGCATGACTGCGTTTTCCCCAATACGTCTACCTAAACTTGCTTTCGTATGTTGCATATTTGTATATTATATTCACTTCTATGTAATTTTAGCTACGTTTATTCTTAAGTCTGTACAGAGGAGAGGAGTTTGGTGTTATTATTAATGTCTTAAACATTAATAATAACACCAAAGAGGATGAGGAATGGAAAAGCGGTGGGCCCCGACAGAATTCCAGTGGAGGCATGGAAGGCACTGGGGGAAGAGGGAATTGACCTGCTGTGGGACCTGTTCATGAAAGTTTGCCAACAGGAAAATATACCCGAGGAATGGAGGGAGAGTACTCTTGTTCCCATCTACAAGGGTAAAGGGGATGCACAAGAATGTAAAAATTACAGAGGAATAAAGTTGATGTCCCACACAATGAAGATCCTAGAAAGGGTTCTTGATGGTAGATTGAGGGAGGAGGTGGAGATTGCAAAGGAACAATTTGGCTTCATGCCTGGTAGATCAACAACAGATGCTATCTTTGGGTTACGACAGATGATGAAAAAATATCGAGAGAAACAAAGGGAGCTGCATCTGGTATTTATTGATCTGGAGAAAGCATACGATAGAGTGCCAAGGCAAGAAGTCTGAAGGTGTCTGAGGGAGAAGAAGGTGCCGGAGAAATATGTCAGGTTGGTGCAGGAAATGTACAGAAATGTGAAGACAAGTGTTCGGACCTGTTTGGGACATACAGAAAGTTTTCAAGTAACAGTTGACTTGCATCAAGGGTCAGCATTAATTTATTAATTTAATATTGTGATGGAGGTGGTAACAGAGGAGGTGAGAGAAGATGCACCTTGGACAATGTTGTATGCAGATGACATCTTGCTGTGTGTAGATTCAAGAGAAGAAGTGGAAACTAAACTGGAAAGATGGAGAAAAGTACTGGAAGAGAGAGGTATGAGACTGAGCAGAAGTAAGACAGAGTATATGTGTTGGGCGGTGGACAGGAGACAGACCTGGAGCTGGAAGGAAATGTCATCAGGAAGGTGAGAGACTTTAGATACTTAGGTTCGACAGTGGAAGAAGATGGAGGAGGTGAGAAGGAAGTGGGATGCAGGATACAAGCAGGTTGGAGGAACTGGAGGGAGATGGCTGGAGTGTTATGCGATAAGAGGGTGCCGATCAATCTGAAAGGCAAAATTTATAGGACAGTAGTGAGGCCAGCTATGACATATGCTATAGAAACTGTGGCCCTGAGGAAAAATAACATTATCAGGATGGAAGTAGCAGAGATGAGAATGCTTAGGTGGATGTGCGGTGTGACCAGAAAGGATCATCTGAGAAATGACTATGTCAGGGGAACAGTGAAAGTTACGAACTTAGGAGCGAAAATACAGGAGGCAAGGTTGAGATGGTTTGGTCATGTGATGAGGAGGGAGGACGAATATGTGGGAAGAAGGGTCATGCAGATGGATGTGCAAGGAAGGCGGAAGTGTGGGCGGCCAAAGAAGAGATGGAGGGAGCTGGTAGAAGAGGACTTGAAGATGAAGAACTTGGATGTGGTGACAGCCCAAGACAGGAAGGTGTGGAGGAGACTCATAACAAACAGTGACCCCACTTAAGTGGGAGAAGCTGCAGAAGAAGAAGAAGATTAATGTCTTAAACATACTACATTAATAGGACTCATACACAACCTTAATGTAATGGTTCTCCAATCGCACTATTATGCTAGAGAGTTTAAACTGCCACACTGAGAAATAGTTTAAATTTCGTTCTTTTCCTTTATTTATCCTTATTCTATTTGATATTATTTATTTATATTTTTCGTATTTGTATTCAGCAACAACATAAATAAATTCATCCAAGAATAAAATAACAGAGCTATTCCCAGGCTTGTCTTTCTTATTGCTTGCGATATCCTGGGTCCTTGACTTTCTCACATTTAAAAGAATCTCGAGAGAAAATATAATTATAATTGCTTGACTGTAATGCATATTTTGTCACTTTTTAGTATATTACGAGTCTCAAAAAATCTAGAACAGTGGTTCTCAAACTTTTTTTTATCATGAACCCCTTTTAAATCAATTTTTAAATTGATTTAAATGAGATCATTGCATACCCATAGATGCTTTTAACCTGCAGGTTGCATATAATCACATGTGTATGGAGCGCTACCGACATATTTTCTTTACAAACTTTGCGGTTAGAAATCCAGAATAGTTAGCATGGGCTTTGATGAACATGATTAGATGAAGATGCTTGGATCGTAATGTATAAATAAAAGCCTCTAACGCCTATTTTTTAGATCTCCAAAGATCTCCTATTTGTCTAATCTCCAAAGGAATTAGACAGAACTCTTTTAGCACTAATATTTTTAAAATTGGTTACCTAGTGCAACCTTTAGTCATTACCGACAATGACGTTAATGGCTACTAATGATTTTGAAGAGATTTGGTTGTTGAGGGAATGGCAGCCAACTACAGCCATCTTGTAATCCTAAATACTAACTATATGATAAACTGAATTTTTAAAGGGAATTTTTCTTAGTTGCTGGGTTAAAGTCCCAGTTTATGAAACATAAACACTATATGCCGGTATAATTCCCTATTCATCTTCTTTCTACTATTACAATGATGCCTTCTGCCTTATGGGAAATGTTTTATTCCCATAATGCTAGACTACAAACCGAAAGAAATAATGCTAGATCACAAAAAATATAGTCGAACTTATGGCTTTTGTTATGGCTTATCTGTAGGAACTTTTTAAAACATTTCTATAGATAGTTCTAGAGTTATAATCTAATAACTGAGTTATAATAACAGAATCAACGTTTAGGATTACTACAAGGTGGTGTTTGGCTGCTGTATTCCACCAACCTTTCAGTGATGCAGCCTACCGTTGGTCTCTTTTCAATTATTTAATCGCATGCTGACTATTCCTGTGTACCTAAATAAATAAATTAAATTCCGTGTGATGATACAGTGTTCCCCCTTTTTACGGGAGTTCACGGTACCATCTAGTCCCCCAAATTTTATCTTTTCAGCTGAAGGTACATTAGCCGGTCTCATGAGGTAATGGTATCATTCCATCTTATGCTGCCATCGGAAAACTTGAGGAATCCCGTTCATTCATTTCATGCAAAAACAGATTGATTGATTTGTAGTTTTATTGCTCAAGGACAACGAAGGCAATACTGCTCCATTCACAGGTTTCAGCAGTTCACAGGGTATTAATATATCAGGAAATAGTTATAATGAGATACATTACAGTGGCGGCCCGTACTCCCCCAATGAAAAAATGAAAAATTTTAATTTTGTTTGTGTTTATAAATAATAACAATGCTTATAACATTATATAAATGCAATACAACATGTTAAAGGGTACAGATTATGTTTCGACAGTGATTGAATATTTAATAATTGGAACTGTTCGATTAACGCTTTAGATTACAAAACAAATTCACTGCCATCTAACGCAGTGTCGATATTATCACGTTCGACCATACGCAACTGGTCTCGCCGATAATCGTTTGCGCTTGTGATTGCACGTTACAAGTCATTCCGACACTGCTCAAATGAGCAGTGTAAACATATGCTTGTGTGTGTTATTTCTGTGAGATAAGAAAAACTTTTATTGTTGGTGTTTGTTTGGTGAGGGTGAAATATTTTTAATAAAGCAATTTTTAATATGCAAATTTATTTATTAATAAACTGGTTACTGATTAGGAAAAAATATTTTTTTTTATTTTGTATATGCAGCACCCCACTTACAATTTTCACCAGCCGCCACTGTACATTAGTGAATAAGATAAAATGTATGTAAAAAGTGTTAAGTATCTGCATATTAAAGGTATTAGTAAATAATTATCTATACCAGGTATTAATAACTAGTTATAAGGAATGATAGATAAAGTATATGTTCAAGAAATAGAATATATATGTTGAAAGTATTTTACCTTGGGTATAATAAATGTTAAAGATACCAAGCTATTTTAAACCTGGTTTTACTCCATTTCCCAAGTAAGCAAACAGACAAACAAGTCAAGTTTTCGCCTGCAAGTGTTGCAAGTCTAGCTAACCCTGCACGTAGTGCAAGACCAAAGCAACTCATGGTAAAAGTAGAACTGAGACCTCAATAAAGGTCGAAACCGGTCTGGGTAGCGGCCCCTTGCCTTTAATACAAAGCATCATACATCTCATCCAGGAGATGTGCTTTGCATTATGGGTAAATATTAAGATTAGTGATCAGAGCTTATTCTACTTTTACCATGAGTTGCCTTGGTCTTGCACTACGTGCAAGGTCAGCTAGACTTGCAACACTTGCACGCGCAAACTTGACCTGTTTGACTGTTTGCTTACTTGGGAAATGGAGTAAAATCAGGTTTAAAATAGCTTGGTATCTTTAACATATATATATATATATATATATATATATATATATATATATATATATATATATATATATATATATATATATATACATTAAAGGAATTAAAAAAATTATCTATACAATGTATTAATAAATAGTTATAAGAAGACGAATGATTAAATAAAATGTTGTACAAGGTTTAGTATCTATAATTCAGTATCTTTATATACAGATTTATAGTTAAACGTGTTTGATTAAATTAATTTCTTTGTAAAAATTTAAAAATGTCTGCAACTTGTCTGAGTCTGAAAACATCTGCCCGAGTGTATAGGACTTGGCCAGATAAGTAAAAATGTCACTCCTCTCTCGTGTGAAGTGTCGGCACTCCACCAAAATGTGACTAATAGTCAGACGGATATTGCATTTCTCACATATTGGTCGGTCATCAGCCTTCAGTAAAAAGAATATGACCTGTGACCTATGTGGAACCTAGCAAGAACAACTTCCTCCCTTCTGTTCTTACGTTGACTAGATTGCCTATGCTTAATTACAGGCTTAGTCTCATGTAAATTGTTTATCACTGCTTGATGTCAGGAGTATTGCTATTGGGCAATTAACTTTGATTTTATAAACTGTGTGTAGTCAGTATATGGTACCGTCAAACTGTATGTTGAAAAAGTATAAGCTAATCTAGCAGCTATATCTGCGATGTCATTCTCATACACCATATATATATATATTTATGGTGTATGAGACTTCTGTAGTTTGCAAAGTGAGAGGTTGCAGAATGGGATGCAAACCTACCATGGATAGAGGAATGATGTTTTGTTTGGTACAAGTAATGTTGTCAACATTCATACCAATAGCTTCCACAATCCCTTTAACACACGTCAGACTGCCGTTCGTCTTTTAGTAAGCGTGTTAAAGAGGCAATGGAAGCTATTAGCATAAATGCCAAACAGATCAAGGAAGTTAGACAATTTACTAATATCGTATAGTCGTCTCATAGCCTGCTTTGGATATTCCGACCAGCCAGCTACTGAATTATTTTTATGATGTTATATTTATTATTTAAAGATAGGTTTAATATAATTTAAAAGTAAGCATTAAATGAATTAATTTAATTTATTCTACCTTTTTTTTTTATTTTCTTGTACATGTCAGATTATCTGCCAGCTTGGTTGGTCGAGTGGTTAGCGTATCCACTCTCCAGCCAAAAGGCTGTTGGTTCGAATCCGCGGTGGGCATGGATGTTTGTGATCGTCTGTGAAAATACTAGTGGTGGGGACTGGAGATGTCGGCTGTGTAGATAATGCTGTTCGCTGTAGTTGGTGGATTGAGTGGTAGAGTAGGTGTCCTCACTTGATGAGTCTTTGGACTCCTTGAAGGTGTCACAGAATAATTATCTCTCGTTTCAATTACTGTTATTTTCTAGGCAGAAAAAAAAAATAATAATGCAGTTTTAGATATCTGCTGTGGGTTATGTTTAAAAATGTACGATTTTTGAACATAACCCATCAGAACACATTTTAGAGCATATCCAAATTTATTTCCATTTCAGACTTGTCTTGTTTAACAAGTTTTATTCATTACTATTTTATTTAACTTCGTCTTATTCCTAACTGAACAGCTGTTTTGTTTCGTATTTATAGATGGCAGTATCTCTCAGTACCTTTACTTCAGCATTACTGTGTGTGGTTTGTTTATCTTGTAACGTGACTGTCAAGATTTGTTCTATGCTTTACTTCTAACAAAGTTTTGTGGTTTGTAAATAATTTTATGTTTTAGTAACGGCTGGCAAATGATACTGTTGTACTATTGGATGTGTGATGGCATCAGATGTTCAGTATTTTATGTAGTGCATACTGGAAGATTTAGAGCATCGGTTGTTTAGCAGGCAGATAATGTGAATGCAAGTTTTGAAGTTTCGATTATATTACAAGCATGGAGCTATCTAAAAAGTGGCGTCCTTGTTTAGGACACAGGGGATTACAAGGAACCGTAGAAAACTTGAGTACCAAACAGTATCAGAGCGAAAGATATCTGCTTTCGTGTTTTGTGTAGTTATATAATGACATAGAGAAGAACAAAATTATGTGGGTGACTGTTCCAGTACAAATTTTATGTGAAGATTACGAAAAAAAGTAAGTAAATTTGATTTTTATAAGTTTTTAGTTTTCTGAAGTAGCTTTTTATTAATGATTTTGTGATAAACAGCTGCGTTAAATTATTATTATTATTATTATTATATGGACATCTCCATAGAGGCAGAAGACTCATCGCGGGAGACCCAAACTATCCACACAATATATATCATACCCCTTCTTGAACTCATTGACAGATGAAGCACTCAACAGAGTTAGGCAACACATTCCATTCATTCACCGCTCTCCAAGCGAAAAATCTAGTCCTCACACCCTTGTTAACCACATTGTTATTTAATTTCCATTGATGACCTCTTGTTCTTCCGCCCTATCCTACTGCTGATATATTTCTCCTGCATCAATCTAATAAAAACCTTTTAATACCTTAAATATTAAATTTTAATATCTTAAATATCCGTATCCCCTGCCTATCAACCAACCTCTGTAATCCCTAAACTCTCAATTTGTCAATGTAAGAGGCATTCTTTACACTGCTCACCAACTTTGTCACTCGTCCCTGAATCTTTTCTATCAATTCTTCATCTCCAAGGGATCCAGGCAACCAGACCTGAGCACAGTAATCCAGATGTGGACATATCAACATCTTATAAAGAGGAAAAATAACTTCCTTATCTTTGCATGTTAGTGTGTTCTTCAATAACCAAGTAATCCTATGAGCTATCTTGGACACCTTAGCAATATGCTTTCTGAACTTCAACTGTCTATCGACTAAACCCCGAAGTCCCTAGCCTCATCGATCTCTTAGTAGGCTCGGTATTAATCACAAACTTTACACTTTTCCACATTGAACTGATATCTATTATCTTTTATCCATATTGCCAGCTTATTTAAATCATCCTGCAACTCTCTACATCAGCTTGATTAATTATTGCATTACCCAACTTTGGATCATCATCATCAGCAAACAACTGTTGTTTGCTGATGATGATGAAGTAAATTACTGAATACCTACCTTCTAGTCATTTCCTATATCATTCATGTACAAATTAATAATGGTCCAGGGCTTGTGGCACACCACCGGTTACCTGCTTCATCCTGGACTCTGCTCCTCCGTACACTGTTTTGGTATCTGTCCATGAGACATTCTCTTATCCACATCACCAGTTTAATATCTATCCCCATTTGTTCTAATTTGCATAACAGTATTCCATAGGGTATCCTCAAAAAGCCTTAGCAAAATCCAGCAGTATCACTTTGTAGCTATTCCCTTTGGCCAACTCAGCTGTCACTCTATTATAAAAAGTTAATAAATTACTAAGGCAAGACAGACCTTTAACAAAACCATATTGGCTCCCATACAGTGTCATATTCTTATCGACCCATTTCCTGAATTCTGTCTAACAAACTTTTCCAATTCCTTTTTTTCAATATGAGATGGTGATTGGTCTGTAATTTTCTACCACAGTCTTAGAGCCTCCTTTATGCAAAGGAACTATTTTATCTTCCATCCAGTCCCTAGGGATCTTAGAAGAGCTAAAACTTAAGTTAATTCCCTTCAATTCTCATATCAGGTAATAGACTTTTGAAAAGTGGTCACTTAGTAACTCTACTATTACAATTGAGTGAGTCACCTTGACACCATCAGCACCCACTAAAGTTTTCCTTCCAAAGTCATTCTACCTTTTACTTACCATGTAGTGAAAGAATTCTTTGGAATTGCCTTTGGCCGGCTTACCTAATGTGTCTTCTCATGATCTGATTTAGCCTTCCTTACTATGCTGGTAACCTTTCTGGCCAGAGTTTTGTACTGTTCGTGAGTGTACTGATCGCCTTTCTCTTCGTAAATCTTCCATAACAATTTCTTTTTTTGCAGATCATGCCTAATACTACTACTCATCTATCTAACTCCTACCTTATCTTCCTGACCACGAGGGATATATTTTGATATTGCATTCCTCAGATACCTGTTGGTTATATCCATGCACTGCTCACATCTTTTCGTGCATGGGATATGATCATAATAAACATAACAAGGGGGCATGACCGACCCTCGTTATGCCATGGTATGGCTGTAAGCTGCCTCCGAAGTTTGTTATAATTACTTAACCTGTAGTTCCATATATACTCCTTCTTAAGAGAGAAATCCACAAATTTTGCAGCCTCCCAAGTCGATACCGCATGATCACTCTCAGCAATCAGAGGCAACATAGACACCTTATGTATAGGTCTTTTGGATCTGTGACCAGGTCCAACACTCCCACACCACAAGTCCCTTCAGTTATATGCTGTTTCAAGTAATTATCACTTAGAAGGTGTATGAATTCCATATCCTTTTTGCCACATGATCTTTCCTCTTTCCATTCGATATCACAATAGTTAAAATCGCCTGTAATAATTACTTGACCTACACTCATTATGCTAAATTGCTGATACGTGTCTTCAATATCATCCCTTGTATCCCCTACCCTGTAGCAGCAACCAACTATATATTTGGTCTCATTGGCCACTATTTCACACTAGATTGTCTCAAGTGACTACCATTTACATGTCTAACTTCTTGATATCCTACTTTTTTTTGGCTGCAACTCTTCAGCTATCATCAGCAGTACTCCTCCCCCCTGTTCTGCCTTCTGTATCCTTCCTGAAAATTCTTGGTACCCATCACACTCAATTCCAGTAATCGCATCTGCTCTCAGCCAAGTTTCAATAATGCCTATAACGTTTGGCAAGATTGCAATGACTAATGCCAAAAACTCTTCTCTCTTATTTCGATTGCTTCTTGCATTAGTAGATTCCCTTTAGTTCTTATACCACCTTTACAACTGCAGTGCCAGGTTATCAAATATTATTATTATTATTATTATTACAGGTATCTCCATGGAGTCAGTAGACTCATCGCAGGAGACCCAAACTTACAAAACAATATCTGTCATACCTCTTCTTGAATTCATTTGCAGACGAAGAGCTCACAACTAAGTCAAGCAATGAATTCCACTCATTCACCACCCTCCAGGCAAAAAAACCTTGTTCTCACACTCTTGTTAACCACACTCTTCTTTAATTTATAGGGATGACCTCTTGTTCTTCCATCACTATCACACAGCTGAAATATTTCCCCTGCATCAATCCTATAAAAACCTTTCAGTAATGTAAATGTTTCTATCATATCCTCTCTTCTCCGCCTATCGACCAACCTCTGCAATCTACAAGTTCTCAATCTATCAATGTAGGGAGCATTTTATACATCACTCGCCAACTTAGTCACTCTTCTCTGAACCCTTTCCACAGCCTCCTCATCTCCAAGGAATCCAGATGACCAGACCTGAGCACGGTAATCCAAATGTGGAAGTATCAGTACTTTATAAAGGGGAATAATAACCTCTTTATCTCTGGATGTCAGTGTGTTCCTCAACAACCAAGTAATCCTATGTGCAATCTTGGACACCTTAGCAACGTGTCCCCTGAACTTCATATCCCTATCTACCAACATGCCTAAGTCCCTAGCCTCATCAATCTCTTGGAGTACTGTTCCATCAATGTAGTACACAGCTGGTAATCTTTTAATCCCAAAATGCATAACTTTACACTTTTCCACATTGAACTGACATCCATTACCTTTTGCTCATTCTACCAGCTTATTTAAATCATCCTGCAAACTTTCAACATCAGCTTGATTTTTTATTGCACTACCCAACTTTGCATCATCAGCAAACAACTGAATATCTCCCTTTAAGCCATTTCTTATATCATTTATATACAAATTAAACAACAATGACCCAAATACAGAACCCTGAGGCACACCACTGGTCACCCGCCTCATCCTGGACTCGGCTCCTCCATACACCACCTTCTGGTATCGCTCTCCCTGAGCCATTCTCCTATCCATATCACCAATTTAGTATCCATTCCCATCTGCTCCAATTTGCATAAGTGTTCCATGGGGTATCCTGTCAAAAGCCTTAGCAAAATCCAGAAGTACCACTGTGTAGCCAGTTCCTTTGTCCAACTCAGATGTCATTCTATTATGAAAAGTTAATAGATTGCTAAGGGAGGATCAACCTTTAACAAAACCATGTTGGCCTCTATAGAGTATCATACCCTGATCCACCCATTCTTGAATTTTGGCTTTAATCAACTTTTCCAATACTTTTACCACTACTCCTGATATGGTTATTGGTCTTAATTAACTACCGCAGTTTTAGAGCCACCTTTATGCAAAACCACTTTGCCTAACTTCCACTCTCTAGGGACCATACCAGAGTTCAAACTTAAGTTAAATATCCAAGTAAGAGGGGTTGACAATTCCTTTGCACATTCACGCAACACCCGAGCTGATATTCCATCTAAACTTACATCGGTGTTTGCATTTGCAATATATTAAATACCTCTGATTTCTTAGCTTCAATTCTCACATTAGTTATTGCTACAGGTACATAGATATCCTCACTTGGGTGATAGACTTTTGAAAAGTGATCACTCAGTAACTCGACTATTACATCTGATTTTGTCACCTCATTACCATCAGCATCCACAAAAGTTATCCTTTCGAAGTCATTCTTCCTTTTACTTGCCACATAGCAGAACTCTTTGGGATTACTCTTGATCTCATTGTCTAAGTCTTCTCATAGTCTGATTTAGCTTTTCTTACTATGCTGGTAACCTTCCTAGCTTGAGCCTTGTACTGCTCATGGGTGTACTGATCGCATTTCTCCTTGTACATTTTCCATAACATTTTCTTTTTTTGCAGATCAAGCTTGATACTACTGCTCATCTATCTAACGCCAACCTTGTTTGTCTTCCTGACCATCGGGACACAATCTGATATTGCTTTCCTCAGATACCCGCTGATTTTATGCCATGCACTGCTAACATCTTTCCCCTGTAATATGTTCTGCCTTGGGATGGCTGCAAGCTCACTCTGAAGCTTGTTATAATTGCCTAATCTGTAGTTCCATATATACCCCTTCTTAACAGACAAATCCACAGATTTTGCAACCTCCCAAGTCAATACCACATGATCGCTTTCACCAATTGGAAGTAATGAGGACACCTTACTTATGCATATATCCTCTGAACCAATAACCAGGTTCAACACTATCACACCATGTGTCCCTTCAGTCATGTGCTGTTTCAAGTAATTATCTCGTAGAAGATGTATGAATTAGATATATGATATATTTCCTTTTTGCTACGTGATATTTCCTCCTTCCAATTTATATCACCATAATTAAAACCCTCCATAATAATCACTAAACCTGCACTCATTGCACTAATTTGTTGATGCATGAATTCAGTATATCCCCCCCTGTACCCCCTGGCCTATAGCAGCATCCAGCTGTATATTTGGTTACGTTGGTCACTATTTCACACCAGACCACCTCAAATGAACTCTCATTTACATGTCTATCATCTTGATATACTACTTTCTTTGGCTGCAACACATCAGCTATCATCAATGTACCCATCACATTCAATTCCAGTGACCACATCTTCTGCTTACAGCTAAGTTTCACTAATGCCTACAACTTTTGGTGAGATTGCACTGACTAATGCCAAAAATTCTTCTCTCTTATTTCGAATGTTTCTTGCATTGGTGTAAAAAAATTCTAGATTCCCTCTAGTTCTTGTACCGGCTTTCGAACTGATATACAAGTCACTAATTTCAGTAGTCCCATGCTGATTTTTATCCCCTCTCTTCTGCAATTTATTTTGCGAATAAGGATCAATAAATATACAATCACTGCTAAAGTTTCTCTCTCTTACACTCGACCTTTTCAATATTAGTTACCTTTTGCTCATTCTACCAGCTTATTTAAATTATCCTGCAAACTTTCAAGCTGATGAAAGTTCGCAGGATAACCTCTTTTTTTGCACATTCTTGCAATCATATCATTCATTATCATCACTCGTCTACTTAAATCGTAATTGTCAAAACGAGGCAGCACACTATTATTATTGTTCTGGGCAACTCCAAGGAGTCGACAGACTCATCGAGAGAGGCCCTAACATCATGTCAAGAACAACTATTCGACATTGACACCGTATCTATCATACCTTGCCTTGAACTCATTCACGGTCGTAGCACCCACAACAGACTCTGGAAGCTTATTCCACTCATTCACCACTCTCCAAGTAAAAAAAACCTATCTCTAACACCCTTGTCAACCACGCTCTTGCCCAGCTTCCATGCATGGCCCATAGTGCTCCCACCACCAGTCATATTTTCAAAAATATCTTCTGGATCAATTTTGTAGAAACCCTTCAGTAATTTGAATGTCTCAATCATATCACCCCCTCCTTCGCCTATTGTCCAATCTCTGCAACCCACACATCTTCAACCTATTCTCATAAGGTTCATTCCACAGACCTTCTATCATCTTGGTCACTCGTCTCTGGATCTTCTCCACTTCCTCCCCATCATGAAGAAACCCTGGTGCCCATAACTGGGCACAGTAGTCCAGATGGGGTCTTATCAAGGCTCGATACAGAGGAACAACAACTTGTATGTCTCTGCATGTTAAAGTATTTTTCAGAAGCCAAGTGATTTGATGAGCTGATTTAGTCACTTTTGCAATGTGCCCCCTAAACTTCAATTCCCTATCCACCAACACTCCCAAATCCCTGGCCTCATCAATCTCCTGGAGTACGGTTCCACCAATGCGATATACTGCTGCTATTCTTTTCACCCCAACGTGCATAACCTTACACTTTGCCACTTTAAATTAACATCCATTTTTCCTAGCCCAGTCCTCCAAACTATCCATATCATCCTGTAACATTTTGACATCCTGTGCACTCACAATTGCTCTACCCAACTTTGCATCATCAGCAGACAAGTGAATACTTCCTCTCAGATCCTTTCCTATATCATTAATGAACAAATTGAAAAGCAGTGGTCCATGAACAGAGCCCTGCGGCACACCACTAGTCACAAGCCATCTTTTAGACTCCACTCCTGCATAAACCACTCTCTGGTATCTCTCCTTCAACCACCCTCCTATCCATCTCACCAACCCTATATCTATCCCCATCTGCTCCAGTTTACTGATTAGGGTTCTATGTGGTATCCTGTCAAAGGCCTTGGCAAGGTCCAGTAGTATCACTGTAAACCCATTACCCCTATCCAGTTCAGCCGTCACTGTGTTATAGAACGTGAGCAAGTTACTGAGGCATGATCTACCCTTCACAAAACCATGTTGTCCCCCATACAATATCCCATTTTCATCTATCCAATCCTAATTTCTCTAAGACCTTGACAATGATTCCTGATATGCTAATCGGTCGGTAATTTACAACAGCAGTCTTGGAACCACCTTTATGCAGTGGAACTATTTTCCCCTCTTTCCACCCCCTCGGGACTAACCCAGACCCGAGACTCAAATTAAACAAAATGGTCAAGGGTACTGACAGTTCTTTAGCTGCTTCTCGTACGACACGAGCTGGTATACCATCCTGTCCTACAGATGTATTGACATTGAGGTTATGCAATAGACTACTCACCTCCACATCATTCACCACAATTCCCGTATAATCTACTGGTTTATTCATTTCTGCAATGTCACCACCTGGATGATATATACTTGCAAAAGTGCTCACTCAGTAACTCAACTATATCAACTGATTCAGTTACCTCCCTACCATCGGCATCTTTAAAATCATTCTGCCATGTACATTTTTCCTTTTACTTGCTACATATCTAAAAAACTGTTTAGGATTCTCTTTAGCCTGCATGGCCAATGTTCTTTTGTAATCCTTTTTTGCTTTTCTTACCACACTCGTTACCCTTCTGGCCTGAGCTTTATACCGTTCATGTGCCTGCCGGTCACCTTTCTCCTTCAATTCCCTTCATAGTTGTTTCTTTTTTTTTTTGCAGCTGAAACTTAATGGTGTTATTCATCCATTTAACCCCTACTTGATTTATTATTCGGACTCTAGGTATACAGTCAGCCATTGCTTCATACAAACACTTCTTAACTGCCTCCCATGCACTATCAACTTCTAGTCCTTGCAGTTGTACATGCCATGGCACTGAACCAATCAAACTCCTAAGCTTGTCATACTTTCCAGCCCGATAATTCCACATGTACCCTGTCTTAATTGAAAATTCCACACCTTTAGCCACCTCCCAAGTCAAGACCCTATGACCACTCTCACCAATTGGTGGCAATGTGGTCATATTTGTTACAGCCAAATCCTCAGATGTAATTACTAGGTCAAGCACTCTCTGACCCCTAGTATTTTCTATTACATACTGTCGCAGATAGTTATCCCTTAATAACTGCATAAAATCCAATTCCTTCCTCCCGTGTGTCCTCTCCTCACTCCAATCAATGCGACCATAGTTGAATAGATTTTCTTCTATTTGCTTGTGCATACTGTCACCACCATCTTTTCCATCACCTGGTTTATAGCAGCACCCAATTGTATATTTAGTTCTGCTAGCCACAATCTCACACCAATTGGCCTCAAATGTGCTCTTTTCTCTATCCTGCAATTCAACTTCTATTCTCCTTGGCTGTAGCTCATCAGCTATCATCAACAATACTCCTCCCCCCATTTTATTCTCCTGGTCATTCCTGAACACACTATACCCATCACATTCAATCCCACTAGCTATATCATCTACAGTCAGCCATGATTCACTAATACCAATAACCTGTGGTCTGGAAGTGCCAACCATGGCCAAAAAACTCTTCCTTTTTGTTCCTAATACTTCTAGCATTAGTGTACATGAATTTAAGACCCCTATTAGCCCCAACCCTACCTTGATGCCTTATATTAACTATCCCACTCTGATTTGTTGTCCTTATTCGCTCGGGCATACTATATTCATTCATACATTCAACTGCCTCCCTAAGGACTGTATATCTACCCCCCCCCCTTAATAAATCTAGTTTCCCTGAATTTGCACATCCACTACATTCAGCAAACTTTCTCAAGTCTCCTTACACCGTAACCATTCAAATGCAAGCCATCCATCTTATATAGATCCTTTCGCTCATCGAACTCACTCCACACATCCACAAATTCCACACTGCTCGTCATACATAACCCACGCATAAAGTCATTCGCAATTATGGCCCTCCTTTTAAACATTTCACTGTCATACCGTGGCAAAAGACTAATCATTCTCTCTCTCACTCTTTTCTTTTGCTACCCCAAACAATTCATTCAGGTCTTCTATCATTTCCATTTTATCTCCTTTCAAATCATTTGTACCTGCCACAAGAATCATTTCTTTCACCCTTTCCTTTTGCTATCTAACAGACTCAGTTACATCCTTTATGGTCGCACCAGGTTGGTACGATTTTGTCAAATGCTCTACTAACACACCTCGTACTAACGAGTCTCCATACAGCACTCTATCCTTCATTTTGTTCGTGTTCACACTCATACGCCTATTTTTCCTGTCATACTTTTTATTATTGGCTGGTTCATACAGTCAACTTTTGCTCATATGCTCTAGCTGCTGTTTTGCCCTTTGTATCGCACCATTCAACAACGCGATCTCACTCATTGCATCTATCTCATCTTTTTTATTCTCTGTAAAACCATTAATACTATCATTCACACTTTCTACATTCACACTCTCACAATTCTCTGGTACAACCTCGCCGTTTCTTGTCATATCCCTATTTTCTTCATTCGGAAGTTTGACAAAAATATCACACTCACGATCCGAAATACACTTCAATTCCTCATTCTCCCTACATTTTCTACACACATTCACTCCTTTATTATCATCTAACCACACTCTGACCGCACTCCGCTAAGTGTACATTTCGCAGATAGTACACTGAATCATCTCCTTTACATTACCATTCTTGAAAGAAGATGGCGAACCATCATTACTGGCCGCCATTTTCCTTAGTACTGGAGCCATACTAATAACATATTTTATCAAATTATAATTTATAAACACCAAAAACACACAAACAGATGCACTAACAAAGCAAGGCAAACAAAACTACGCAATATTAAAGTAAATTTATCAACGATAACTGAAAATAACGCTTATCTTATCAGGAGCTTTCACGAACACTACATGCTACGAATCCCTCTAGCGGCGACTTCCCTATCCTCCCATTGACACTTTTCCTCTTCACAATATCTAACAATGTTCTTAAATTTTTTGCTACCCAATTTATACCACCACTCAGGTCATTTGTACCCACCATAACTATCATCTTGTTTGCATCATGCCCTCTCTTTATTGCTAAAGCAACTCTTTCTATTGTCTCACCAGCCGAGCACTCCTCAGGCATACCGCTCTCCATCCCTTAATCATAGAATCACCATATATCTTACCACACAAGTGTCACTGATGACTCATTTTCTATGCTATTCAGTATGACTCTTCCAGTTTCATTACTCAACGCTCTTTTACTTACCCCCCCCCCCCAGTCTCACAACATCTCGTTTCTTCTAGACCTCTTGTGGTTTTATTTTGTTGACTCCCAATCACTCCGATACTATTTATTACTGCATCATTCACCAAATACTCACCCATACATAATCCTGTTCTAGTTACTTCAGCTAAAGTAATCTCTATAGTCCTAATTTCTCTGTTTAGCACATTAAACTCAATTTTAACTTCCAGTATCTCCTTACTGAGCACTTCCAATTCCTCATGCAGAAGATGGTCAAGGGCCCATAGGCCAGTGCTACTGGGCAGTTTAGGGGGCCCTGCAACAACAAATCAAAATAATATTGATTTGACTTGAAAGAAAATTACAATCAAGCTTTCTTAAATTTGTATAATAAAATTGTGCAATATTGTGTAATGATATTTAATAATTATTGTTTAATAACATAATATGTTTATTTATTTAATAACATTAATAATTGTTAATGTTTGTTTTGTGTAATAAAATTGGTTTCTTAAAGCTGTTGGTTGGTAAAATTAAAACCATATTAGGAGATAATTTGCGAGGGGGCCTTGAGATTTCAACTGCCTAGATGGCCTCCACAGGGTTTAATCCGGCACTGTACAACTGATATACATTCTACTAACTTCAGTATTCACAATAGCCTCATACTGACTTTTATCTTTCTATTCTCTAAATTATTCCACAGTGAGATGAAATAAGGTTAAGATGAGAAATCTGCGAGTTACAAAGACCTAAAATTTCAGGAAAATATTGCTAAAACTGTGAGGAGAGCACAGTTAATAATAGGAATGATGTGGAGGGCACCAACTTGTAGAAGTAAGGATGTTATGATTCCATTGTATAAGATTTTGATCAGACCATATATGGATCATTGTGTACAGATTTGGTCACCTGGTTTTCAAAAAATGAAGCTGTATTGGAAAAGATCCAGAGATGACTGACTAAGATGGTTTCTAGTCTCTGGAATGTTGAGTGTGAAGGCAGATTGAGAAAATGCAATTTGCAGAAATTGGTGGATAGGAGGGGAAGGGATATGATTGAGACTTATAAGTTGTTAAGGGGTTATTACCAGATTAATGTGGGGAGGTTTTGCATAGAATGGATGAAGGCAGAGAGAAAAGTCATTCCTGGAAACTGTATAGCAAGGATGTGACCAAGGGGGGTGAGGAGCAAGTTTTTTGCACGGAGAGTGGTGAACGATTGGAATCCATTGTCTGAGAGTATTGTGAGCTTGGAGATGGTGAACATATTTATGGCACAGTATGATAAACTGTGTGACAGCAGGACCTCTTGTGATGAAGATTTTGACTCCACAGAGATTTGATAATAATAAATTAGATCTGTACATGACCATTCTGCATAATGGCATAAGATGTAACAAAAAAAAAAAAAAAAAGTATTTTTCCTCCCAGACATAACTTAAATTTGTTTTCTGTTATAGAAATTTAGAGGTTAAGATCATGGAAATCATAGCACTACATTACTGAGCAAATAATCTAGAGAGCCACGAATTTATGAGCACTCAGTAGGTTATTCGAAGAGGTTAAAAGTGCGATTCTGGGAGAACATCAGTTGCTTCATTGCATGGAAAGCATCCAGAGTTTACCTGATTTAAACCTTTCCCCCTCACCCCACTCTCAGTCCAAATCAGCAGATGCTATTAAAATAGCAGTATTTGTTATGTAAACCTAATACTATATTCCTACTGTGAGTGCATTGAAGGCGAGATAATGCAGTGGTCCTGTAGCCCATAGATCTAATAAGTTTTCAAGCCACAGTTAGGCCATCTGTAAGCAGAGTGGTGGTCTCATATCAGGCACTGAAAATCTTGTACTGATAGACTTGTGTATGCATCACTTTTTGAAACCACCTCTCCCAGTATTATCATTTACATATTCATGTAGTTATTAAATTTCTTGAACTTTCCTTTTAATGTTTTCTGTTGTAGTTTTCTGATTCTTAAAAATTATATTTTTTCCAATTTTTAAATGGTATTTATTGTGTGCAAATAATCCCCCCCCCCCTTCTTTGGCAGTACTGTTAGTGAGGAATTGTCTTTTCCTTAAGATTAATATTTCAGATATATTTTGCAACTTCCTTCCACATTATTTCAGTCTCACTTTCCTAGAGGTGGTATTCAGTATTTCTTATTACTGGTAGGGCAGTTTATTCGGTTTTAAAACAATGTGGGATTTAATATCCCCTTAATTTAAATAATGTTTATATCGCCAAAATGAAGCTATTGGCTCTTTATATTTAAGTACAGTTTTCATTTTTTTTTTTACTTTGGTTTTGACTGGAAGGCTGTTATATAACTTGTCTCACAAATCCATTTATGGTAATTTTAGTAAGATAGCAATACTGTAGGAATAGAAATATACAATGGGATAAATTATTTTTTCTTGTCTTCTGAAGGGATCTGAGGTCATTTTTCATAATTCTTAAATTATAAAACCTGAATAAAATATGGTCTGAGACTTGTGAGATCTTATTATGAAGCCCAGTAGAAAAATGCAATTTTTAACAATTTTAAACATTGACAAATTGTTCCAGCATCTCCCTCCCCCCCACTGTAATTTCAGTTTGTACATTTCTTTTGTCTATGTCAAAGACTTTGACATAGACAAAAGAATAAATTCTCCAGACTAAACATAAGACAGCAATACAGTGATAATACATGTATGTGTGTATATGCACTGTTTGGAAAGAAATCAATGCACACCTCCATGGTCTAGGTATGCATCGTGCCATGTAACAAGTGATGTGTTTGTAGCCTGTATAAATTGGAGGAATATGATGCTCCCAAGTCAGTGCAACTGTATCCAGGTGAAATGGCTGTGAGAAGGGAACTGACAGTTTGAAAGAGGCATTGTGATAGGATGCCATGGCACAAGCCTATCTGTTTGGCAAATTATTGACAAATTGGGCTGTCACAGGTCAACAGTCAGTAATGCCATACTGTGATGAAAGTGTAGGGAGTTCAGCTGTAGGTGCTACCTGCAATAGACAACACATCACACTCACCAAATGTGACCACACGATGCTGCAAAGGATAATATGTAAAACCACCTTTCTTTGGCTGACATGTTGAATGTAAAGTTCTGGGCATTGACTGGAACACAAATCTATACATATACAAAAATATTGGAACCAAGGATCACATGGGCTGTTGCTGTAACTGCATGGTTTGTGGACATGAACATCACCACACTTAACTGGCCTCCACAGATTATCTACATCCTACTGAACATCTGTTGGATGAACTGGAGCATAGGGTATGGTCATGAAACATCTTCCCCATAGCACCTCATTACATGCCCACTGGAGGAATGGTCCAAAGTTCCCATTGATTTCTATCATATGCTTGTGGAAAGTATGCCTTGTAGAATTGCTGAAGTCATTGCAGCAAAAGGAGGCCCTTCATCTTATTAAGGTGGGCACCATGGCTGTTTGTTCCTTACATTATGGTGTCTGTTGACTTCTTTCTGAGCAGTGTGTCATAATTTCATGATGAGTTTGAAAACATCTGTCATGTTAGTGCTAAGGATTAAATCATCTGCTAGTTCCTTTATTCCTTACTCTTCCACCCATTGTCAAGCAAACTAATTCCTTCTGTTTATTGAAAGCCTACCTTCACTGTACATTACATTCAACAGCAATTGGAATTATCAAAACTTCATTATAACATGCTCACATCATTTGCTTTACGTCGCACCAACTACAGCAAGAACTTTTAAATATCAAAGGATATATCAAACTCAATAGCTTCTCAGACCAGACTACATAATGTCTTTTGGATTTCTATATTTCTAGCTGAAAAACAAGGACGCATTAAGTAGTCCCTGTCCCATACATTTCTGGCACCTCACAGCCAATTTCTAGATTTCTTAAGAAGTACAATCTAGTGGCTGCATTTATTCCAATGAACAAACTATCATCATTGTTTCCATCTTCTAAAGATAAATGTTCTCCTTTTGCTCTTTCTGGCATATGCCAAGTTGTTTATGACTTTCAGCTTTCATATTTTTTTAACTAGACATTCAATGGAAGAACGAACACAAGACATAATAATTAATAGATAACATAAAATGGATTTAACTTACATATATATTTTTATTAGTATAAACTTTTCACCCTAGTACCAAGGACATTTTCAGTGTGACATTCATAAACAAGCATAGAAGCTGGTATATTCAACAATAACACATGCATACTTACTGATTGTAGAGCATCATAATCTCGTTATATTTAAGGCTCTAGTAAAAATAAATGTTAAATCTGAAATTTGTGAAGAGAAACTATTTCCCATTGAGGGATAATTTAGGTCCATCATTTCTATTTAGATTCAGTATATGTAGCAAGGTCTCAAAACTCTCTTTGTATAAACATTCCAAGAGATTATTACTTTTATGGAGAACCGTGATTTTCTTCCAAAGAACTCTGTGTCTGGTGGTGATAGCATCCTTGTAAGTTCCGAATACTCCTTTGATACTAGGGTGAAAATTTCATCATCATCATCAAATTCCTGCTATGTACCCTCAAGGGGTGTACAGGATATGATAGTACTACATGAAAAAAATTACATCATTACTAACTTTCCAATCTACAATTTTCCTCCACATCAGTCTGTTACTTGTCAAGACTCCAACATTATCAGATCTTATATTTCTATCGTCTAAGGCACTTTGTACCATATCAATCCACCTATATCTTGGTCTTCCTCTGGGTCGTTTTGCTGCCAACCTGGCAGAGAACACTTGTTTTGCTAATCTTTCTTCGCCCATTCTCTTTAAGTGACCATACCACCTGAGATTAGCTCTGCTAACGCATTCCTGGATGATGGCAATGTCAAGTTCTTTCCTAATATCCTCGTTTTTAATATGATATTGCCATTGATGCCATCTGTTCACACCTATAATCTTTCTCAGGACTCTCATATCTGTGGTCTCTAGTCTTTGGTCAAGTGTTTTACTTCTGACCCAGCTCTCAGATCCATAAGTTAAAACTGGTTTGAACACTGTCTTGTATAGCTAATTTAGTGTTCCGACTAATATCTCTCTTATTCCATATGAATTTATTCAATTGACTTCCCACCAAACCAGCTTTGCTGATTCTGTTGTCTGTTTCTATATTTAATTTACCATCTTCAGTAAAAATCGTGCCTAAATAGCTGAAATGTTTTACTTTTTCCACAGGTTCTCCATTCACAACACAGTTGACATTTTCAATGATTCTGCCTATTTTCATTGTCTTTGTCTTTTTATTGCTGACCTTCATACCATATCTATTACAACAGCTATTCAATTTAGTCAGAGAATCTTGCAGACTTGTAGCGGATTTATTTAGAAGTATAACATCATCTGCATAAAGCAAAGAGCTGACATTAACATCTCCAATTTTGATATCATGTTTAAATTCACTTTCCTTCATAATATGATCCATATAGATAATGAATAACAAAGGGGATAATGTACATCCTTGTCTCACACCAGATTTAACATTAAACCATCTTCCTGTACTTCCTTCAATTCTAACTGCTGACTTCCAACTCAAATAAAGACTAAGTATTGCTTGATATAATGCCCCATTGACACCATATAACTGCAGCGTATTGAATAGCTTCTCTCTTGGCACCTTGTCATATGCCTTTTCCAAATCGACAAAACTTAAATACAGATCTTTATTATATTCCCATGCTTTCTCGACTATTTGTCGCAAAGTGAAGATCTGATCCTGACAGCCTCTATTTGGCCTGAATCCAGCTTGTTCTTCACCAAGCTTTTCTTCCACAATTCTTCTCAACCGTTTCTCAAGTATACTTGCATAGATCTTGCCAGGAACACTCAGTAGGGAAATACCTCTGTAATTCTCACATGCAGTTTTATTTCCCTTTTTATATATGGGTACTATGAGAGCTCTATTCCAATAATCGGGAATTCGTCCCTCTGTCCAGGCCTTCTGAACTGTGCAGTGTAGCCACTGTAAGTCTTATACCACCATACTTCAGCATTACTGGTCGAATATCATCTACTCCTGCTGCCTTTCCACATTTCAAGCCTTTGATGGCTTTTTCTACTTCAAGTATGGATATGTATTCCAGACTGCATGCCTGGTCAGTGTTTTTTACCACTGTGCTGTCATCACTGCTTTTTTTCAAAGTAATTACTCCATACTTCAAGGATATCTTTTTCTCCCTTTTTCATGTCACCTTTATCATCTCTAACTCCTTTTACAGCACTCTTTCCTCCATTCCTAAGCTTCTTCAACAACCTCCAGAATATTTTGCCACCTTCTTGATATTTATTTTCTATATTCTTGCCAAAGTCCTCCCATGACTTTTGTTTAGCTAGTTTTACACAGTGTTTAGCATTCTTGCATTTGTCTCTATATTCTCTAAGAGCACAAACCGACTTATTTGACAGGAACTTTTGATATGCTTTTTTCTTTTCCTTCACTGCCTCTTTAACTTCCTGTGTCCACCAGGGAGTTCTGATTTTTTTATCCTTACAGACAACCTCGCCACATGCCTCTCTGGCAGAATCAATGTTTTCTTCAGAGTTTGCCGCTGAATCTCCAAGGCTTGATTCCTGTTCTCAAACTCTTTCATTTTTTCTTCAATAATCTTTGTGTATTTTAGTCTACAGTTCACATCTGAGAGCTGCTCAACTCTTATTCACTTTAAAACTTTCTTACATGTTATTCTTTTCAATATGAAATTCAATTTTATCTTGCTCAAGATTAGATAGTGATCACTTCCAATTTCAAATCCTCTGTGCACTCTGGTGTCCTGTACCAGGGAGAAAACATCATTCTCAACAATAACATAGTCAATGAGACTTTTCTTATTCCTAGCCTCTTCTCTCCATGTGAATTTGTGCCCATTTTTATGTTGGAACATGGTGTTAGTAATAACCAGTCCATGTCCTGAGCAGAAATCCAACAGATATTTGCCATTATTATTAGCTTTGCTCTTTTCTCCAAATTTTCCCAAAATATTTTTGTATGTCTCACAATCATTTCCTACTCTGCTATTTAGATCCCCAACAAGGACCAATTTTTCATTGTGTCAGTTGCTTTTTCTAAAGCTTCAATAAATTCCTCCACTTCTACCTTAGTAGAACCTTCTGTGGGACCATAGGCACAAATAAGTCTCATTGTCCAGTTTCCCATTCTCATATTTGCCCACATTACTCTACTTGAGAGTGACTTCCATTCAAGAAGATTAGCCTCGTATTTTGTGTTGAATACTATGGCTACTCCTTCTTTTCCTTGATTGTCATTGCCTGAATATAACATTTTGTATTTATTGCTGAGAAAGATCTGACCAGTTTTTGTCTTTTTTGTTTCAGTCACTCCTATTATGTCGATCTGGTACTTATCTAATTCCTCAGCTAGCACCATTTCTTTGCCATTCAGGCTTCTTATGTTGATAGTACCGATCTTTAACTCTGGTGATGTTGAGTTGGGGTTTGTTTTCAGATTTGTTCCAGTAGCTGACTTTTCGCTGTTTGCCCTGGTTCCCTGGCAAAAACAATGGGGGCCTTGTTTAACTGGCACCACCCCAGCCAGCATGAAATTTTGTCATATCGTACCATCATTTTTTATTTTGGTTTAACCAGCAAGAATACAATTTGGTCGGCTAAATCCCAAATTGCCAGCCCATTCTCGTTCGTTCAGTATCCAAGTGGATATCCAGCAGGGTGCACCACGAGAAGGTGAAGATTGGACATTAGGTCAGAAGTCCTGGTTGGTTCTCCGCATTCCTTTAAAGGCTATGTGGAGGTCTCCTCTCAGTTATACAGCTTTGACCCTTAAGCACCCCGGGTGAAAATTTTTATACTAATAAAAATATATAAGTTAAACCCATTTTATGTTCTTTATTAACGAATACGAGAACACTAGTCTTATATCATTGATATGAAATTTGAGAAATCGGGCCTTGCAAAATATGTAATAGATATAGACCATAATGTCCTATGGTCTGAAACGTGCTTACTTCTGTAAAATCTCTCGCGATAGTTTTTTTATTAAATTTCCAAGATTGATTTTACAGAGGTTTATGAACACACAGAAATTAGAATGTATTAAATGAGTTTATGAGTTAAAGAGATTAATTACTGTTGAAGTAAAACGTTTCTAATTTTATGCTAAAGATTTTTTTAGATGGGTAGAGAAAGCAATCTCCCTGTCGTTCGATTCATGTATATTTGATATTAATGTAAATAAATGTGTTTTAAGTATTTGTTAAAAGAGCTGCCTGATTCTTTATTTTACAACTGCACTGTTTCAAAAAATAATCGGACTTGTGAGCAGGAAACATTTAAGGTAAAAAAAGCACAATTTAGTTACTTACGAACCACGACTGTTAACGTAAACTTTGTTGAAGGAAATTTCACTAGTTCTTAGAGAGAGAAATCTACTGGACGTTTTATTTAGTCTTATGGCAAATAATTGATATACTGGTGGCACAGGCTAACAAATAAATTTCCAGTGTTCATAGGCATTTGACTAGAAATATGGTAGGTGGATGAACATAGTACGCAGTAGAATAAGTGAGAAAGGTTACGAGAGAGAAAGTGCACACTGCTAATTAGTAATAAAGAATAATGTAGCAGACAGCAACCATTACAATGCCGCAGTTGACAGGATGAAATCCACAGTAATTAAAATAAGAAATAGTGGATTGGAACAGTTTTGTAAATAAAGACCAGGCAAATAAATAGAAAGTGTGTGTGTGTGTGTGTGTGTGTGTGTGTAGTGTAAGAAAATTTTTTAAGAGTCATCACTGTAAACAGCGGTAACTCTAAAGCCACTAGTACTAACACGATGGGGGATGTAGAATTTTTTAAAACTGTAAATCCTCACCTCATCATACCTCAATTCTCTGGAGAGGACCACAATGATGTGTTATCCTTCAAGTTTGTAGAGGAGCTAAGGAACGTCAGAAACTGATCAGACTTCCAGCTTCTAATAATCTTAAGGAATAAACTGATTGGCAGGGCCAAGAATTTTTTGTATTCCTCTCCAACTGCAGAGAGAGAGAGAGAGAGCCCTGCAGTTGCCCTTTACTGATTTGAACAGAGTTTCCCTTGTGATTTAAAATACTCTCACATCGACTCTGGTTTTGCAGACATAGATGAGTACTTGAATGATTTGGTTGAGCATAATAAGGTAACTCACGATATGTTAGTAGAATCCAGCAGACACAGTTCGCAAAAAACCAGAGCGTATGTCAAAAAGCTTAGAAAGTATAAGGAATTGATCCCTGGAAACCTAGTTCTCCTTGAGCAAAAATCAATCCAGCAGAAAGGAGGAAAATTTGGAAGAAGTGCACTGGGCCCTTACGAGATCCTGGAGAAACTTTCTCCAGTAAATTTCAAAATTCGAGATGTAAAAAACCCTGGAAAGGTCATTGTAGTACATTTGGATAGGATAAAGTTATATAACAAAAGAAATGACAGGCTTGGGTGACTCCTTAGACTCTGTTGGAAAAAAGAACCTCCAGCTGTCAAGAGAGGAGGAAGGCTGGGGCACACTATGCCGATCAAGGGAGAAGGGATAATCTCATATCCGAGCAGGATGCTGCCAAATATCACAGTTTCGTAAACCAGGAGGGTCACAAAGATAATGAAAATGAATGCTACGAACCCCCCAAGGGAAGGTTAGTACAGAGGTTGTTGATACAGGGAGCAAGCAACACTTTAAGACGCAATACTTCTTGAGATCAAGAAGCACTGTAAACATTATAGAGAGAAGCAGTAATAAAAATTACCACGCAGGCAACGGGAGAATTAGAAAGAGAGCAGGGTATCATAAAGGGGTAAATTATCTGAGGGATAATATCAAACATGAGTCACAGCGCTAGTCGCGTCAAGAAGAACCCACAGGTCAGGCTGACGGCGCTCCCTCCTCAAAATTAAAAGACAAAACTGAATATTTTCCGATCCAGAGAATGCATAAGACACGATATAGGAACAGATTAAAGAAAAAATTTTTCAGGAAAGGGTGGGCCTTTGTAAAATTCAATGTAGCTTAAAAATATCAAAGTGCTTTACATCGATTTTTACGGAGGTCAAGTCTCATGAGAATGTTGTAAAAATAACCGTGTTTGTCTCTGTATATTTTGTGCTAGATATTATTGTAAATAACCCTTTGGAAATTAACTGTATTTACTCCTTTAACAAGAATATTTTAGAGTGTCAAAAACAAAGGCAAAGTTTTGCCGCCGGAACGTTGTGTAATAGCTCTCTATGAGGGCATAAGAAAGGTTGTTTACGAATTTTGTGTGTAAGAGAAAGTGCTTACAAGCTCTGCGCATAAACACCTCCAAAGTCAGTGTGAAAAGTTCAAACAATTTCCACTGGCCAGCAACTTACGATCAAAAGAGTGCATGGAAGAGAACAAAGAGCAGATTGAACTTAAAGAAGATGAAAGAGTCATGCCGAATTCTTAGGGGATTACAACCCTTCATGTGAGGTCTCAGAGAAGGCATAATAAAAAGAGAAAGAGCCGAGCAATAGGGGCTCCCAGGTCGCCGCCAGAGAGAGAGAGAGAGAGAGCTTCCAGTTGCCGAAGAGAGAGGGAACCCATTTTGGCTGTCAAAAGAGAGAGTTGGAGGCAGTTTCAATTATTGGAGCCAGAAGTTTGAGCTATTGGAGATGGCAGATAGAAGAGTCAGTTGTCCAGGCATTTTGGCGAGCCCAAGCCAGAGGATAAAAGCTGATGTAAATTCCTGAAGCAGCTTTGCTCAAAAGTTTTTCTTTTCACCATGGAAGAACAACCTTTTGCCGGAGCCGTATGAGTACTGCAGGTCGCAGTTCACAGCCCGCTATTTTCCCAATGAGATACTGCTGATGCCAGACATTCCTGAAGGGAGCTCGAGATCTGAGATGAAAGAAATGCCATAAGACTTTAGTGAAAGGCTTTTTGACTGAATGTAAGATACAGAGCCTTTGTAAGTTCCACCCTTTTGTACATTCCCTCTTATAGTATGTTATAGATGGACTATTAAGAATTTGTTTAATAGTAATAAGAAGTGTCCTTAAGAGAATCAGTTGGCATATTGATTCTCTTAAGGACACATCTTGTAAAAATAACTTAACAGAGAGTTCGCTAACCTCTTTCCAAGTAAACTGGAAGTTTAATAAGTTGAATTTGTAAGCAGAGAGTTAATAAGTTTATGAGTTAAAGAGATTAATTACTGTTGAAGTAAAAAGTTTCTAATTTTATGTCAAAGATTTTTTTTAGATGGGTAGAGAAAGCAATCTCCCTATCGTTTGATTCATGTATATTTGATATTAATGTAAATAAATGTGTTTTAAGTATTTGTTAAAAGAGTGCTGCCTGAGTCTTTATTTTACAACTACACTGTTTCAAAAAATAATCGGACTTGTGAGCGGGAAACATTTAAGGCAATAAAAGCACAGTTTAGTTACTTACGAACCAGGACTGTTAATGTAAACTTTGTTGAAGGAAATTTCACTAATTCTTAGAGAGGGAGATCTACCGGACGTTTTATTTAGTCTTATGCCGAATAATTGATATACTGGTGGCTCAGTCTAACAAATAAATTTCCAGTGTTTATAGGCATTTGACTAATAAATACGGAAGGTGGATAAACATAGTACGCAGTAGAATAAGTGAGAAAGGTTACGAGAGAGAGAGAGAAAGAAAGTGCACACTGCTACTTAGTAATAAAGAATAAAAGAAAATATTACAATAACGCAGCAGACAGCAACTGTTATAGTATTGTATAAAGTATATGTAAAACAGAAAGTTAGGGATTAACCCGAATTAGCATGACGAAGCAAGAACGAAAGTTTGCAAGATCATATAGAAATATGTCTCCAAGAACGGAGGGAGCTGAAATGACATCATCGTGCTTGTGGGTAATCCTGAAACAACATCAGAATAACAAAGGATCAGCTACAATATAAAAGGGCTCTCGGTTTTTGTCATGTCCAGATTTGGTTCCAGGTAAGTGACCCCCCGGTGCAGGAGGAGGGGGAAAGAGGAGAGGCCGTTATTTCGACATGTTTCCTGTAGATGTAAGGACGTGCTGCGAGAGTGTGGTTACCCGTTAAATATTGCAGTGACTATGGCCTTTCCATCCAGTTTCCTGACGGAAAATTAATCTAAGGCTTTCCCAGAAAACTTCTACAGCAGAACCACCAGGATCATCCAGACAACAGCCAGTACTAGGACAGGCTAAACTAACTGAGGTTAGTTTAGCCTGTCCTAGTACTGGCTAAACTAACTGAGGTTAGTTTAGTCAGGCTAAACTAACTGAGGTTTGTCCAACTTGATAGAACTGTGTTTGTGAAAGTCAAATGTAAGTTAATACTACTTTGTTGATGTCTTAAAAGCTTGCACTTAAGAATTGTATGTATGCTTGCAGGAAATTGTAGTATTTAGTTAGTTGATAAGTTGTGGTAAAGAAAGAGGAAAAACTAATTTAACCTATATGTGTTGTGAGCAAAGTTTAGCCAAGTTTAATGTAAGAAGCCGATACATGTTCAATTTAGATAACTAAGTTTTGTGATAGGGTTAACTAAGTATTGTGTGTGTAATATTTAGTTGTATATGTTGCCTGCTGTGCATGAAAAAAGGCTTAAAGATAATTTCTCCAATTTGTTTGAGCATTGTACTATTTTTTCTAGGTTAAAATAAAATGTTTTGTTTGTGTAACTATCTTGCCTGATTTATTTGCGAATGCGCTGTCTCCAGAAAAAAAATTAGAGAACCTGCGAGCCTGTTTAAGTAAGAATTGCCACGACTAGCTATAAAGTATTGTAGCTATAAAGTATAAGTTTAATCGTGTATATGTTCCATACTTAAATTCTTAAGCATATTTATAATTTAGAATGGCGCAGTTGTTCAAAATATAAATTTTTCTAAATGAGATAGTTTGGGAATCGGTAACATGCTTATCGTGAATAGACTGAAAACAAAGGTCATTCACCAGCAATACGGACATATAGAGGATTATAAAGGCTTAATAATGAGGTCTATATTAAACAGAGTATAGTTTTATTTGAGTAAAGTAGAAGAAATAAGTTTAAGCGTAAAGTGCATGTATAAAAGAAATAAAAATCGCTGTTGATAGAAACAGAATATTGATAATAAGAATATTAGAAATTTACAATGGCGCAGCAGCTGCAGACATATATAATAACAATGGCACAATCAGTGTTATTTTACACTTCATCGTTGTCACGATAAATTTGAACATTTATTTAAAGAAAGCACTGAAACCTTACTTCATTGGCTGAACTTGAATTGGAACAACTGACTCTCAGTGTCAAGGATATGGGAGAGTTATTTTAATTAATATCATTAAAGTTTTAATTAATGCAGTTAATTAATAATATAGTGCCTCCTCATTTATGCTTTTAAGTGGCTATCACTGTTTCAAATTAATCCATTGGTCACATTCTACTTTGTATTAAACTACCATTTGCCACCGATGATGGCCTGCAATTTTCAGGCCAAAATGCATGGCCTTTGAATAAATATTATTCATTTATTTTTCGCGTTTTTATGTGAATTGAAGAACCCATATGACAAAAGTATCTCTAAAAGAACAGTTCCTGATTTAGAAACAGAACATCTCTCTCTCTCTCTCTGGGCAGAGAATATGACATAGACTGAAGATTTCTTTGAAAATGAAGAATTATTATCATTTTCATATGTATGAAATATGAGCTCAGAGGAAGGCAGGCCACTTTCAGAGCTTGGGGAAAACAGCTGAATTAAGAAAGTTTACTGCTTGGTTATTATTATTATTATGGGCGACTCCAAGGAGTCCTTAGACTCATCGAGGGAGGCCCTAAACATCATGTCCATCACAACTATTCGACATTCACACAGTATCTATCATACTTTGCCTTGAACTCATTCACTGTCATAGCACCCACAACAGACTCTGACAGCTTATTCCATTCATTCACCACTCTAAAAGTAAAAAAACCCAGCTCTAACACTCTTACTAACCATACTCTTGCCCAGCTTCCATGGATATCCCCTAGTCCTCCCACCACCAGGCCTGTTCTCAAAAATATCCTCTGAATTAATCCTATAGAAATCCTTCAGCAATTTGAATTCCGCCTACCAACCAATTTCTGCAACCCACAAATCTTCAACCTGTTTTCATACGGTTCATTCCATAGACCTGCTATCATCTTGGTCACTCATCTCTGGATCCCTCTCAACCTCCTCCCCATCAAGAAGAAACCTAGGTGACCAAATCTGGGCACAATAGTCGAGATGGGGTCTTATCAAGGCTCGATACAGAAGAACAATAGCTTGCTTATCTCTGCTCGTCAAAGTATTCTTCAGCATCCAAGTGATTTGATGAGCCGATCACTGGCTCATCAATCTCCTGGAGTACAGTTCCACTAATGTGATATACTGCTGCTAATCTTTTCACCCCAAAATGCATAATCTTACATTTTGCCACATTAAATTGACATCCATTCTCCTTAGCCTTAGCCCAGACCTTTAATCTACCCAAATCATCCTACAAAATTTTGACATCTTCTGCATTCACTATTGCCCTACCCAACTTTGCATCATCAGTGAACAAATGAACCGTTCCTCTCAGATCCTTCCCTGTATCGTCAATAAACAAATTAAACAGCAATTATATTATTGTTTTTAATCATTTACCAAAGCAAAAGCAAACAAAGCTTGGATATGAGGTATCTGCATGACTAGCCTACAACTATAGGTTGTTGAGAGAACATTAGTTACTTTTGCATCTCATAATTCAAAACCATTATGGCAAGGGCTGCTTAACCAGACCAGTTTATATGAGTATGGCAATGGTCTCCACAACTAGGTAATATGCAAGCACCCACTAAAGGTCCCCACAAGAAAGTCACACTAGCTAAAAGACATGCTATAGACAAGCATCCAATGGAATTCAATGATTAATACCACATCAGCAGGAAACCTTGTCCATTGAAACATCAGTGGGAACCAAATCCATGAAGATACCAAGGTTACTTCAATGCTGAAGTTAATTTTTATATATTATTACCCAAGACCCCATGGAGTCAAAGGCTCGTCCTTTTATCTCTCACACACACACACACACACACACACACACACACACACACACACACACACACACACACACACACACACACACAGAGAGCTCATCATATTGTGCTTTAAACACACTTAACTACTCTGCAGATACCACACTCTCAGGCAAGACATTCCAATCATTCACAACTCTGCATATAAAAAAACCTGCTTCCCACTCCCCCTACTCATACCCCTCTTTATACAGTTTCCAGGGATGATCTCTGGTTCTCCTCTGATCTCCCACTGCTTTCTGTACAATCTCTCCAACATTGGAGAGATTGTACAGAATTGTACAAATTTGTAAGGAGCCTATGACAGCCCCTTACAAACTGGTAGGTCTCTATCATATCTCCCCCTCTTCCTCCTATCCACCAGACTCTGTAAATTGCATCTTCTCAAACTTTCCTCGTGTTCGACATTCCAGAGATCAGAAACTACCTTAGTCAGTCACCTCTGGACCCTTTCCAACATCTCTTCGTCCTTCTGAAAACCAGGTGAACAAATCTGGGCACAGTAGTTCATGTGTGGCCTAATCAAAGCCTTATACAGTGGAACAAGAATCTCCCTACTTCTACAAGTCAGTGTCCTGTGCATCATTTCCAGAAGTCTTTGTGTTGTCTTCACAATTTTGGCAATGTGTTCCCTAAATTTCAGATCCTTATCTACTATCACCCCCCCCCCCCAGATCTCTTATTTCCTCCACTTCTGACAATATATCCTCACCAAGCATAAATTCTGCATCCCATTTTTGTTTTCCAAATTTTAAAACATTACATTTTGCAACATTGAACTCACATCTCCATTCTCGTGCCCAATCACTCAATTTATTCAAGTCTTCTTGTAAGGCCACAACAGATTCTCTACTCTTCATGATTCGTCCCAACTTTGCATCATCTGCAAACAACTGAATATCTCCATCCAAATCTTCTCCAATATCATTAATATACAAGTTAAGGAGCAATGGCCCTAAAACAGACCCCTGAGACACACCACTGGTAACTTTCCTTTTCCTGGATATCGCTCCCCCATACACAACTTGTTGATATCTATCATATAGCCAGTCTCCAATCCAATACACCAATCAAATATCCAATCCCATCTGCTCTAGTTTGATTATCAACTTATCATGCGGTAATCTATCAAATGCCTTTGTGAAATCTAAGTATATCACTGTGTATCCTTCTCCTCTGTTCCAGGAAGTAGTCACCTTATTGTAATAATTAAGTAGATTACTAAAACATGAACTCCCTTTAGCAAAGCCATGCTGTCCATCAAAGATAATACCATTGTTGTCAACCCATTTCTAGATCCTAGTTTTCACGAGCTTCTCCAACAACTTAGCCGTGATACCTGACACACAGATAGGCCTATAATTTGATGCTTGAGTTCTATCACCTCCCTTATGAAGCAGCACAATCTTGCCCTCTTTCCACTCCTTAGAAACTTCACCCAGTGCAAGACTCCTATTAAAAAATATGTCAAGGCAGGTGTCAGCTGCCTGGCACATTACTTCAGAATACGTGGTGATATATTACCAAGTCCCACAGTCTTATTAACATCTAGTTTGCTCAACTCTGTTTACACTTCTTGCTCTCAATCTCTCCATCAAGTCACATTCACAAGACTGAATGACCTTTATGAACTGCTCATTAAGTATCTCCAGTACATCTTCTGCAACCGCTGTCTTTAACCTTCCATAATCATTATTATTTTTTTTTTTTTTGCTGGCTACATATCGAAAGAACTCCTTAGGATTATTTTTGGTTTCATTAGCTAACTGCTGTTCATACCTCTTTTGCTTCCCTTACCAACCAAGTCACCTGCCTTGCCTGGTCTTTGTAATCCTCATGGAATTGGTTATCACCACTTCTCTAATGCTGCCTCCATAAAGCCATTTTTCTCTATATCGCATGCTTAATCTCTCTATTCATCCATTTCACACCTACCTTATTTAACCTTCTTGCCCTTAGAATATATTTTGACATTGCTTCTACTAGATAGTTCTTGAAAATACCCCCAAGCACATCGATCTCTTTTCCAGCTAACTTCTCATTCCATGCTACACCCGCAAGATGTTTCCTGAGCTCTTTAATCACCCTCCACCCCCACTCATTGTAATTCCACATATACTCTTTTCTCACAGAGCTCCTCACACCGCTGGCAACCACCCAGGTAATCGCCTCATGGTCATTCTCACCAATTGATGGGTGATCGGACACCTCATTTATAATTACATCCTCTGATGAGATGGCCAAATCCAAGACCCTTAATCCTCTTGTGCCCTCTGTTACTTACTGTTTGAGGTAGTTGTCCCACGAAAACTCGAGAAACTCATTTTCTTTATTTCCAGTTGCTATCTCATCATTCCAGTGTATATTGCCATAATTAAAATTGCCCATAATGATCACCTTTTTCTTATTTGCTTGGCTAATTTGATTATACATTTCATAGTCACTACCATCCACATTTCCAGGTCTATAACAACATCCAACCAAATATTTCATTCTATTCACCTCTATCTCACACCATGCAGTCTCAAAACCACTGGCACTATTTCCCTCTTGCATCTCTACTTTTATGGACATAACTCTTTCTCTATCATCAATAGCACTTCCCCTCCCTTTTTATATCCTCACGAAACACGTCGACCCTTCCATCTCTATTCCTGTTCAGGATGTCGTCCTCATCTAACTATATCTCACTTATTCCAACAATTTTTGGGTGAACAGACTAAATTAGTGCAACCATTTCATCTGCCTTGTTTCTTACATTTCTAGCATTTGTATACAAACACAATAGCTCATTCTGGATCTACAGCTAGTTTCACTGATACCACTCGTTTGATGTGATTTCTCTATGCTCAGCTGGAGCCATTTCCCTTTCTGCTTATTCATTTTAGAACCCTCTTCAAGTCCTTCTGTTTCCTCTTTTGATCCCAGGTCATCCCATTCCTTTCTACACATGCATTCACATCCTCTTGTAGCATCCACCTTTCTTGTGTTGTGTTCCCATGTCTACCCTGAGCCTCCCTGTTCCTCTTGCACACCCATTCTCTCATTCTCTATACTCATGCCTCTCACTTCCTCATTCATAACCACCTCTTCAATCTTTCCTGTCTTACTCTTCTGCTCTTCCACATTGCTCCCCATTGATCAGATTCATTCTCTGTACTCACTTCTCTACCTTCCAGCAGTAGCAGTCTCTCTCTCTAAGCAACGTACACCAAAAACCACTCAAATGCAGTCCATCACTATTATATAGTTCACTTTGTCCTTCAAACTCATTCCATACATTAACAAACTGTACTCCTTTCTCCTCACACGTTTCAGCTAAAATATCATTCATAATCCTTGCTCTCTGCCTCATCTCACCATTGTCATACCTAGGCAACACTCTTACTATCTTTCCTGTCACACTGTTCTCTTTTATCCGTCTAAGCAACCTCCTGATATCCATTCTGACATGCTCTTTGTTCTCAGTCAAATCATTATTAAACTATCAACTCTTTTGCTCACTTCCTTCTCATATCCAATGCTTCTATCACTCTACTCATTTTACCGCCTGGAAAACATGCCTTGTACATCCTCTCATCCAGCACACCTTTAATAATTGAGTCGCCATACAATGCTACTCGCAGGTCTTTTGTTACCTCTTTTATACCAACATAATTTGTTTTAATCATTTTCACTCTCCCATACATTTCTCGAATTTTCTTAACTTCATTCTGCATCCATTTAATCCTTGCCTCATCCTAACCAACTCAACTTTCAAATCTTGCGTCACATTCTCTCTGTCATTCAATCTTTCTAATTTTCGAACTCTCGAACCCTGCTTCACACTTTCTCTCTTATTAATCCTTTTGAGTTTTCATACTTTCGATCTTTGCGTCAAACTTTTCATTCATTCTTTCAATTTTTCCTGCTTTCGAACCTTGCGTCACACTATTTCCGGTTTCATTCATTCTTTCAATTTTTCCAGCTTTCGAACCTTGCATCACACTATTTCCCTTTCTGCTTATTCATTTTAGAACATTATACAAATAGTAAAATGGTGTAATACCATAATTACCATATCTGCCGGCGTATAAGATGCACTTTTTTTCTTTGAAAATAGGTCTGAAAAACAGGGTGTGTCTTATACGCTGATACTTAGTTTTTTATTACTTTCATTTCTGGAAATATTCTCTGTTCCGAGTTACGCAATTTCTTTCTTGCTTCCTTGCGGTGTGTGAGAACATTCCAGTTATGGATAGATAACATTTGGTCTAGGCACCCTGGTGGACTTTTGAAGAAGCCTGCCCTGCTAGTATGGAATCAGTTTTGTTCTCACAGAACAGAAGATGTTAAAAATAAACTCAAGGAATTGAAAACTGAGTTAGCTGTAATTCCAGGAGGTCATCCTTCATGGGATGCTGTGAAAACTGAGATAGTGGTTAAATCATTTAAGAAGTGTGGCATTAGTAATGCACTGGATGGTACAGAGGACAATTTGTTGTATGAGGACTCAGATTCTGATTTAGAAGAGGTTTCAAGTGTCTCTTATTTAGCTCTGGAGATGAATTTCTGGGTTTGGAAGAAGATTAAAAGGTGGATACTCTTTCCTAGTTAGATTAGGTATTTGTTGAAAGTAGACCTATTATTACTTTATATTTGAAATACTGTAAATTCATTATAATATTCAGTGATAAAATTTTTTCCTAAAAAAATGTGTACAAAAAAGGGGGTGCGTCTTATACGCCGGCATATATGGTAATAAATACTCTAGAGATAGTTGTTTTAATGATGGGTTATCAGATATATTATACTTGACAATAAATGTATTCTTGTTCTAAACCTTTATCTCCAAGTGTAAGTAGTTTGCATTTGAAATATCTTCAGCCTTCCCATAATGGTGTGTGTATTATGAGATACTATGGCAATTGATGTGAAGTTACCAGTCTTTATATTTGTATGAATAGATTAGTTGTGAAGATACTTCATGTGCAAACTTTTTGTTTGCTTAAGCTTGGCTGAGGATTAAAAGAATATAATTAATACTTGTCAGACATAATTATATTATACAGCTGAATTAAGTCACATATACAGAAAAGATGCTAAAAGTTGTGTGTATAATAATAAAATATAACTCTATTGTATGTGTATTTTGTTTTGTGCTTTATATGTGATTTATGAAGGAGAAATGAAATCAGCAGTTGACAGCCTGCAGCCAACAAACTGCATGTCCTTAAATCCATTTTATGTGGTCCACTGTGGCCAAGAATGCTGCTGTTATCAACCTAATTTTGGATTTTGGCCCTTCATTAATTCTCTCCAACAATAACTGCACTTAATCACCACGTATTCTGAAGGAGTGTGCCAGAGAGTTGACACCTGCCTTGACATATTTTTTTAATACGAGTCTTGCACTTGGTCAAGTTCCTAAAGAGTGGAAGGAGGGCAAGATGGTGCCACTTCATAAAGGAGGTGATCGAACTCAAGCATCAAACTATAGGCCTATCTGTGTGTCAGGTGTTGTGGTTAAGTTGTTGGAGAAGCTTGTGAGAACTAGGATCCAGAGTTGGGTTGACAACAATGGTATAATCTTTGATGGACAGCATGGATTTGCTAAAGGGAGGTCATGTTTTAGTAATCTACTTACTTATTACAATAAAGTGACTGCTTTCTTGGACAGAGGAGAAGGATACACAGTAATATACTTGGATTTCGCAAAGGCTTTTGATAGAGTACCTCATGATAAGTTGACAGTCAAACTAGAGCAGATGGGGTTGGATATTAGATTAGTGCATTGGATTGGAGACTGGCTATCTGATAGGTATCAACAAGTTGTGTATGGGGGTGCAATATCCAGGAAAAGGAAAGTCACTAGTGGAGTGCCTCAGGGGTCTGTTTTAGGGCCATTACTATTTAACTTATATATTAATGATATTGGTGAAGATTTGGATGGAGATATTCAGTTGTTTGCAGATGATGCAAAGTTGGGACGAACCATAAAGAGTAGTGAAGATGTTGTGGCCTTGCAAGAAGACTTGAATAAATTGAGTGATTGGGCAAGCAAATGGGGATGTGAGTTCAATGTTGCAAAATGTAAAGTTTTAAAATTTGGAAAACAAAGATGGGATGCAGAATTTATGCTTGGTGAGAATATATTGTTGGAAGTAGAGGAAATAAGAGATCTGGGGGTGATAGTGGATAAGGATCTAAAATTTAGGGGACACATCGCCAAAATTGTGAAGACAACACAAAGACTTCTGGGAATGATGCGGAGGACACTGACATGTAGAAGTAGGGAGATACTTGTTCCAATGTATAAGGCTTTGATTAGGCCACACTTGGACTATTGTGCCCAGATTTGGTCACCGGGTTTTCAGAAGGATGAAGAGATGTTGGAAAGGGTCCAAAGGCGACTGACTAAGGTAGTTTCTGACCTCTGGAATGTTGAGTATGAGGAAAGATTGAAAAGATGTAATTTGCAGAGTCTTGTGGAGAGAAGGAAGAGGGGAGATATGATAGAGACCTACAAGTTGGTAAGGGGTTGTTATAGGATCAATGGTGGAGAAGTTCTACAGAGAATAGTGGGAGATCAGGGGAGAACCAGAGGTCATCCCTGGAAACTGTATAAGGAGGGTGTGAGTAAGGGAGTGAGAGGCAGGTTTTTTTCGTGCAGAGTTGTGAGTGATTGGAATGCCTTGCCTGAGAGCGTGGTGTCTGCAAGTAGTTTGAATGTGTTTAAGACACGGTATGATGAGATGTGTGTGTAAGATAAAAGGACCTCCTAGATGAGTCTTTGACTCCATGAGGTCTTGTTTAATAATAATAATAATAATAATAATTACAGCATCAGATACACAGATTGGCCTATAATTTGAAGCTTCAAATTATAAGCCAATCTGTATTTTCTAAATATTTTAGTCATTGTTAAGGTATATACACAGTAATCCTATTGAACCATGATTACTTATTTTTTTTCCCCTCCTCCTCCCAACTCTAGATTTTTATGAAGATTTTTATAAAAGACTATGGGACAACAGTATGTAGATGCAGGAAGTATCTGTTGCAACATCTTCATATTTAATTTCACAGACGTATTCCAATTTCACCTAATGGCTTTTGTACCATCACCACCACTGTTTCCAGGAACAGTTAAGTCATTAGACTTAATGGAAAAATTAAAATATGCAGCACTAAGGTAAGTTTGGAAATAAGAATAAAATATTAACTGAATCAGCTTTTATAAATTAGAAAATTTATAAGAATCTATTTTTATTGCAATTTTTTTTCTTTTATTCGCATTATTATATTTTTTTTAAAATGCTAATCCACTCCTGAAAAAGAACTGGTACTTTTTCAAGTTACTCAAGGCCTCCAGTTAGTAGGATTGAATAATAATTTTCACAACTTGTTTTTCTCACACTGAGTAATGAAAATCACTTACCATCTGGGTCACTGATGGATAAGTGGTGTGCAATATATAGCCTACCCTATTTATTCTTTGAACACTCGGGACACACTCTGATATGCTTCCCATGCACTGGGAAATTGCAGAGTTTTGTGCTTAAGTTTTCACTATGTTAGAAGATCTCTTCAAGAATTTTACTTGATCTTCTATTTTATTTTTTTAGACCATTGGTTTATTTAGATTGACCATTAACCCAATTAGTTTGTATTTCTAATTTGTTTCTGGGGCAAGTCTGGATGTCAATTGATTAGCACAACATTTGTGAAATAAAGATTGTTTATGTGAGTTTGGCCTGTTAAATCTTAGAGTTATTCTGTGCTTGTTTCCTGTGAGACTGAAAATGTAATCATAGCTAATGATGATAAGAATGATAGCAAAGAGTCTCCTGGAAGAACTCATTGGAAATAGGAGTCATCTCTCTTCTCTCTCTCTCTCTCTCTCTCTCCATTACTCTTACATGGTAGTTATGGTATAGCTGTACTATAATTGTTTGCAATGGTATGTCATAACTAAGAATTTTGAATAGTCTTCCTTTTGATTCAGTTGAGAATCAAATTTTTCCAAGTTGGTCCTTGGAAAAATCCATGAAATTTAAAATTAAAGGAATTTTTTATCTTTTGTTGTTTCTAGCAGCCTTCTGAGTTAATGATGTGTTTGATAGCACTTCTGTTTATTCAGGACAAATTTAATCAGGAAAAATTATCATTCTCAGTGAAGCACTGAGCAGAGTAAAGTAAGATGGCTTTTCAAAAAAAAACAAAGGAGGGATATTAACAGCATTTAATGTCGTTATAACAGGTTATTCTTGTGTCTTTAAGTGTTTTTTTAATGTTACACATACATACAAGTTGTTTTTTTTTTATATTGAACTCATAAGGTGATATAAGGCATGTATGGATTCAAATCTGTAATAACACTTGAAACTTAATCATATGTTATGAGATCTTTCTAATTGTGGTGACATATAATTTACTTCTAATACAGAAATAAATGCCACATGTTAATAAATATATTCTTGATTCTGGTTTTGCACAGTTCTGCAAAAGTGGGAGGAATAACATTTTCACTTCATGGTCAAGAAAAGTATGTGATTATGTATGGCCATTCAATAAGCTTTTCTACTTGACCTCAGAAACTATACTTTCAGTAACAATTTGTAAAGTTTTTTCTTTTTTCATCACATCAGGTGCCTTAATAAATTTAGTTTAATCCTTTATCCAAGTGTGAGCAAATAAAGTTTGCGTCTGAAAGTATCTCCAGGACTGGGGTAAGGTGGTACAACACCAGGGCACTCCTTGCAAAGGTGGAGCAAGCTACCAACACTCCTATCTCAGTATCTCCCATAATGCAAAACACATCTCCTTGCAGATATGTCTAATGTTATGCATTAAGGGAAAGGCCACAACCCAGACTAGTTTCGACCTTTATTGAGGTCTCTTCAGTGGGAGCCAGGCCCAAGTGGAGATACCAGGCAGAAGCATTAGCAGGTCATCTCTTCCTATAGGAGTTGCCAAATGGTGTGCCACCCTTTTTTAATAAATTACTCTGGATTTAGAGAAAGATGTTGAAAGTTTATTTTTCACTTGGTTAGAGTATAATAAATTTAGTTTAATCCCTTATCCGAGTGTGAGCAAACAAAGTTTGTGCCTGAAAGTATCTTCAGGACTGGGGTAAGGTGGTACAACACTGAAAGTTTATTTTTCACTTGGTTAGAGTATAATAAATTTAGTTTAATCCTTTATCCAAGTGTGAGCAAACAAAGTTTGCGCCTGAAAGTATCTTCAGGACTGGGGTAAGGTGGTATAACACTTCGCAAACTTTGTTTGCTCACACTTGGATAAAGGATTAAACTAAATTTATTATACTCTAACCAAGTGAAAAATAAACTTTCACCGTTGTACCACCTTACCCCAGTCCTGAAGATACTTTCAGGTGCAAACTTTGTTTGCTCACACTTGGATAAAGGATTAAACTAAATTTATTATACTCTAACCAAGTGAAAAATAAACTTTCACACTGAAGAGACCTCAATGAAGGTCGAAACTAGTCTGGGTTGTGGCCCTTCCCTTAATGTATAACATTAGACATATCCGCAAGGAGATGTGTTTTGCATTATGGGAGATACTGAGATAGGAGTGTTGGTAGCTTGCTCCACCTTTGCAAGGAGTGCCTTGGTGTTGTACCACCTGACCCCAGTCCTGAAGATACTTTCAGGTGCAAACTTTGTTTGCTCACACTTGGATAAAGGATTAAACTAAATTTATTATACTCTAACCAAGTGAAAAATAAACTTTCAACATCAGGTGCCTTCTCTGATTCATAAAAATCCCCTACTTCTTTCTTAATAGAATCTTCTCTGGGACTGTAAGCAGTGGTGGGATTCAAATAATTTAACAACCGGTTTGCTGCCCTAATGATCATTTTAAGTATAAAAAAAGCAATATACTGAAAGGTAATTTATTATTTCATACAGTTAATGCTTAAATAAGAACAATAAAAGAGGTACAGAAAACTAGATTATGTTATAAGAAAGAGTTTTAAAATATTAATGAAAAAATATTAAATAATACATAACAAAAAAACAATAAAACTGTTATTTAAGATATTTCTATATTGCTTCTTGATTGGTGTCCTCACTTGCAATTTTCTTAGCTTTTATCCGAGCATCTTCAGCTGTGTGATTTATCCTTAACCATCTTTTCACTGTAGGAGTAGGATCCCATTCCTTTAGAGGCAGGCCTAAAGGAATTTATATATTAGAAACAGTTAGGCAACTTCTCTTCTCTGAACATATTATGTTCATCGTTGAAAAACCCCTTTCTGCTTCTGCTGAACTTACAGCAATTGTTCTGACAATATTTTTAACTCTTTGAACACTTTCAGGAATTGCATAATTCTGGGAATTTTTTAAAACGTTTTCAACGAAATCTTGATAATCATTAATATCAATTGGGTAATTTAAAATGTCATTAAATACGAGCAATTGTTCTTCAGCTGCTTTCCATGGAACTAGTACTTCTTCAATATTCCAGTAATCTAGCTCCAAAAAATTGAGAAATTGTAATTTATTCCTATCTTGAAATTGGCTACAACTTGCTTTTAAATGTTCACAATACATTAGTCTTTTTTCAAATTCGTTACGATGTTTTCTAAAAGTCTTTCCCGAGGAAGCCCAAGAAATTGATGATTTTCTACGAATTTTATATTTTTGAAGGTTTCTGAAGTAATTAATTCATCAATTTTTTTTTTGTATGGACCCTTTTCCTTTCCAGGCATTTGAAATGCTTTAATAGATCTTATCACGAGTTTTTCAGCCTTTATTATGTCTATATTTCTTGCTTGCAGTGCATTTGAAAGAAGAGAAATTTCGTTTAAAATATCAATCATCAATGCAAAATCAGTTATAAAATATATATTTTCAAGACGGCAATAAAAAAATACTGAGGTACTTTTTATTTGAATAAAAATAGTGATGTAACGCTGGATAAGTGCGCCACACAGCTAGGGTTGACCTTAAACTACAGGCAGCCCATCTTGGTCCCAAAACTCTACCAATCTTTATAATTTAAATTCCAAGTTGTTTGGATATTTTGGAAAGTTCAACTTGGTTCTTATTGGATTGATGAAAAATAGTATATATCTTATCAATAAATATTTTAAAATGATTTACTTGCTTTATTTCCTTTATCGAATCATCTAAAACAAGTTGAAAGTTTATTGAAAGTTTATTTTCCACTTGGTTAGAGTATAATAAATTTAGTTTAATCCTTTATCCAAGTGTGAGCAAACAAAGTTTGTGCCTGAAAGTATCTTCAGGACTGGGTTAAGGTGGATAGGAGTGTTGGTAGCTTGCTCCACCTTTGCAACGAGTTGCCCTGGTGTGTACCACCTTAACCCAGTCCTGAAGATACTTTCAGGCGCAAACTTTGTTTGCTCACACTTGGATAAAGGATTAAACTAAATTTATTATACTCTAACCAAGTGGAAAATAAACTTTCAACATCTTTCTCTAAATCCAGAGTAATTTATTAAAAAAGGGTGGCACACCAACTGGCAATTCCTATAGGTGGAGATGACCTGCAAATGCTTCTGCCTGATATCTCGACTTGGGCCTGGCTCCCACTGAAGAGACCTCAATAAAGGTCGAAACCGGTCTGGGTAGTGGCCCTTCCCTTAATGCATAACAATAGACATATATCTGCAAGGAGATGTGTTTTGCATTATAGGAGATACTAGGATAGGAGTGTTGGTAGCTTGCTCCACCTTTGCAACGAGTTGCCCTGGTGTGTACCACCTTAACCCAGTCCTGAAGATACTTTCAGGCGCAAACTTTGTTTGCTCACACTTGGATAAAGGATTAAACTAAATTTATTATACATCTAAAACAAGATGGGGGCGATGGTTTAAACAGTGCCATATTATTATGTTTGGAAACTCTTTTGCAATCCTAGTGCTCACTCCAGATTTTCTCCCAAGCATAACGCTGGCACCATTGGAGCAAACTTCTATTAAATTTTTTTCTAGGTAGTTCTTAGTAAGCCCAACATTATTTAAACTTTCCATAACTGAAGAACATATTGTCTCTGCATCTTGTTTTTCCAATTCAACTAGTTCAACAAAATTGTTGGTGATGTAACTGAATCCTCAACTTTTAAGAAAAGTATAATAACTGGTTTGCAGGATATTGTTGAAGCTTCATCAATAATCAAACATATTTTCAGATTATTTTCAATAATTTTATTAAATGTTTCTTTTTTAATTTCCTTTGCAATGAAATCAACTACTTTCACAACAGTTTTACGAGAATGTTATTCCTATTCCCATATCTAATCCATTTTTAATTTGCACTTCTATCTCATCTTCTATGTCTGACAATGGTTTACATCTTTTTGCCAGGCTGTAAACTGTATTAAATACTCTACAAGTAGTACTTGAATATTTTTCATGCATTGTATCTATTACTTTTATTATTGAATCCTGCTCACATTGTTTTAAGTTCTCTTTACAAATGTTATGAACTTTTGATGAAAAATGTTTTCAAAATGTTGAAAAATATGCCTCAATCTGAAAACATTTCCATTCTTTTGACACATGAACACTTTTCTCTTTTATAAAGTCATATTTTGCACAATACTCACAACCTAACTTTTTGTTAGATATTATCAGTCCGTCATATTTTCTTTAAAATTGTTATATTGTTGCACTGTCCAGCATTCAGGAAGATTATTTTCAATTTTGGAGTTATCATTTTTTATTTCAATAATTGACATGCTGCTTTCTTCAAGTTAGAGTGGTTGTGCTTGTGACTGTTTTGTACCATCCAAGGCCAATTCTGATACAACAGATTCCAATTTTGGTTTCTTATTGAAAAAATCTGTCAAACTTTGCCTTTTCATCCTTTTAAAGCTACTGCAAAAAAATTTAAAAATGTTTTATTTTAATATATTATAGAGTAGGAGCGGAGATGTACTTATATATTTGAATATTTTTATTGGTTCTGTCCATGTGATGTCATATCGTAAACTTTTATAAATAAAGTACTGTGCTTATGCTATTGATAAACATCAGTCAGAACACATGCATTTCTTCATTTTATCGATACTGAACAAAAATTTCTTGCTGAATTAATAAATGGCATAGGCTATGTAGATTAAATACGATAGAATAATGTGTACGACAAATGTGTTTGTCACAGGAAAGTTGTGATAAAAACTGCGTTTTTATCAGAAATTTTTCCATGGCTTCCGAAATGGGCAATAAGATAACCCTTGAAATCTATATTTCTATTGGTTCATTGTGTCCTAGCTTCCTATTGGTTTTACCGATCAGGGAACACCAGCGCACTCATAATATCTCGTGGGAATTTTGGGCATAACACAAAGCTGAAACAAATGACAGCGTGCCGCCCCCTGGTTGTTTGGCACTTTTTCTCTTTATGTTATATGTTTGTTTACTGAAGTAGCAAACGCAAGGGAATAAAAATGTAGTATTTCATCAAAGGTATAACGAGTTTTATGAAATGAATAAATAAATATTACAAGCATAGTTCTGTCTAATTTTTTTCACCTATGGATGGAATGAACATTACTATGGACACTTAGAATACGCTGTTGTGCAGATGAACATAAGGAATGTAAATTTGTGATTTCCACATTGGGCGGCTGCCAAGGCACCCACCTTAAAGAGAACCCTGATTAGAAGTACCATTTTTACAACCAGTTTGCCGAACTCAATAAAAAATTAGGTATCGTTTCTGCCGAACCGGTGTGAACCAGCTGAATCCCACTACTGACTATAAGCGCAAAAAAAAAAGTCCTCTTTCCCCATTTTTCACATCACTACACGAAACTCTCTGCCCTTCAAGATTTTAGCTTTGTATTTAGCCTTGAATGTTGTAGCTATGTCTTCTTGATTGGTATTGTTTGAATGCAACATTGTTATTATTTAGCAGTATCTCATCTGCTTGTGTTTTTCATCTTAACATAACACCAGTTATGTCAACATGCTACTTCTCTAATTCCCTTGCCCCATCCGTTTCTTTTCTGTTGATATTTTATACATTGGTAGTGTCTATCTTCAGATCTGATGTTGAATTTAAGTTTGCTTTAGTAGCAAACTGTCATTGTTCTTCCCAGTGATGTGTGGCATAATTTGCTTGTAGTTTGGTCAATTAGGTCCCAGATTGTCTTCCCATCCTCTTTTGTTCAGTATTCAGTTATTTAGCTAATAATGGAGTGCACTGCACGAAGTGAGGATTAATCATTGGCACGAAGCGAGGATTATAAGTCCTAGCTAGTCCACATCACTTAAAAGGTTGTATAGAAGTTCCATATTACAATAATTTCATTTCTTAGTTTAAATTTATGTAACGTTTATTTTATTTTTACTTAGAGTTGCTAAAACAATGGTTATGATTATCATTTTTTTCCCTTAGGGATGCTAAAAGAAATCTGGTCGAATCATTAAGCAAAAATGAAACAGCCCTCGAATATTGGATCCAGCGAATACTAGAAATTAACATTCCTTTAGCAGATAAATTCAGTTTTCTCGATATAAAAGATATTTTATATACTAATTTCGAGGTAATTCATTACTTTATAATACTATTGCTAGATTTTTGTAGATTTCAGTTGCTTTATTTAGAAAATTTCTCCTTGAAGTGACAGTGCATTCTTATGAGCTAGCTTCTAGAATGTAAAATGCATTTTGTTAACTGTTAACACTCATGTTCATATTTGGCAGAAAACATGCATCTAGAGATTAATAACTCAATATATTTAGCTAACTAAATTATTACACTAATATTTTGCTTTGGTCATGAAGGCATCTTTATGGACACAAAAAAATACACTAAGCATGTGCATGTAGGCACACCAACAGGATTGCAAACATAGACTAACTAAATTTATTCATTTAATTAAATTTTGTTATATAATTATCTCTAGACTATTTCTCAACTAAACATTAACATGAGTGATAATCAGCATCTCAGTATCCATACCAAATAAGGGTTAACAGTAACATCAATTATTATTATTATTTTTTAAATACTAAAATGATATCAGTGACATATTCAAGTATAGTTTTATTTAGATGAAAAAGCAAAAAAAAAAAAACAATTCTATACATATGCAGGATATTATTAGTGCTTAGGAAATTGTGAAGGAATATTTGTTAGCAGCAATGGTAAGCTGTATTCTACGAGTGAAGAAGAGGACACAATTTGGAGTAAAGTGGATGACAAACAATATTAAACAGGAGCTACATGTGAAAAAGAGACTATGGAAGAGATATAAGGAGACAGGTGAAGAGAAGATGCATGAAGAATATAAGACACAGGCCAGAAGAGTGACTAGTATGATAAGGAAGGCACAACTGGAATATGAGTAAAGATTGGCCCTTAGATCCAAGGAAAATCCTAGGGAATTTTTTGGCTATATGGCCAGTAGGAGGAGAAATGACTGTGGAAGAATGATATTATGGGATAAAAATGGGAATAGAGTGACTGATGCAGAGGACATAGTGGAATTGTTCAATGAACATGTTATTGGAGTATTTCATCCTGGAGGAGTCAATTTGAATACTAGAGGGATAGAGCAGGTTCGAGGTTTAGAGGTGCAGGAGGAGAGTGTGTTCCACATACTGAGTACTCTGGATGTTAGTAATGTGGGACTGGATGGTATTTCACCACGAGTTTTGAAAGACTATGCTAAGGAACTGACAGTGCCCTTGACCTGGCTTTTCAATGAAAGTCTGCGGGAAAGGTGCCCATGGAATGGAAGGAAGGTAAGATAGTGGCATTGCATAAGGGTGGTAACAGACTGGAAGTGTCTAATTATAGGCCAGTTTGTGTGTCATCAGTAGTTAGTAAGATCTTTGAGAAAGTAGTGAGGGACCATATACAGCATTGGGCAGATGAGGGTAATGTTATCAGTGGGAGTCAACATGGATTTATGAAGGGGCGCTCTTGTTTTAGTAATATGCTAGCTTTTTATGATAAAGTTACAAGAGCATTAGATGAGGGGAAAGGCATATACTGCCATTTTCCTAGACTTAGTAAAGGCATTTGACAGGGTGCTACATGATAAGCTGATATTCAAGTTGCAGCACATGGGTCTGGATGTCAGATTGGTCAACTGGATTCAGGATTGGCTGTCCGATAGGTATCAGAGAGTTGTGTATGGTGGAGCAATATCAAAGAAGCAGAAAGTTACAAGTGGGGTTCCACAGGGCTCAGTACTGGGACCTATATTGTTTAACCTTTATATCATTGACATTGTCCATGGATTGCAAGGGGATATTCAGTTGTTTGTGGATGATGCGAAGCTGGAAAGGTTATTAGTAATAGTGCAGATGTGGTAGCCTTGCAAGAGGATTTGAATAAGCTAGATAGATGGGCAAATGAATGGGGGGTGTCAGTTTAATGCAGCAAAATGTAAGGTCTTGAGGTTTGGGACACATTGATGAGATGCTGCATATTCTATGGGAGGAGTTAAACTGGAGGAAGTAGGAGAGACAAGAGATCTGGGTTTGATGATCAATAGAAACCTGAAATTTAGGGGACATATTGCAAAGGTAGTGAAGGTAACACAGAGGATTGCTGCAATAATGAGAAGGACACTGACCTGCAGAGATAAAATGGTTATCATTCTGTTGTATAAGACTCTGATCAGACCACACTTAGACTATTGTTCTCAGATCTGTCCCCAGGATTTGAAGGGGATAAATTAACTGTGGAAAGGATACAAAGGCGGATAACAAAGATGGTGTCAGGACTGTATACAATGTTAGTTATGAGGATTGGCTGAGAAAGTGTGGACTGCAGAGTTTGGTGGATAGAAGAAGGAGGGTTGATATGATTGAGACTTTTAAACTGTTGAGAGGTGGTTATACGGTTGACACTGGGGAGTTCTTTCACTTGGTTGAACAGCAGGAAGGAGTCATGACAAGGGGCCATCCCATTCCTGGGATGGCCCCTTGTCATGAGAGTGAGAAATAACGATCAATGCATTTAAGGAGTGGTATAAGAGACTTTGTGTTTCCTAGGAGGGACCTTCCTCGATGAGTCTTGATAGACTTGTGTTTCTTAGAAAGGACCTCCCACAATTAGTCTTTTGATTCCATGGAGGCCTGAATAATAATAATAATATGGCATTTTGCTAGATTAAATATTTTGAAATTTGGATCTTTAGTAATACAAATAAAAGTAGTTTATAAGAAACTTCATTGGGATGGAAAACATCTTATTCTGACTAACATTTAATAATTTTCTTACTAATTTTTATTTATTTAGCATTTTTTTAAAAAGCAAGATGCAGCTTTCATTCGTGCTTAAGAATAAACTTCCCTAGTTATAAATATCCTGTATTATTTGCATTATCAGATCCTTTCTGAATCATATTTTTTGTATTATTTCTCCAGACAATGAATTATACCGACTATAGAAAACTTGTGGCGATGAGAAATAGTTTGTTATATCATGAGTCTATGATTTCTTAGATTATCCCAAAACTAATCATTAGTTGGGTCTTTTAAGATTATCATTTTCTTCCTGTTTGTGCTGCAAAGTTTCACATGCTAATAGTTGACAGTTATGGATGTCGTATTTTATTAAACTTTGAATAGGAAGAACTAAGACATACAGCTAGTTATTTGAAATAGCACTAAGCTTTTCTTCTTACAATAAAAAAAAATTGTTAACTCAGGGACATTACTAATCTTTTTTTTCCCCTTGTATTGACAGAAGTAAGCTTGTTGCCTGGGTATGACTGTGGTGAGATGAGGCGGAGAGCAAGGATTATGAATGATATGTTGGCTGAAATGTGTGAGAAGAGGGGAGTACAATTTGTTAATGTGTGGAATGAGTTTGAAGGACGAAGTGAACTGTATGGGAGCGATGGACTGCATTTGAGTGGTTATGGTGTGAGTCACTTGGAGAGACTGCTGCTGGAAGGTAGAGAAGTAATAATGAGTACAGCGAATGAATCAGATCAAGTGGGAAGTGATGTGGAAGAGTAGGAGAGATTGAAGAGGTGGCTATGAATGAGGAAGTGAGTGGCATGAGTATGGAAAATGGGTGTGCAAGAGGGACAGGGAAATGGTGAGGCTCAGGGTGGACAGGAGTATGCAGCTTGAGAAAGGCGGATGCTCCAAGAGGATGTGAGAGCATGTGTAGATAGGAACAGAATGGAATCAAGAAGAAACAGTTGGAATTGAAGAGAATTCTAAAATGAATAAGCAGAAAGGGAAATGTCCCCAGTTGAGCATGGAGAGAAGTTCCACTGATACCACTCATTCAAAGTGGTATCAGTGGAACTAGCTGTAGATCCAGGAATGAGCTGTTGTGTTTGTACACAAATGCTAGAAGTGTAAGAAACAAGGCAGATGAAATGGTTGCACTAATTTAGTCTGTTCACTCAAAAATTGTTGGAATAAGTGAGATATGGTTAGATGAGGACGACATCCTGACAGGAATAGAGATGGAAGGGTATGACATGTTTTGTGAGGATATAAAAATGGAGGGGGAGAGTGCTATTGATGATAGAGAAAGAGTTATGTCCATACAAAGTAGAGATGCAAGAGGGAAATGGTGCTGGTGGTTTTTGAGGTGAGATAGAGGTGAATGGAATGAAATACTTGGTTGAATGTTGTTATAGACCAGGAAATGTGGATGGTAGTGACTATGAAATGTATAATCAAATTAGCCAAGCAAATAAGAAAAGAGTGATCATTATGGGTGATTTTAATTATGCCAATATAGACTGGAATGATGAGATAGCAACTGGAAGTAAAGAAAATGAATTTCTTGAGTTTTTGAGGGATAACTACCTCAAACAGTAAGTAACAGAGGGCACACGAGGATTGAGGATCTTGGATTTGGTCATCTCATCAGAGGATGCAATTATGAATGAAGTGTCAGATCACCCACCAATTGGTGAGAGTGACCATGAGTTGATTACCTGGGTGGTTGCCAGTAGTGTGAGGACCTCCGTAAGAAAAGGGTATATGTGGAACTACAAGGGCGGGGGTGATTATAAAGAGCTCAGGATACAGCTTGCTGGTGTAGCATGGAATGAGGGAGTTAGCTGGAAAAGAGATCAATGTAGCTTGTTGGATTTTCAAAAACTATGTAGTGGATGCAATGTCTAAATGTATTCCAAGGGTCAGAAGGTGAAATAAGGTAGGTGTGAAATGAATGAATAAAGAGAATAAGCATGCGATACAGAGAAAAAGGGCATTATGGAGACTTCATGAGAGAAGGGAAATAATCAATTCCATGAGAACTACAAAGACCATGCAGGACGGGTGACTTGGTTGGTGAGGGTAGCTAAAGAGAGGTATGAACAACAGTTAGCTAATGAAGCCAAAAATAATCCTAAGGAGTTCTTTCGATATGTAGCCAGCAAAAGAAAGAATGATTATGGAAGGATGACATGGATTGGAGCAAATGTTATAAAGATAGCTGTTGCAGAAGGTGTGGTGGAGATATTTAATGAGCAGTTCATAAAGGTCTTTCAATCTTGTGAATGTGACTTCATGGAGAGATTGAGAGCAGTTGATGATGGGGAAGAGAGACTGACTGTAAGTGAGCAAGAGGTATATGGGGAGTTGAGCAAACTAGATGTAAATAATGCTGTGGGATTTGATGATATATCACCATGTATTCTGAAGGAATGTGCCAGGGAGTTGACGCTGGCCTTGACGTATTTTTTTTAATATGAGTCTTGCACTGGGTCAAGTTCCTAAGGAGTGGAAGCAGGGAAAGATTGTGCCACTTCATAAAGGAGGTCATAGAACTCAAGCATCAAACTATAGGCCTCTCTGTGTGTCAGAGAGGCCTTTAGTTTGATAGGGGGAGTGATATCCAGGAAAAGGAAAGTATACTAGTGGTGTGCCTCAGGGGTCTGTTTTAGAGCCATTGCTCTTTAACTTGTATATTAATGATATTGGAGAAGATTTGGATGGAGCTATTCAATAGTTAAGTTGTTAGAGAAGCTTGTGAGAACAAGGATCCAGAATTGGGTTGACAACAATGATATTATCTTTGATGGACAGCATGGATTTGCTAAAGGGTGGTCATGCTTTAGTAATCTACTTACTTATTACAATAAGGTGATTGCTTCCTGGGACAGAGGAGAAGGATACACAGTAATATACTTAGATTTCGCAAAGGCATTTGATAGATTACCGCATGATAAGTTGATAATCAAACTAGAGCAGATGGGGTTGGATATTAGATTGGTGTATTGGATTGGAGACTAGCTATCTGATAGGTATCAACAAGTTGTGTATGGGGGGGAGCGACATCCAGGAAAAGGAAAGTTACTAGTGGTATGCCTCGGGTCTGTTTTAGGACCATTGCTTTAACTTGTATATTAATAATATTGGAGAAGATTTGGATGGAGATATTCAATTGTTTGCAGATGATGCAAAGTTGGGATGAAAAGTAGAGAATCTGTTGTGGCCTTACAAGAAGACTTGAATAAATTGAGTGATTGGGCACGAGATTGGGGATGTGAGTTCAGTGTTGCAAAATGTAACATTTTAAAATTTGGAAAACAAAAATGGGATGCAGAATTTATGCTTGTTAGGGATATATTGTGAGAAGTGGAGGAAATAAGAGATCTGGGGGGGGGGGGGGGTGATAGTAGATAAGGATCTGAAATTTAGGGGATACATAGCCAAAATTGTGAAGACAACACGAAGGCTTCTGGGAATGATGTGGAGGACACGGGCTAGTAGAAGTAGGGAGCTTCTTGTCCCATTGTATAAGGCTTTGATTATGTCACACATGGACTATTGTGCCCAGATTTGGTCACTTGGTTTTCAGAAGGACGAAGAGATGTTGAAAAGGATCCAGAGGTGACTGGCTAAGGTAGTTTCTAACCTTTTGAATGTCGAGTATGAGGAAAGATTGAGAAGATGCAACTTGCAGAGTCTGGTGGACAGTAGGAAGAGGGGAGATATGATACAGACCTACAAGTTAGTAAGGGATGTTATACGATCAATGCTGGAGAGTTTCTACATAAAATAATGGGAGATCAGGGGAGAACCAGAGGTTATACCTGGAAACTGTATAAAGAGGGTGTGAGTAAGGGAGTGAGAAGCAGATTTTTTCATTCCGAGTTGTGAATGATTGAATGCATTGTTGCTTGAGTGTGTGGTGTCTGCAAGAGAATTTGAGTGTGTTTAAAGCATGGTGTGATGAGCTGTGTGTATGATAAAAGGACCTTCTAGATGAGTTTTTGACCCCATAGGGTCTTGGGTAATAATAATAATAATTCATGCTGTGAATAAAATTTCAGATATGGATAAAAGCATAATTTTTTTTAGATATAATAGATTTAAAAAAAACACAGGAAGAGGTTAATTCAAGGTCAACAAATATGCACCAGCATATAGAATTGACAACTAACAACATTGTTTCACACTTTACACTAATGCTCTTATTTTTATTTATTATTTTATTTTTTGTTTAAAAAATACCCAGTGATATTTCATAGCAAAGTAACAATCGACATTTCGACCTCTGTATTGAGGTCATCATCTGGAAAACATACATACATATGTAAAATATACAGGCTACATGAAGCTGCACTATACAAAAGTAAGATGAATCTAAATGTTTGTTAATCATTTATCCTAGCCTGACCTCTGGTGAGGGGGAAAAAAAAGATGAAACTACATTAAACAATTTCTGAAGTCCTTTTGTATTGAAATTTTCTTCTGTTTGGGATTGTTCTGGTTACTATATGGCTTAACACGTTCGCTGTCAACTATGAGTATTCTCGTAGTTCATATATGAGCCACACAAGCCAGCTATGAGTATGCTCGTATGACGCTTACCACTGGCAGCGAGATTGCCGTACTGACCTTGAAGAAGTGAAAATGCTTGGCTTGTGGAGCTAGGAGCAAAACTGTGTATGCTCATAGATGGTATGTGCTCTGCACAAGCGAACTACGAGTATACTCGTATGATGTTTACCGCCGGCAACGAGATTACCATACTGACCTTGAAGAAGTGAAATTGCTCGGTGTATGGGAACAGACTATGCCGAAGTAGCGTGGCAGCGAACATGTTAAAGATGGGTCCTCCACATTCTTGGAATAATTAATCCATCATTTTTGTTCAGATTTGAATGATATTTCAGCATTTCACAAGCTTCTTGGAATTTTCTTTCAATCCAGGTTTTGGTGCTGTGCAGGGACTTAGTACCTCTTTAGTCAATTCTGTCGCATGTTTGGAATGCGTGGTCTGATAGGCCTGTTTTACCATAGTGGATATATTTAATGTGCTGTTTGTGTTCATGTTTTCTGATTTGGATGGTTCATCTTGTTTCCCATATGTAAGGAAGGCTAGGTAATGGAAGAAGATCTTTGGAAGAGCTAAGTAAATTTAGTACTTTTGCCAGGGGTTTGAATGTTGTCTTAATATTGTATTTAAGTAGTGTTCTATCTATTTTTTTCCGAAATGCCCCTAATGTAGGGTATGGCATTGGCTTTCTTATAATCTTTTTTTTTGCTTTTAATGGCATTTTATGGAGGATCTTGTGAACTGTTTTTTTTTATTGTAGCCATTTTTTACCAATGTTTGGTTAATAATTTCAAATTCTTGGTTCAGAGGCTTGTTCATTAGAGTAAATTGTTAGGGCTCTGTGTTTGAGGGTGTTGATGACCCTTAGTTTTCGTGTTGGATGGTGGTATGAATTTTTATGTATGTATGTATTGACCTGTATGTGTAGGTTTGTGGTAGACAGTGAAGGAGAGGCATCCTGAAGGAGGATGTGTGATGAGTATGTGTCTAGAAAAGGAAGAGAGTTGTTTTCAATTTCGATGGGGAATTGGATATGTTTGTGTTGTTTGTTCAGGTGGCTTAGGATTGTAATTAATGTTTCACGGCCGTGGGGCCAAATGGCAAAAATATGAACATATCTGAGGCAGACTTTGGGTTTTAGGCTGGCTGAATCTAGAGCTCTTTGCCTGAAGTCTTCCATGTAAAAGTTAGCTATTGGGATGGGGGGGGGTGAACCCATGGCCGTACCTTCCTTCTTTTTGTAGGTAAAGATTATTTTGCCACACGAAATACCCGGAGTGAAGTACGTGGGCAAAGAGGGCTGTGATATTGGGCTGAATATGTTTTGTAAGAGAAAAATAATATCTTTGATTGGAATAGTAGTTAAAAGGGCAATTACTTCAAAGCTGACTAATAAATCTTTGTCATTGAGTGTGATGTTTCTAATCTGGTTTATGAAGTGTTGTGTATTTTTTTATGTGGGAGGGGAATGACCTACCAACTCCTTGAGTGTGGTGCTAATTTCTTGGCTAGGTGATAATTAGGACTGTCGATTCCTTCAACTATCAGTCATAGCAGCGTGCTTGTTTTTGTGTATTTTTGGCAAGTCTGTAAATTTGGGGAGCTTGGGCATAGCGTAGTATTGGTTTTTTGGTTGTTTCCTCTGGCCATGTGATCACTGATTTGATTAATTCCGTTGTTTTCTTTTTGATGCAGTTTGTAGGGTTGTAATTCACCATTTGGTACGTGTTGTGATCAGATACCAGTCAATTCATTTTTTTCCAGGTATGCTGTCTGATCAAGGACAACAGTAGCATCTTTATCTGCTTTTGTAATCATGATGTCTGGGTTTTTTTTTAAGGATTTAAGGGCCAATTTTTCTGTTCTGGTCAGGTTGCAACTTAGTTATTTATTAAAGTTTAATATGTACGATGTTTCCATTCGTATTTTGTTGGCTAAATTGGAGGGGAGGGATTTTAGATCTCTTTTAATGTGATAAATAAAATCTAATTTGTTAACTTTCCTTGGTGCAATGGCATAGTTCAGGCCTTTCTGAAGAAGAAAGTTCCCCTGCATTAAGGTAGTAGCTGGATTTGTTGATCATTTGGCCATGGTCCATTGGTGGTTGGCTGTTCCTCTGGATGCCATCAGGATTGTCTGTTGCTTTCTTGTTGTTTTAGTGCTCGAAACTTTGCTATTAGTTTTTCTTTGTTCTTAAGTAACATCTGCTTTGCCGAGTCATTTGTAATCCTCTCTAGAATATCCCAAATATCTGGATTTAAGCCAACAACAAAAATCAGAGCTCCACAGTTCTGATTTTTGTTGTTGGCTTCAGTAACTGATGAATTTTTGTGGGCCTCGTGAATCTGCTCTCTCAACAAAGCTTTTTCCAAACGACAATAAATATGGAGCATTTTGGCTGAAGTAAACTTTTGTTTTAGCTTAATGCCATTCAGTATCAAGTTGCTGTCTCTATATCATTTTAGAAAGGCTAGCCGATTAATTAACATAGAAACACGAATTTGCATCTTACTGTAGTGGCTACATTGCTTGTGGGTCAAATCCCTTCTCTCCAATTTAGCCGATAAAATGCGAATGGAAACATCATATATTAAATTCTAATAAACAACTAAGTTGCCACCTAACCAGCACAGAAAAATTAGCCCATAAATCCTTAAAAAATAACCCAGACATCGTAGTGTCTAGGTTATTTTCCTGGTTATATAAAGCATTACCTTCATCTGCTTTCAAAAGCAGATGAAGGTAATGCTTTATATAACCAGCGGTCAGGCTAGGATAAATGATTAACAAACATTTAGATTCAGCTTACTTTTGTATAGTGCAGCGTCATGCAGCTTGTGTCTTTTACATATGTATGTTTTCCTGATGATGGCCGCAATACAGAGGTCGAAATGTTAATTGTTCCTTGATTAATGTTAAGTAAAGTAATTATTCTAACGTATGTTATGTTTCCATAAATTCTTCACTATGAATGCTGAAAACTATGTAACCTTAAAAGAAAGAATTGAATAACATCATCGTCATCATCAGTTTCCTGATTTGAACTCCCAAGGGGATGTCAAGGTTACTATGACAGCACTGCATGATTAAATTTACATTATTATTAATCTCCTATCCTATTAATTACTATTAATCTCCTATTAATTTTCTTCCAAATTAGTGTATTACTTGTGAGCACTACAATATTGTCATGTCTAATATTTCATGCTTCTAAGTCACTTCAGCTATGCCTTGGTGTTCCTCTGGATCTCTTTACTGCCATCTTGTCATCAACCTGTTTTGCTAATCTTTTCTCACCCATTCTATTTAAGTGGCCACACCACCCAAGATTAGTTCTATTAACACATTTCCTGAATGCCTATAATGCCAAGGTCCTTTCTAATATCTTCATTTTTAATATGATTCTGCCACTGATGCCATCGATTCACTCCGGACTTTTTTCTCAGAACACTTATATCTGTGGTCTTTATATTTGATCAAGTGCTTTATTTCTAACCCAATTTCAAATCCTCTGTGCACTCTTGTATCCTAAACTAGCATGATGATATCACTATCAACAATGATATAGTCAGAGGCTTTTCTTATTTCTTGTGTCTTCTCTCCAAGTGAACTTGTGAACGGCTTTATGTTGAAACATGATATTAGTAAGTTTTGACATTGTCTCTCTCTTCACTAATATCCCTTACAAAGAGACAAGAGAATTTTTAAAAATTTCTGTCGGAGTCAGACATAGTGGAATTATTCAAATTTGCAGTCACATCAGATTATTTCACATGGAAAGAAAAAATATATAAACAAGAAGAAGAAACAGCAGTGGGCTCACCCTTATCACAAAACTTAACCACCTTTTTACTTGAACACCTAGAAAAAAGAATTTTCATCCTTGACCCCAAACCAACAATTTGACTATGGTACGTTAATGATGTCTTTGCAGTTTATAGTCACACAGAACTAGAACTCAACTCATATCTACAAAAATATAAAAAAAACCTATATCATCATATCAAGTTCACACTAGAAAAAGAATCAACAAAAGGTATATACTTTCCTGATGTACACATCCAGCGTAAACAAGACGGATCCGCTTCTGTCTGTTGAAAACCAACTCTTTCAGGTCATTATATACATAATACATCAGCTCATCAACTATCTCAAAACACACACACACACACACACACACAAGGGTGGACTGAAAAGTTCTCAGCCTAACAATGAAAAAACGAATTTATAATTTAAATTTTTTTTTATTTTTCAACATAATCTCCCTTAAGACTAGTACATTTATTCCAGCTCCATTATCCTGTCTCTGTACTGGTTCTTGGTAAGATCTGCAAAATTACAAAATACCCCTCCACAGCTGCAATTACTTCATGATTCAAAGAAAAACACTGACCAGCAAGGAAGAGTTTTAATTTTGGGAAGAGATAGAAGTCGGAGGGAGCCAAATCTGGGGAATAGGGTGGATGTTCGAACAATTCATAGTGCAGATCCCTTAATTTTCCCATTGCCAAAACACCTTTGTGGGCAGGTGCATTGTCTTGATGAAAGATGATTTTTTTCTTCTGCAAACCGGGTTTTTTCTCACAAATTTTTTCTTCTAGTCTGGTTAAAAGATCGGAATAGTATTCCCCAGTTATTGTTTTACCCTTTTAAATAATTAATATAGATAATTAATAAACAAAGTGCCTTTAGCATTCCAAAGCACTGATGCCATAACCTTTCCTGCTGATGGAACTGACTTTGTATTCTTTGACGCTAAAAAATCAGCTTCTGTCTGCTGTTTGGATTTTGGTGTGTAATGGTGAATCCAAATCTCATCCATAGTAATAAATCGACACACAAAATCAGTTTTATTCTTGTTAAAACTCTCCAAGCACTTTTCAGAGATTTTCATTCGAGTGCTTTTTTGATCTGCTATGAGCAAGAGCAGCACCCATCTTGTTCAAAGCTTTTTCATATGCAATTCTTCATGCAGAATATATCCTACACATTCTTTTGAAATGCCTTTAGTCACAGCAATTTCATGCACTTTTACTCACCAGTCATCCAATACCATATTGTGCACTTGATCAGTGATTTCTGGTGTTGTTACACTTTTTAGATGTCCTTCATATGGATCATCTTCAAGGCTGGTATGGCCATGTTTAAACTCATCAGTCCATTTCTTAATTGTCAAAAACAAAGGAGAAGAGTGCCCATAAACTTTTATGAACTTCGAATGAATTTCTTTTGGCGTTAAACCTTCTTTTACAAAGAATTTTATGACTGCACATTACTCAGTTTTATCCATTTCAAGGGATACAGACAACACTATTGCTTCAGACAGCTGTATAAAACAAACTACTTGATATAATGACTTGCAATTTCACATGGATGTGCTTATGACAGATGTACCAACTTAGGGGAAAAAAAAATCTTCCTGATAGTGTTGCCATCTATGGTCGTGGCCAAGAACCACCCTCGTGTGTGTGTATATATATATATATATATATATATATATGACTTCATAAAATCTTTAGTATCCAGAGCATATGAGATTTGTTCTTCTGAAGACTCTCTAAAACACGAACTGAAAATTATCAAAGAAACAGCTTTACTAAATGAATATAATCCAATAATAACCCATAACCCAAAAAATAATTAACTACTCTCCTACAAATCAACCGAGACAGACAAGAAGCCCACAGACCTCCTATACTATATATTAAAGGCATCTCTTGAATGCGTGGCAAAAATTATGAAAAAAAATCAACTCATTGATAACTGCTTGGCCAGTCTGGCTGGCCGAGTGGTTAGCGTGCCCGCTCTCCAGTCAAGAGGCTGCGGGTTTGAATCCTGCCATGAGTATGGATGTCTGTGATTGTCTACGCCATCTACCGCCGACCACCAGTGGTGGTCGGCGGTAGATGGCATTGGTGTAGTTGCAGTCAGTTGGTGAATTGTGAGTGGTGGAAGCAGAGTTGTAGAGTGGATGCCCTCCCTCGATAGTCTTTGGACTCCCTGAAGGCAACAAATAATAATAATAATAATTACTACCTATAAACCCATCAACCAAATTCACAACCTTTTACAAAAGACAAACTCTCACCAATGATGCTACCTAGCTTATATGAAGTACCATATTCGTGTAACTGGTCTTGCTATGGACAAACAGGAAGATCTATAAATAAAGATTTTTTTTTTTTTTTTAAATAACGAAAACCTGTGCTGCAATCATAATTAAAAGAAACACACGTATTAACCAAACAGACCTACTGTCCAAAGTAAGACAATTTGCATGAGCATGGAATCTCATAAATGCCAGGCAACATCAAAGGTGAGAGTTTGTCCTTAGGAGAAGGTAACAAGTTGTAAATTTGGTTGATAGGTTTGTAAGTAGTGGCAAAATTATATTTCTTCATAATTTTAGAAAGACGTTCCGAGATGCCTTTAACATAAAGTATGGGAATCCTATGGACTTCTTCCTGTCTGGTTTGATGTGTGGAGAAGTGACTGATGATTTTTTGAGTTGTTTTAGGATTGCTGTATTTTTGATTACTTCTAATTCCTGGTTTAAAGATTCTTCAGAGGAGCAGAATTTGTGTGCTCTGGAAACTAGTGATTGAATAATGCCAGATTTCTGAGATGGATGATGAGCGGAAGAATTGTGAATGTAGCGACCTGAGAATGTAGGCTTGTGAACCATCTTCTTTTCTTTGAATGTGTAAATCCAAAAAGGAGATACCCTGTGGAGATTCTTTTTCTAACGTAAAGTTGATGCGATGATGAAGAAGGTTAATTTTATCTAGAAACAGTTGTAATTCATGTTCGAGATGATCCCAGACTGCAAATACATTGTCGACATATCTTAACCAAATTTTTGGTTTGGGTTCAAAAGTGAATATTTTTTCCTCAAGGTGCTCTAGAAACAAGTTTGCTAGGTTTGGTGATAAAGGAGATCCCATTGCTGTTCCTTCTTCTTGCTTGTAAATTTGACCTTTCCAGGTGAAGTAACCTGATGCAATAACAAACTTGAACAATTCAACTATATCAGACGGAAATTTTTGAGTTAGTAATTCTATTGTTTCTTTATGGGGAATGTTTTTGAAGAGGGAGACAGTGTCAAAGCTGATTAACAAGTCAGTTTTTGATAGTTGAATGTCTTTAATTTTTGTGTGAAACTCAGTAGAATTTTTGATTGAGAGACTGAGTGGCCTATGTGAGGGCGGAGAAGGTTAGATAAGAATCTTGAAAACTTGTAAGTTGGACAGCTGATACAGTCTATGACAGGTATAAGTGGAACATTAGTTTTGTGTAGCTTAGGTAAGCCATAAATTCTAGGAGGTCTTGCATGATATGTCTTAAGTTTTTTGATTGTTTCTTCATCTAAGGAGGAAGTTTCATTAAGTAGCTTATTTAATTTTCTGAGTTGACGTTTCGTAGGATCATAATCCAATTTGGCATAGGTATTATGATCTCGAAGAAATAAATTCATTTTTTGGTCATACGAATTGGTATCAAGAACCACAGTGGTATTTCCTTTATCAGCTCTAGTAATGATTATGTTTTTATTACGTTTTAAGGAAATAATAGCTTTCGATTCTGATGGTGGGATATTTAATTCTGAAGGTTTGGAATTGTAGATCACTTTAGCTACTTCAAATCGAAGTCTGTTGGCTTCAATACTGGAGAGATGGTTGACGTTTCTTTCTATATTATGTATGAAGTCTAAATATGGGAAACACTTTGGTGAAATCTGAGAAATCTGGCATTATTAAATCACTAGTTTCCAGAGCACACAAATTCTGCTCCTCTGAAGAATCTTTAAACCAGGAATTAGAAGTAATCAAAAATACAGCCATCCTAAATGGATATAATCCTAAAACAACTCAAAAAATCATCAGTCACTTCTCCACACATCAAACCAGACAGGAAGAAGTCCATAGGATTCCCATACTTATGTTAAAGGCATCTCTGAACGTCTTTCTAAAATTATGAAGAAATACAATTTTGCCACTACTTACAAACCTATCAACCAAATTTACAACTTGTTACCTTCTCCTAAGGACAAACTCTCACCGCATGCGCATGCAAATTGTCTTACTTTGGACAGACAGGTAGGTCTGTTTAGAAACGCATCTCGGAACATCAAGACCACATTCATCTTTTTAAACCGCAGGAATATGGCCTCTCTCAACACAGAATTGAAAATCCAAACCATAGGATCCATTGGGAAAAGTCTAAACTTTTACATAGATCTTTATATAAACATGAACATTTATACAAAGAAAGTTCTGAAGCCCTCTACACAGACCAAACTTAAACCGCAACAACGTTCTTACTATTCCTAAAGTATGGGAAATTGTCATACAAAATTGTGTTAAATAATTTTTTTTTTTTTTTTTACTTCTGTAGCACGTTACGCATGTTTAATGAGATTCTATTGTAATCATGCGCCCTAACTGTATGTTATTCCTATTATTGTTTTGAAGTACTTTACTGATGATGTCCTAAGATACTTAGTATGAAATATTTACAATTAAATAATTTTTACTGTGGTTAATACGTGTGTTTCTTTTAATTATAAATAAACATATCTCTGAACATCAAGACTACACCTGTCTTATCAAACCTCACAAATCTATTGCACAACATGAAATTGAAAACGCTAACCACAGGATCCATTGGCAAAACGCTAAACTGCTACATAGATCCATATATAAACATGAACTTTTATACAAAGAAAATGCTGAAGACTTACTTCATAGGCCTAATCATAATCGGAAAGACTGTCTCACTGTTCAAAAGTTTGGGAAATTGTTATCCTTAATTGTATTAAATAATTATGTTATATTTTAATTTAATTTAATTAGTTTTAATTTTAGCCCATTAGAAATTAAAGATACCAAGAAATTTTATACTTGGTTTAATCCTTTATCCAAATGTAAGCTAACAAAGTTTGTACCTGAAGTATCTTCAGGACTGGGGCAGCTCGTGGCAAAGGTGGTATGACTTCACATCACTTGCCTTAGCATCCTATAATGCAAAGCACATCACAAGCAAACTTTGTTTGTTTACACTTGGATAAAGGATTAAACCAAGTATAAAATTTCTTGGTATCATTAATTTATAGTATAACCAAGTGAAAACTTTCAACAATTTAGCCCATTAGATTTAACCCATGAACTGTATACATCAAGGGATTCTAATTTAAGCATGCACGCTACTGTTTTTTTTTTTGAATTTGGTTCCTATTGTTGTTCTATAATTGTACTCATGATATCTTTTGATACATATCTATCCTTTGTTATTAGCTTTGCCATTTTCTCCAAATTTCCCCCAAACGTTTTCTGGATTTCATTTCTTACCTTGCTGTTTATATCTCGCACAAGGACCAGCTTTTACATTTTCACCACTTCTCATCTCTAATGTTTAAAAAAAAAAAAAAAATTCCTCCATTTATTATTATTATTATTGTTCCAGGAAACTCCAAGGAGTCGACAGACTCATCGAGGGAGGCCCTAACATCATGTCAAGAACAACTATTCGACATTGACACCGTATCTATCATACCTTGCCTTGAACTCATTCACGGTCGTAGCACCCACAACAGACTCTGGAAGCTTATTCCACTCATTTACCACTCTCCAAGTAAAGAACCTAGCTCTAACACCCTTGTCAACCACGCTCTTGCCCAGCTTCCATGCATGGCCCCTATTCCTCCCACCACCAGTCATATTTTCAAAAATATCTTCTGGATCAATCTTATAAAAACCCTTCAGTAATTTGAATGTCTCAATCATATCACCCCTCCTTCGCCTATCGTCCAATTTCTGCAACCCACAAATCTTCAACCTATTCTCATAAGGTTCATTCCACAGACCTGCTATCATCTTCGTCACTCGTCTCTGGACCCTCTCCACTTTCTCCCCATCACGAAGAAACCCTGGTGCCCATAACTGGGCACAGAAGTCCAGATGGGGTCTTATCAAGGCTCGATACAGAGGAACAACAACTTGTTTGTCTCTGCATGTTAAAGTAATTTTCAGAAGCCAAGTGATTTGGTGAGCTGTTTTAGTTACTTTTGCAATGTGCCCCCTAAACTTCAACTCCCTATCCACCAACACTCCCAAATCCCTGGCCTCATCAATCTCCTGGAGTATGGGTCCACCAATGCGATATACTGCTGCTATTCTTTTCACCCCAAAGTGCATAACCTTACAATTTGCCACATTAAATTGACATCCATTTTTCCTAGCCCAGTCCTCCAAACTATCCAAATCATCCTGTAAAATTTTGACATCCTGTGCACTCACAATTGCTCTACCCAACTTTGCATCATCAGAAACAAGTGAACACTTCCTCTCAGATCCTTTCCAATATCATTGATGAACAAATTGAAAAGCAGTGGTCCAAGAACAGAGCTCTGTGGCACTCCACTAGTCACAAGACGTCTTTTAGACTCCACTCCTGAATAAACCACTCTTTGATATCTCTCCTTCAACCACCCTCATATCCCTCTCACCAACCCTATATCTATACCCATCTGATCCAGTTTACTGATTAGGGTTCCATGTGGTATCCTATCAAAGGCCTTGGCAAGGTCCAGTAGTATCACTGTAAACCCATTACCCCTATCCAGTTCAGCCGTCACTATGCTATAAAACGTGAGCAAGTTACTGAGGCATGATCTACCCTTCACAAAACCATGTTGTCCCCCATACAATATCCCATTTTCATCTATCCAATCCTGTATTCTTTTCTTGACTAATTTCTCTAAGACCTTGACAATGATTCCTGATATGCTAATCGGTTGGTAATTTACAACAGCAGTCTTGGAACCACCTTTATGCAGTGAAACTATTTTCCCCTCTTTCCACCCGCTCGGGACTAACCCAGACCCGAGACTCAAATTAAACAAAATGGTCAAGGGTACTGACAATTCTTTAGCTGCTTTTCGTACAACACGAGCTGGTATACCATCCAATCCCACAGATGTATTGACATTGAGGTTATGCAATAGACTACTCACCTCCACTTCATTAACCACAATTCCCGTAGAATCTACTGGTTTATTCGTTTCTGCAATGTCACCACCTGGATGATATACTCTTGCAAAGTGCTCACTCAGTAACTCAACTATCTCAATTGATTCAGTTACCCCCCTACCATCGGTATTCTTTAAAATCAATCTGCCATGTACATTTTTCCTTTTACTTGCTACATATTTAAAAAACTGTTTAGGATTCTCTTTAGCCTGCATGGCCAGTGTTCTTTCGTAATCCTTTTTTGCTTTTCTTACCACACTCGTCACCCTTCTGGCCTGCGCTTTATACCGTTCATGTGCCTGCCGGTCACCCTTCTCCTTAAATTCCCCCCATAGTTGTTTCTTTTTTTGCAGCTCAAGCTTTATGGTGTTAAAAGTTTATTTTCCACTTGGTTAGAGTATAATAAATTTAGTTTAATCCTTTATCCAAGTGTGAGCAAACAAAGTTTGCGCCTGAAAGTATCTTCAGGACTGGGTTAAGGTGGTACACACCAGGGCAACTCGTTGCAAAGGTGGAGCAAGCTACCAACACTCCTATCCTAGTATCTCCTATAATGCAAAACACATCTCCTTGCGGATATGTCTATTGTTATGCATTAAGGGAAGGGCCACTACCCAGACCGGTTTCGACCTTTATTGAGGTCTCTTCAGTGGGAGCCAGGCCCAAGTCGAGATATCAGGCAGAAGCATTTGCAGGTCATCTCCACTGAAGATACTTTCAGGCGCAAACTGTGTTTGCTCACACTTGGATAAAGGATTAAACTAAATTTATTATACTCTAACCAAGTGGAAAATAAACTTTCAACATCTTTCTCTAAATCCAGAGTAATTTATTAAAAAAGGGTGGCACACCAATTGGCAATTCCTATAGGTGGAGATGACCTGCAAATGCTTCTGCCTGATATCTCGACTTGCGCCTGGCTCCCACTGAAGAGACCTCAATAAAGGTCGAAACCGGTCTGGGTAGTGGCCCTTCCCTTAATGCATAACAATAGACATATCCGCAAGGAGATGTGTTTTGCATTATAGGAGATACTAGGATAGGAGTGTTGGTAGCTTGCTCCACCTTTGCAACGAGTTGCCCTGGTGTGTACCACCTTAACCCAGTCCTGAAGATACTTTCAGGCGCAAACTTTGTTTGCTCACACTTGGATAAAGGATTAAACTAAATTTATTATACTCTAACCAAGTGGAAAATAAACTTTCAACATCTTTCTCTAAATCCAGAGTAATTTATTAAAAAAGGGTGGCACACCAATTGGCAATTCCTATAGGTGGAGATGACCTGCAAATGCTTCTGCCTGATATCTCGACTTGGGCCTGGCTCCCACTGAAGAGACCTCAATAAAGATCGAAACTGGTCTGGGTAGTGGCCCTTCCCTTAATGCATAACAATAGACATATCCGCAAGGAGATGTGTTTTGCATTATAGGAGATACTAGGATAGGAGTGTTGGTAGCTTGCTCCACCTTTGCAACGAGTTGCCCTGGTGTGTACCACCTTAACCCAGTCCTGAAGATACTTTCAGGCGCAAACTTTGTTTGCTCACACTTGGATAAAGGATTAAACTAAATTTATTATACTCTAACCAAGTGGAAAATAAACTTTCAACATCTTTCTCTAAATCCAGAGTAATTTATTAAAAAAGGGTGGCACACCAATTGGCAATTCCTATAGGTGGAGATGACCTGCAAATGCTTCTGCCTGATATCTCGACTTGGGCCTGGCTCCCACTGAAGAGACCTCAATAAAGGTCGAAAGCGGTCTGGGTAGTGGCCCTTCCCTTAATGCATAACAATAGACATATCCGCAAGGAGATGTGTTTTGCATTATAGGAGATACTAGGATAGGAGTGTTGGTAGCTTGCTCCACCTTTGCAACGAGTTGCCCTGGTGTGTACCACCTTAACCCAGTCCTGAAGATACTTTCAGGCGCAAACTTTGTGTGCTCACACTTGGATAAAGGATTAAACTAAATTTATTATACTTTATGGTGTTATTCATCCATTTAACCCCTACTTGATTTATTATTCGGACTCTAGGTATACAATCAGCCATTGCTTCATGCAAGCACTTCTTAACTACCTCCCATGCACTATCAACTTCTAGTCCTTGCAGTTGTACATGCCATGGCACTGAACCAATCAAACTCCTAAGCTTGTCATACTTTCCAGCCCGATAATTCCACATATACCCTGTCTTAATTGAAAATTCTACACCTTTAGCCACCTCCCAAGTTAAGACCCTATGATCACTTCTCACCGATTGGTGGCAATGTGGTCATATTTGTTACAGCCAAATCCTCAGATGTAATTACTAGGCAAGCACTCTCTGACCCCTAGTATTTTCCATTACATGCTGTTGCAGATAGTTATCCCTTAATAACCGCATAAAATCCAGTTCCTTCCTTCCGTGTGTCCTCTCCTCACTCCAATCAATGCGACCATAGTTGAAATCTCCCATAATAATCACCCTCCTTCCACCCATTTCTTCTATTTGCTTGTGCATACTGTCACCACCATCTTTTCCATCACCTGGTCTATAGCATCACCCAATTGTATATTTAGTTCTGCTAGCCACAATCTCACACCAAATGGCCTCAAATGTGCTCTTTTCTCTATCCTGCAATTCAACTTCTATTCTCCTTGGCTGTAGCTCATCAGCTATCATCAACAATACTCCTCCCCCCATTTTATTCTCTCTGTCATTCCTGAACACACTATACCCATCACATTCAATCCCACTAGTTATATCATCTACAGTCAGCCATGTTTCACTAATACCTATAACCTGTGGTCTGGAAGTGCCAACCATGGCCAAAAACTCTTCCTTCTTGTTCCTAATACTCCTAGTATTAGTGTACATGAATTTAAGACCCCCATTAGCCCCAACCCTACCTTGATGCCTTATATTAACTATCCCACTCAGATTTGTTGTCCTTATTCGCTCGGGCATATTATATTCATTCTTACATTCAACTGCCTCCATAAGGACTGTATATCTACTCCCCCCCCCCCTTAACAAATCTAGTTTCCCTGAATTTGCACATCCACTACATTCAGCAACACTTTCTCAAGTCTTCTTACACCGTAACCATCCAAATGCAAGCCATCCATCTTATATAGATCCTTTCGCCCATCAAATTCACTCCACACATCCACAAATTCCACACCACTCGTCATACATAACCCACGCATAAAGTCATTCGCAATTATGGCCCTCCTTTTAAACATTTCACTGTCATACCGTGGCAAAAGACTAATCATTCTAACTCTCCTCTCACTCTTTTCTTTTGCTACCTCAAACAATTCATTCAGGTCTTCTATCATTTCTATTTTATCTCCTTTCAAATCATTCGTACCTGCCACAACAATCATTTCTTTCACCCTTTCCTTTTGCTCTCTAATAGACTCAGTTACGTCCTTTATGGTCGCACCAGGTTGGTACGATTTTGTCAAATCCTCTACTAACACACCTCATACTAACGAGTCTCCATACAGCACTCTATCCTTCATTTTGTTCATGTTCACATTCATACGTCTATTTTTCCTGTCATACCTTTTATTATTGGTTGGTTCATTCAGTCTACTTTTGTTCATGCACTCTAGTTGCTGTTTTGCTCTTTCTATCGCACTATTCAGCAACGCGATCTCACCCAATACATCTATCTCATCTTTTTTATTCTCTGAGAAACTATTTACACTATCATTCACACTTTCTACATTCACACTCTCACAATTTTCATGTACAACCTTGCCGTTTCTTGTCATATCCCTATTTCCTTCATTCTGAAGGTTGACAAAAATATCACACTCACGATCCGAAATACACTTCAATTCCTCATTCTCCCTACATTTTCTACACACATTCAATCCTTTATTATCATCTAACCACACTCCGACCGCACTCCGCAAAGCGTACAATTCACAGCTAGTACACTGACTCATTTCTTTTATACTACCGTTCTTTGATAAGGATGGCGAACCTTCATTACTGGCCGCCATTTTCCTTCGCACAGGTGCCATACTTATTGGCAAAGTGTTTTGTCAAATTATATGCTATAACACACCAAAAACAGATGCACTAAAATACGCAAGGCAAACAAAACAAAACTACACAATATTAAGTAATTTGTATCGATAACTGAAAATGATACTTATCTTATCTGGAGCTTGCACGAACACAACACATTACGAATTCATCTAGCGGTGACTTCCCGACATAGATTATGTTATAAAACACTTTAGTACACTAACCACGCTAATAAAGCTCCAATAATATACCAAAATTACATACTTAAGTCCATTACATTGAATCCAAAACATCAATAAATCAACAAAAATCACAAATCTCTCAGGAGCTCTCCCACTTATTATGCATTCCTTATGACTTTCTGTGAAATAAAATGCAAATTAGTAATTTACTTATGTCATGAGTATCTTTAAAATTACATCAGTTCCTTCAGTGTTTTAGACTTACATGATTGATTATATTAATTGACAAAATATATTGTTTTAATTCGTGTGTGTGAAGTATCTTCATGACTAATCTACTTATATATAGTGGGTGTTGACTTTACATCAGTTGCTTCAATATCTTATAATGCAAAAACATTATGGGAAGAGCTGCTATCTACACATAGTTTTTCTGTATAATCACAGAATGGTCTCAAAAACTAGATGATTCTTAAGATCGCTATCTTTGAGTGATCCAAAAGGATCATTCTAATTCATTTGCTCTTGTCTGGATCAATCCAAGATACTCAGTGTGGTTCCACCAGGCAACACTTGCAAAAGCCTGGCTCCAATCACCACCAAAGAATTCTGATCAAGGCTAAGTCAGTAGGAGCCATGCCATAGCAGGCATCCAGTGGAATGCAGTAATCAAAACCACTGATTGGGAGTTAAACCGAGAAGATACTAAGGTTGGATCAGTACATGCATTATACCATTTTACTATTTTGCATAATGGAAGATAGATACCACCATGTTTTTAAGATGTCCTGATAAAAGAGCTTGCTTTAGGATTAATATACTTTATTGGTTGTAAAGTATATTATATTTGACAAGAAATTATATTCTTGTCTTAATCCTTGACCTATGTTAATTCAACCTTAGTATATTCCTTGATCTGGCTCCTACTGATAAAACCTCAGTAGAGGTCAACACTAGTCCAGGCATTTGATATGAAGTCAGCAGCCTCTGTATATAAGCAGACTAGTCACGAAGATACTTCATTTGCAGGATTTGTTTGCATATGAAGTGTTAAGGGTTAAAATAAGAACATAATTTCTTGTTGAGTACTTAATTTCTTATTGTTGTCTACTTTACATAATGGTAAAAAAATCACCTTCCTGAAAGACTTAATTACAGAGCCTAGTGGATAGGAGGAGGATGGTGGAACATGATTGATATATATAAGTTGGTAAAGGGTAATTACTTGATTAATGTGGATGAGATTTTTCATAGAATGTCTGGAGATGAGGAGGGAGGAGAACAAAATGCCATCCCTGGAAGCTAAATAAGGAGGGTGTGAGGAACAGATTTTTTGCAAGGAGAGTGGTGGGGTGATTGGAATGCATTTCCTGAAAGTGTAGTGAGTGCAGAGACAGTGAATGCATTTAAGTCAAGGCATGGTGAGCTGTGCATGTGACAGTGGAACCTCCCATGATGAGTTTCTTGACTCCATGGAGGTCTAATGATAATAATTAAGAGTGCGCTTAGCCTACAAATTGTGCAGTTCGTCATGGCTATCTAAAGAAGAATAATTTGCAGTGCTGTTTATTGCTCTGTTTACAGTATTTAAGATTTTATATGAAAAAAAGGTATTACTTTTTAACTTCTTGTTATAACACGAAATCATTATCTTGCAATATTATGAGAACTCTATGGAGATTTTTAACCAGCACAGTAGTTAACTTATTTGTTGTGGATCATATGTCACTGAAGAATCAATTTCATGTACGGTTTTGATTCTCACTATAAGCAATAATAACCATATGCAATAATAACACTATATGCATAATAACTGAAGGAATAGTAGCTTGTTGTAGTGTTTCTTTTAACAAGGGATCGTTGTATGATATGACTTTTCATAGTTTTTCTATAGGGAGTTCATTTACTACATGTTTGTAACAGTGAAAGCTAGCTGTATATATAATAATTTGATTTGTTTATAGCTAGTTAAAGTAAACATATGAATTAATTTTTGTTTAATTTTCATTTATAAACAGAATTCATCTACAAATTGTTTCATCTGAGTTATGTTATTACCATTTCAGAAAAATATTGCTTTTGCTGATATTTGTAGCTGTTTTCGCATCCTTGGGAAATATGGGAAGAATTTACTCCTGCCAAAAGAACAGCGACCTAAAAATTGGACAAAAATTCCCTTATTTAGAAATGGAACTTATCTGAAATGGGCTGATATACAGGTATTTGTTGATTTATTTTTTTCTGTATCATTCTTGTTCGGTATTTCCATTATCAAATGTTGACACAATATTTAAGCATGACTCTGCTGTATTTTGTTTGACATAGACCTACTCTACCGATGAAATTGTTCTAGCCGAAATTTGCTTCATAAATTGTGAAATAAAGATACATTAGATAAAAGTAAGTAGGTATTAAATAGCTTTCATTGTCTGTGCAAAACATCTCTTTGCATATAAGTTCATGCTTATGCTAGCACTTGGGTATATTAAAACAAGAATATAATTTATTGTCATGTATAATTTATAAGTGTTACAGTTTTGGTTAATCCTAATTTGAAAACAAATAGCCTAAAGTTTTGTACATTGTTCTTTAATTTAAATTATAAAGGAAAATTGCAAAAATAAGTTAACAAGGAGGGTTTGACTGTATTCTTAGCGGTGAAAAGATTAACCTCCCTACCGGCCGAGGTGGATGAAATAGTGAAACTAAATTGCACTCCTTATCTATGTTATTCAATGGGTGTTACAGAATTGTATCCAGATTTCGCTGAATGTCTATAGATGTCATGACCGATTGGGGGTTAAAAATGTTGATATAACTCATTCACTCTCTTACTCCAGGAAATCTATGCTCCAGATACTGAAGAGAAAAGTATTGAAACATTTCTTACTCCTGGCCTTTAGAAAAGGAGGAGATAAAAATTTTTATTCTGGAGTGAAAGAAAGAGTAGAATCTAGGTTTTTTTTCAATAGGAAGAAGAAAAACTAAAGTGAACAGTTAGCATTTGATAGGAATAGATGTTGATGTCATGTTATTGATGAGAGAGAGAGATGAGATGGGGGAGAGTTTTGAATTTTGTTATATAGTTATTACTGTAACATATATAGTGAAATAAGTGAATGTTTTAACTATCCAACCTTCCATGGCAGATAAATGATAAAAACCATGTCATGCTTATTTCAAGGGGTAAAAAAAAACAATTAATTGATTTAACCATAAATTGAAAGACAGTTCATTGAACAACAGTTAATTGAAAAGCAATTAATCTAAAGGCAGTTCCTTGAAAAGGTAATTCATCGAATGGCAGTTAATTGAAACTAAAATCATCGAATGAATAGTTCATTGAAAAATGAATTATAAGATTTGAAGTGTATTTATCAAAAAAGAACTAGTTTTTATTGGATTAACTTGTGATGCAGTTGAAGCTTAGCATGATATCCCCTTTATATATATTAGATGTATGTGGAAATTTTCTTTCCTTTTTTTTTTTTTTTTTGGACAGATATTCCTTTCAGTGAGCATATGCATTTCATGTATTTTGTGTGTTTTACAGAATCTGGAAAATATTATGTTAAAAATCTTTATATCGACATGGATACTTTATTGCATGGAATCCTTACATTCTTAATTAAAGGCACCTATTACTACTAATTATTATTATTATTAATAGTAGGTGTGTTATTGTTGTTAGTAGTAGTAATAATAATGGTAATTATTATTCTTCCTCATCATCCTCTCTCATCAACCTAATGCTTGGTGAGATAGCAATGCTACATTACTAAGGAATAATTATAGAACAACTTGGTTTCCTATTGTCTTTCTAGTCCTATAAGTGTTTGCTGTCTGTAAATATGTGTGTTCGTGGGACTGGTTTGCCGGTTTCCTGGAGGAAACACCATGCTATCTCTGTATGAGGCCTCAGGCATAGAGATCACATGCCACTTGCCTTAAGAGGTCTGAAAGAATGTTAGGCTTTACAAACAGAATTAAATTGATTCTTAGCTGGAGGTGGTAGAGTTTTCTTCTTCTCCAAACAACCTAGTCCAAAAACATACATATAGTTAACTGTCACTACATCAAACTCCATTACAACAATTTGTTTGCTCACTGTAACAAATGAATAATAATAATAATGATAAAAACTGTCTTCTTCATCAGTCATTTGCTCTCCACCTAGATGATCTTGCTCTCTTACATTCCTCCAAAGTGATCATAATTGATGATTACTTTGTGTATTGCAATAAGTTTTATAGCAGCACAGACACTCATGGCTAAAAGATATTCATGTTGGGGGGGGGAGTTGACTGTAGGTGTAATAAACAAGTATATTACTGACAGTCTTAGCCTAGTGCAGTGTTTCTCAACGTTGGGCAATTTGAATATTCTGACTTTTACATCCTTAACTGGGTGGTATCAGAGTATCTTTTTTGTATAGTCTTGAACTGTCTATTCTTTGGACAGTTCAAGACTATGTTAAATATATGTTAAATCCATTTCTTTCAGTATTTGTATACCGAGTCTATTTTTAATTCTTTACATATTTTGTGCTTTTGTTTTTGCTGTACTCTCGGGAAGTATAGCAAGCTGTCCTTCATAGGAATTTAATTTCTCCAGTTTCTATTCTTTTTTTTTCTGTAGTTTTAATTGGTTCATAATTCACTTCCATACAGTAGAGAAGGTCTTGCCAAAACTTTATAAACTCTTATTCTTGTATGCTTTTGAACTTGGTTACATTTGAAAATATTATCTCCGTTATCTGTAAAAAGTTTGAAATTTTGATATCAGTGTCGCCTTCTTTTGTATGTAACACAGCACATCCAAAGTATTTGAAGCAGTTAATTTGTTCTAAAATTTTATTTTCAATCATAATTTTACTCTGACTGGAGATAGTCCTTTAAAACCTATGATTTATGTTTTGTCTGTTGATATTCCAAATTCTTTAGCAATTATGTTTTAGGATATATTGATCTCAGTTCATCTTCACTTCTTGCTATAATTATCTGGTCATCTGCAAACAAAAGGGTATAAGTACAGTTCTACAATCCAATTTAAATGCCGGTTTTATATGTTTCTTTTATTTCTTTACTATTTTATCTATATAGATATTAAATAAGAGTGTTGGCATTGGACATCCTTGAGGGACTCCTTTATCTTATTTCCATTCTGTAACTTTTTCATTGATTATTACAGCTATTTGGTTGTTTTGATACATATTAGTTATTGCTGATTTGGAATGTTTAGATTCTTTAAGACTCTGTCAGAGGCTTTCTTATTTCTTTATCCTCTTCAATCCCTGCAGAACCATAGGCCTCAATGAAGATATCCTTTCCAACAGCCTTCTGCCTGTTGGCTTCTCTAAAAGAACTTTCACTAAATTTGCATCATTTCCTCTGGTGATTCTTCAGCAGAACTAGTTTGATTTCTTTTGATACTTGAGGTTTCTGTAGTGGAAGATTTTTGATGTATGTGGTTCTGGCCACAAATACAGCCCTCCTGCTTTCCCGTCTAGACTTGCAACCAACGGTGGTGGAGTTCATATGCTTTCTAATAGCCTACAAATGTTGTATGTGTGTGTGTTTCTGTGTTGAATTCATAATGCTTTTCCATTAAGATTTTTAATGGTTACTGGGTCAGTACACAAGCATCCTTTCCAGAAGTCAAAGTTTATCTTTATATGATTTAAGAATGTCTGGACAATTGATTGCGGGAAAAATTCTTCACAAGAAAATTTGAAATCCTATTTCATGTCAATCCCATATATGGAAAAAAAAAGAGAAATTTTTATGTACATTAAACCATTAATTTAACGGACTGATAGATCTAACAAACACCGTAACATTATACTGCAATTTTATCAATATTATCACTGTAATAACAAAAAAAATTGTTTTACACACACACACACACACACTTTTTGATAAGTTAATGTGAAGTTAATGTTCGTTGTTGTTGAGGCGCTTGGTTTAGGTAATTCTGCTTTGAAAAAACTATCAAGTTTTTTTTGAACTTTTGAATTCTGTTGTTTTTTTATAATTAACTCCCTAAAATTACAAAAATGTGTGTAATAAAACTGCCACAGAAAGTCATGCCATGCAACAAAAGAACCAATTACAGTGTGATTGGTGTGATCACATCCTAATCATTCGCTGAACATGTTTTATGAACGGTGACTCATTTATGTCGCCGAAATTACTACAGTGATTTTCCGACATGTGATGGCCTATTTGACAAAATTTGTTAAAAATAACAGGAAATTAATAACAAAAAATACCTGTTAATTTAATTATAAGCAAATCTTGGTTAAAAGCAATTAAAAAATTAACAGGGTGTTAATTTTCATGTGACATACGGACCAGAAATTTTGCCCGTTAAATCCGAAGTATGTTAAATCGAGGGTTTACTTTATTATTTATTATTTCGATTATACTTAGCCTTGTGAAATTTTTTATTCCATATAAAGTTATTAATATTCTTTCTTACTACAGGTTCTTTAGATGGAATATTAATTTTATTTTGTCATGAAAAGAGTTGATTTTTTTCTAAAAACTAATCATCTGGTATATTAGATACTTACTACATGATGTTATAAAGGGTAAAAACCATAGGAGTGATTATTATTATTACTGCACCCCTCCATGGAGTCAGCTGACTCATCATGGGATATTCATTCAACTGACAACATATTTATCATACCGAATCTTAAAATCCTTAACACTCTTTGCATTAATATATTCTGGTAATACATTCCATTCACTGACAATTCTCCATGTAAAAAATCTACTCCTCACCCCACACTCTTGCATAACTTCCAGGGATAACCTCTGGTTTATTCCCCTCTCGCCTTCTCTTTTTATAATCTCATCTAGATTAATCCAATAAAATCCTCTCACTTACCCAAAATAAATCTCATGACTGTTTGTTTTGGAGCAATGTTAGCTAGAATAAAATGATATTCTAGCTAACGTTACTCCAAAACCAACAGTCTGGCGGAGATACGTTGATGATGTGTTTATTATCTGAAAAAAAGTAGAAAGCTTACATGAGTTCTTAGGAATATTAATTGTTACAAAACTGGGATAGGATGGTTAGGGAGAAAGAGCACCATATTTAAGAATATTTAGGGATAATAGTTATATCCAACTAATATTTATAGTTAACTATTTGCATACTCCTATTATTTTATTAACTATTCTAGAATAGTTAGAATAGTTATTAGTTAATATATACACTAGAATAGTTAATATTCTAGTGTATTAATTCTTAAAAATTTATTTTTATTAACGACTGCACCATTAAGGTGCAGTCGTTGATAAAAAGAATTTTCTATCTTTCCTTTACATACAAAAGAATAATTTGGCTAAGCACATATATCTCTTTAATCAATTTTATCTCAAGCAACTCTGAATTATTCAGTTGTGGCAGTTACTTCACTTAGGTCACACAGGTTTGATTTGTTTTGTGAGACAGTGCATTGGTTAACAAAGATCAGGCAAGCTATTAACAAATCCAAATATGTTTATTCTAACTAAGACAATTAATGTACAAAAGTAATGGGACATATCATGTGCCTGATTCTCCACACATTCATTAAGACAATTCACTTAAGGTACTAAACAAAAAAACTTTTTACCCTTAACTTAGTGGACACATAGATGTATTTTTAACAAGCATATTCCTGCTCTCTATCCTATTAGTATTAGACAAAATTATATTATACATGTTTTAAGCATTATGTAACACAAGCATTATTTTCAGGTGCAAACTTTGTTTGCTCACACTTGGATAAAGGATTAAACTAAATTTATTATATTAAAGCACTATTCAAGTTTACAGTATTCTTTTAAGCACATTCAAACTCGCGTTCAACGTTCTGACCTCTTTAACACATTATGCCATTAGTTAAACAGAATCAACATTATCATCTGTACACACAATCTAGGCTATTAACATAAAGCAATTTACTTACAAGTTCACAATATCATATACAGTCCTGGATCCAAAAGGGTTAAGGGTGAATTCCGTTGGTTCCTTTCTCAATCTTGCGCAGTGGCTGTGATCGGGCACTTTCCAACGATTGTCATCTTGCAAATTCTTTCCTTGTAATGCATTTCTTCGGCGATGTCAGGAACTGGTTCGGCTGTGACAAATCAGCATATGTGAATTGGTACACTCGTAGAAGAATTTCAAGGAATGCTACCTTGAAATACAGCCTCTTCTGCCAGCGAATTCCCCATGATCTCCAGAACTACTGCTTGCAGTACCCTGACTCTTCCATCCTCGAAAAGCTTGCCACAGGAACAAAAAATGAGAGGGCTCTTTTTGCCCCTCAATCTCTGCCTTTTATATCATTGGCCGTCCCTTGGCCTTCCTTCCAAAACTTCCAGGATTTACTGGAAGTGCCCTTACGTCACCCACGCTTACGTTAGGTTTTTGGCGGCAAGACTCATATAATCCAGTTACCTTTGAGACTGTTGTTGACCTTCAGTTTACTAGCCTAATTCTGTCTGATCTTTTTAGTTACAATTGCTTGTGATTCTACATTCAGTTATTCTTACATTATATTACAAAATTTATTACATTACATTACAGTAGGTTATATACAATTTTAATTATAGGTATCTTATGGCCTATGTAAAATCGATATAGGTGAAAAATAATTCTATTTTTCACCACAAGAGATTTCACACAATATATATATATTTAAGATACCAAGAAATTATATACTTAGTTTTAATCCTTTACCCAAGGAAGCAAAACAATGTTTGGTGCATAAAATATATTAATGTCTGAGCTACTTGTATATAGAGGCTAATGACTTCACATTATTTGCCTTATTATGTATCCCATAATGCCAAGCACACACCTCAATATACACTTTTCAAACCTCAGCAAAGGTTGAAACTAGTCTGGGTAGTGGCTCTTCTCATTATGCATAGCATTTTACATGTCCGAAAGGGGATATGGTTTGCATTATGGGATATATATACTAAGGCATGTTCTGTGAAGTCATTAGCATCTATATACAAGTAGCTCAGATGAATATATTTCGTACATTTAATTTCTTGGTATCTTTAATGCATAAAATACACACACACACACACACACGAGTTCTTTTACTCACATAGCTGTGACATATATTTAAGTTGTAACTTAAATATATGTCACAGCTATGTGAGTAAAAGAACATACTATTAGAGTTCAAAGAAAACTATCAGCAGTTATTTTAATTAAATACATATGTTACATATGTCCTTTAAAAAAAAATGATAATTAATTGTGAATATGTCCCAGAATATGGAACAAACAATACAATCAGAGCAAATGAGATTCAGATTTTAAAGTTTCTCATGTTTCCAGGAAGATATGGTCAAATAAGTTTCGCTGTACAGCAAACTTTGTGATTAATATCAATAGCATAGGAAACAAGGCAAGATTTATGAGATTTATTGTGGATAAGTTGGTTAAAGAGTTTATTGTTTCATACTGATTAATAATCAACTGGTATATTAGATACTTACTACATGATGTTATAAAGGGTGAAAACCATAGGAGTGATTATTATTATTACTGCACCCCTTCATGGAGTCAGCTGACTCATCATGGGATATTCATTCAACTGACAACATATTTATCATACCGAATCTTAAAATCCTTAACACTCTTTGCATTAATATATTCTGGTAATACATTCCATTCACTGACAATTCTCCATGTAAAAAATCTACTCCTCACCCCACACTCTTGCATAACTTCCAGGGATAACCTCTGGTTTATTCCCCTCTCGCCTTCTCTTTTTATAATCTCATCTAGATTAATCCAATAAAATCCTCTCACTAACTTAAATGTCTCTTTAACTGACTTACCCAAAATAAATCTCATAAATCTTACCTTGCTTCCAATGCCATTAATATTAGTTTTTTCCTCCTATCTGCCAAACTCTGCAATACACATTTTTTTCAATCTCTCACCATAGTCAGCAGTCCGAAGTCCTGATATTTTCTTAGTCACTCACCTCTGAACCCTCTCCAATGTCTCCACATGACACTGAAAACCAGGTGACCAAATTTGAACACACTATAGTCCGAGTGTGGTCTATTGTCAACCATCACTCCCAAATCTCGAATCTCATCCACTTCCTGTAGTATGGCACCATCGATATAGTACACAGCCTGATATTTCTGCACTCCAAAATAACACCTTGCACTTATTGATATTAAAACTACAGCCCCACTCCTCTGTGCAAGTAAAAAGTCTATTCAAATCTTCCTGAAGGGAATTAACATCAGTAGTGCTACTTATAATTCTTCCTAACTTTTCATCATCAGCAAACAACTGAAGATCCCCATTTGGTCCACATGATATATCGTTTACAAACAAGTTAAACAGCAGGGGCCCAAAAACAGAATCCTGGGGTATGCCACTGGTTAGCCTCCTTTTTGGAGACACTTCTCCATGATATATAACCTGCTGGTATTGTTCAGAGAGCCATCTCTAATTCATCTAACCAATATACTATCCCCATTCTCTGCAGCTTCTACACCAACTTATCTTGTGGTAATCTATCAAATGCTTTTGCAAAGTGCAAGAATATCACTGTATATCATTCTCCCTTGTCTAACATACTTGTTACTTATCATAAAATGCAAGTAAATTGCTAAAACAATTTACAAATCCCTTTACAAATCCACGCTGACCATCAACCCAGTCCTGTATTCTATTCCTAACCAATCTCTCCAACACCTTGACAACAACCACAGTTATATAGACTGGTCTATAATGGAGACTTCTGTACCAGAGCCATGCTTGTGGAGTGGTACTATTTTGTCTTCTTTCCATTACTCAGGAACCTATCTACTACAAGATTTTCATTAAATAGCTAGATCAAGGGCATAGCCAACTCTGGTGTGCATTCCTTAAGAATATGTGGTGATATGTCATCCATTCCCACAGCCTTATTAACATCTAACCCAACCAACACCTGATTATGCCTCTGATTCTTTCACTCCAATTCTCCTAATACTTGTCTCCCATCTATATATTGCACTACATCGTTTACCCCAGTATGATATACGCTGATAATGTTCTTGTTCAATAATACCACTATATCCTTTTCAGCTGTTATTCTGCTGCCATGACTATCCATGAGTGTTAAACTGCCATAATTATTCTTTCTCTTGTTTGCCATATAGCAGAAAAATTCCCTTGAGTTAACCTTGACCTGACCAGCCAATTTCCTCTTATACTGCACCTTTTTGTTGTTTATCATGCTCATCACCTTTCTATCCTGCACTTTACTTTTCATGGATCCGATCACCACCAACTATCTTATCATATTCTTTCAACCTCTTATTTGGTTTTATTTTTTAGATAACATCTTTGTAGTTTGGTCGCACCCAAAGAATGAATTACTACAGTTTTTAAATAAAATAAACTTCATGTACAATGACATGGGAAGCAAGGTCAGATTTATCAGGTATCATGTGAATCATGAATCAATGATAATCTTGATATTCTTTCTGGATATGTTAATACCTTGTGGCTTCAGACCGCATTCAATCTGCCTTTACAGACAGATACCCCCATTTTGACAGCATGCATCATCCATTGCAGAAGATAAGTATTATCAAAACTCCTATGCACTGATCTCACTTCATTTATTCTAATGATCCCTTCTATTGGAAGAACTAAATAAAATAAAAAGCATTATGTTTGTTAATGGATATGACCAGGCTTCTGTTCAAGGAATCATAGATAAATAGCTTTCCTCAACAGACTGCAATCAGATGTTAAAAGATTTGTCATACTCTACTTTAAAGGGACATAAAAAAAGCATGAGTTCTTCACAAGTTTAATCTATACACTACCTTCACAGTCATTCTGGAAATTATCTTCTTTTCTCTCCTCTACTAAAGATAAATTACCTCCCTTATGCTTGAACAGTGTATATATATATATCCAGTATTGTGTTCTTGTCAGCTATATTATTTTTGTGAGAGAGGCTATTATGATTAGATTAGAATCTAGTAGCATAAAATTATATGAAATGCTTGAAATCCAATAAATCTGGCTTTATTTCCCATGCAAATGACACTAGTCATAATCAGACAAGGATAATCTGTTATATTCAAAGCTTGATTACTTCAGCTATGTTATTCAGCACCTATATCCATATGTATTTAAGTCAGTCGTGGAGTAAGGTAATAATGTATTATATATAATTTTATTTTAATTAGAATGTTTCAGATTCGTGTCTGTAATGGTGCATTGACTTCAAGAATTAATGTATATTCAGATAATGAAGCTCAATTATAAAAATAATTAAATATTAACTGTAAACATATAAATATATACAATAAATACAAATTTTGTATATTAAGTAATTCACATTATCTCTCTAAGGGGATCCGACATTCCTTATTCTGTATAGAATTAAAAGCAGTGAATTAATCATCATCATCAAATTCCTGCCATGTACCCTCAAGGGGGTGTACAGGATATGATAGTACTACATGAAAAAAATTACATCATTACTAACTTCCTTTCTACAATTTTTCTCCACATCAGTCTGTTACTTGTCAAGACTCCAACATTATCAGATCTTATATTTCTATCGTCTAAGGAACTTTGTACCATATCAATTCACCTATATCTTGGTCTTCCTGTGGGTCGTTTTGCTGCCAACTTGGCAGAGAACACTTGTTTTGCTAATCTTTCTTCGCCCATTCTGTTTAAGTGACCATACCACCTGAGATTAGCTCTGCTAACGCATTCCTGGATGTTGACAATGTCAAGTTCTTTCCTAATATCCTCGTTTCTAATATGATATTGCCATTGATGCCATCTGTTCAAGCCCTTTAATCTTTCTCAGGACTATCATATCTGCGGTCTCTAGTCTTTGGTGAAGTGTTTTACTTCTGACCAGCTCTCAGATCCATAAGTTAAAACTGGTTTGAACACTGTCTTGTATACAGCTAATTTAGTGTTCTGACTAATTTCTCTCTTATTCCATATGAATTTATTCAATTGGCTTTCTACCATACCAGCTTTGCTGATTCTGTTGTCTATTTCTATATTTAATTTACCATCTTCAGTAAAAATCGTGCCTAAGTAGCTGAAATGTTTCACTTGTTCCATAGGTTCTCCATTCACAACACAGTTGACATTTTCAATAATTCTATCTATTTTCATTGTCTTTGTCTTTTTATTGCTGACCTTCATACCATATCTATTACAACAGCTATTCAATTTAGTCAGAGAATCTTGCAGACTTGTAGCGGATTTTATTTAGAAGTATAACATCATCCGCATAAAGCAAAGAGCTGACATTAACATCTCCAATTTTGATATCAGGTTTAATACCACTTTCCTTCATAATGTGATCCATATAGATAATGAATAACGGAGGGGATAATATACATCCTTGTCTCACACCAGATTTAACATTAAACCATCTTCCTGTACTCCCTTCAATTCTATCTGCTGACTTCCAACTCAAATAAAGACTAAGTATTGCTTGATATAATGCCCCATAGACACCACATAACTGTAGCGTATTGAATAGCTTCTCTCTTGGCACCTTGTCATATGCCTTTTCCAAATCAACAAAACTTAAATACAGATCTCTGTTATATTCCCATGCTTTCTTGGCTATTTGTCGTAAAGTGAAGATCTGATCCTGACAGCCTCTATTTGGCCTGAATTCAGCTTGTTCTTCACCAAGCTTTTCTTCCACATTTCTTCTCAACCATTTCTCAAGTATACTTACATAGATCTTGCCAGGAACACTCAGTAGGGAAATACTTCTGTAATTCTCACATTCAGTTTTATTTTACTTTTTATATATGGATACTATGAGAGCTCTACTCCAATCATCGGGAATTCGTCCCTCTGTCCATGCTTTCTGAACTATGCAGTGCAGCCACTGTAAGACTTATTCCACCATACTTCAGCATTTCTGGTCGAATATCATCTACTCCTGCTGCTTTTCCACATTTCAAGCCTTTGATGGCTTTTTCTACTTCAAGTATGGATATGTATTCCTGACTGCATGCCTGGTCAGTGTTTTTTTACCACTGTGCTGTCATCACTGCTTGTTTCATTTAGCAGTTTTTCAAAGTAATTACTCCATACTTCAAGGATATCTTTTTCTCCCATTTTCATGTCACCTTTATCATCTCTAACTCCTTTTACAGCACTCTTTCTTCCATTCCTAAGCTTCTTCAACCTCCAGAATATTTTGCCACCTTCTTGATATTTATTTTCTATATTCTTGCCAAAGCCCTCCCATGACTTTTGTTTAGCTAGTTTTACACAGTGTTTAGCATTCTTGCATTTGTCTCTGTATTCTCTAAGAGCACAAGCTGACTTATTTGACAAGAACTTTTGATACGCTTTCTTCTTTTCCTTCACTGCCTCTTTAACTTCCTGTGTCCACCATGGAGTTCTGATTTTTTTATCCTTACAGACAACCTCACCACATGCCTCTCTTGCAGAATCAATCAATATTTTCTTCTGAGTTTGCCACTGAATCTCCAAGGTTTGATTCCTGTTCTCAAACTCTTTCATTTTTTCTTCAATAATCTTTGTGTATTTTAGTCTACAGTTCACATATGAGAGCTGCTCAACTTTTATTTGCTTTAAAACTTTCTTACATGTTATTCTTTTCAATATGAAATTCAATTTTATCTTGCTCAAGACTAAATAGTGATCACTTCCAATTTCAAATCCTCTGTACACTCTGGTGTTCTGCACCAGGGAGAAAACATCACTATCAACAATAACATAGTCAATGAGACTTTTCTTATTCCTAGCCTCTTCTCTCCATGTGAATTTGTGCACATTTTTATGTTGGAACATGGTGTTAGTAATAACCAGTCCATGTCCTGAGCAGAAATCCAACAGATATTTGCCTTTATTATTAGCTTTGCTCTTTTCTCCAAATTTTCCCAAAATATTTTTGTATGTCTCACAATCATTTCCTACTCTGCTATTTAGATCCCCAACAAGGACCAACTTTTCCTTTTTTCATTGTGTCAGTTGCTTTTTCTAAAGCCTCAAAAAATTCCTCCACTTTTACTTTAGTAGAACCTTCTGTGGGACCATAGGCACAAATAAGTCTCATTGTCCAGTTTCCCATTCTCATATTTGCCCACATTACTCTACTTGAGACTGACTGCCATTCAAGAAGATTAGCCTCATATTTTGTGTTGAATACTATGGCTACTCCTTCTTTTCCTTGATTGTCATTGCCTGAATATAACATTTTGTATTTATTGCTCAGAAAGATCTGACCAGTTTTTGTCTTTTTTGTTTCAGTCACCCCTATTATGTCGATCTGGTACTTATCTAATTCCTCAGCTAGCTCCATTTCTTTGCCATTCAGGCTTCTTATGTTGATAGTACCGATCTTTAACTCTGGTAATGTTGAGTTGGGGTTTGTTTTCAGATTTGTTCCAGTAGCTGACTTTTCGCTGTTCGCCCTGGTTCCCTGGCAAAAACAATTGGGGCCTTGTTTAACCGGCAACAACCCCAGCCGGCATGAAATTTTGTCATATCGTACCATCATTTTTTATTTTGGTTTAACCAGCAAGAATACAATTGGTCAGCTAAATCCCAAATTGCCAGCCCATCCTCGTTCGTTCAGTATCCAAGTAGATACCCAACAGAGTGCACCATGAGAAGGTGAGGATTGGACATTAGGTCAGAAGCCCTGGTCGGTTCTCCGCATTCCTTTAAAGGCTATGTGGAGGTCTCCTCTCAGTTATACAGCTTTGACCCTTAAGCAGAGAGGAGACCTCCACATAGCCTTTAAAGGAATGCGGAGAACCGACCAGGGCTTCTGACCTAATGTCCAATCCTCACCTTCTCGTGGTGCACCCTGTTGGGTATCTACTTTGATACTGAACGAACGAGGATGGGCTGGCAATTTGGGATTTAGCCGACCAAATTGTATTCTTATTGGTTAAACCAAAATAAAAAATAATGGTACAACATGACAAAATTTCATGCCGGCTGGGGCGTCGCCCGGTTAAACAAGGCCCCCGTTGTTTTCGCCAGGGAACCAGGGCGAACAGCGAAAAGTCAGCTACTGGAACAAATCTGAAAACAAACCCCAACTCAACATCAGCAGAGTTAAAGATCGGTACTATCAACGTAAGAAGCCTGAATGGCAAAGAAATGGAGCTAGCTGAGGAATTAGATAAGTACCAGATCGACATAATAGGGGTGACTGAAACAAAAAAGACCAAAACTGGTGAGATCTTTCTGAGCAATAAATACAATATGTTATATTCAGGCAATAACAATCAAGGAAAAGAAGGAGTAGCCATAGTATTCAACACAAAATACGAGGCTAATCTTCTTGAATGGCAGTCAGTCTCAAGTAGAGTAATGTGGGCAAATATGAGAATGGGGAACTGGACAATGAGACTTATTTGTGCCTATGGTCCCACAGAAGGTTCTACTAAGGTAGAAGTGGAGGAATTTTTTGAGGCTTTAGAAAAAGCAACTGACACAATGAAAAAGGAAAAGTTGGTCCTTGTTGGGGATCTAAATAGTAGAGTAGGAAATGATTGTGAGACATACAAAAATATTTTGGGAAAATTTGGAGAAAAGAGCAAAGCTAATAATAATGGCAAATATCTGTTGGATTTCTGCTCAGGACATGGACTGGTTATTACTAACACCATGTTCCAACATAAAAATGTGCACAAATTCACATGGAGAGAAGAGGCTAGGAATAAGAAAAGTCTCATTGACTATGTTATTGTTGATAGTGATGTTTTCTCCCTGGTGCAGGACACCAGAGTGTACAGAGGATTTGAAATTGGAAGTGATCACTATTTAGTCTTGAGCAGGATAAAATTGAATTTCATATTGAAAAGAATAACATTTAAGAAAGTTTTAAAGCGAATAAAAGTTGAGCAGCTCTCAGATATAAACTGTAGACTAAAATACAGAAATATTATTGAAAAGAAAATGAAAGAGTTTGAGAACAGGAATCAAACCTTGGAGATTCAGTGGCAAACTCTGAAGGAAACATTGATTGATTCTGCCAGAGAGGCATGTGGTGAGGTTGTGTGCAAAGATAAAAATATCAGAACTCCCTGGTGGACACAGGAAGTTAAAGAGGCAGTGAAGGAAAAGAAGAAAGCATATCAAAAGTTCCTGGCAAATAAGTCAGCTTTTACTCTTACAGAATACAGAGACAAATGTAAGAAAGCTAAACAGTGTGTAAAACTAGCTAAACAAAAGTCATGGGAGGACTTTGGCAAGAATATAGAAAATAAATATCAAGAAGGTGGCAAAATATTCTGGAGGTTGTTGAAGAAGCTTAGGAATGGAGGAAAGAGTGCTGTAAAAGGAATTAGAGATGATAAAGGTGACATGAAAACGGGAGAAAAAGACATCCTTGAAGTATGGAGTAATTACTTTGAAAAACTGCTAAATGAAACAAGCAGTGATGACAGCACAGTGATAAAAAACACTGACCAGGCATGCAGTCAGGAATACATATCCATACTTGAAGTAGAAAAAGCCATCAAAGGCTTGAAATGTGGAAAGGCAGCAGGAGTAGATGATATTCGACCAGAAATGCTGAAGTATGGTGGTATAAGAGTCTTAAAGTGGCTGCACTGCATAGTTCAGAAAGCCTGGACAGAGGGACGAATTCCCGATGATTGGAGTAGAGCTCTCATAGTACCCATATATAAAAAGGGAAATAAAACTGAATGTGAGAATTACAGAGGTATTTCCCTACTGAGTGTTCCTGGCAAGATCTATGCAAGTATACTTGAGAAACGGTTGAGAAGAATTGTGGAAGAAAAGCTTGGTGAAGAACAAGCTGGATTCAGGCCAAATAGAGGCTGTCAGGATCAGATCTTCACTTTACGACAAATAGTCGAGAAAGCATGGGAATATAACAAAGATCTGTATTTAAGTTTTGTCGATTTGGAAAAGGCATATGACAAGGTGCCAAGAGAGAAGCTATTCAATACGCTGCAGTTATATGGTGTCAATGGGGCATTATATCAAGCAATACTTAGTCTTTATTTGAGTTGTGAGTCAGCAGTTAGAATTGAAGGAAGTACAGGAAGATGGTTTAATGTTAAATCTGGTGTGAGACAAGGATGTACATTATCCCCTCTGTTATTCATTATCTATATGGATCACATTATGAAGGAATGTGGTATTAAACCTGATATCAAAATTGGAGATGTTAATGTCAGCTCTTTGCTTTATGCGGATGATGTTATACTTCTAAATAAATCCGCTACAAGTCTGCAAGATTCTCTGACTAAATTGAATAGCTGTTGTAATAGATATGGTATGAAGGTCAGCAATAAAAAGACAAAGACAATGAAAATAGGCAGAATCATTGAAAATGTCAACTGTGTTGTGAATGGAGAACCTGTGGAACAAGTAAAACATTTCAGCTACTTAGGCCCAATTTTTACTGAAGATGGTAAACTAAATATAGAAATAGACAACAGAATCAGCAAAGCTGGTATCGTGGGAAGTCAATTGAATAAATTCATATGGAATAAGAAAGAAATTAGTCGGAACACTAAATTAGCTGTATACAAGACTGTGTTCAAACCAATTTTAACTTATGGATCTGAGAGCTGGGTCAGAAGTAAAACACTTGACCAAAGACTAGAGACCGCAGATATGAGAGTCCTGAGAAAGATTATAGGCGTGAACAGATGGCATCAATGGCAATATCATATTAAAAATGAGGATATTAGGAAAGAACTTGATATTGTCAGCATTCCGGAATGCGTTAGCAGAGCTAATCTCAGATGGTATGGTCACTTAAATAGAATGGGAGAGGAAAGATTAGCAAAACAAGTGTTCTCTGCCAGGTTGGCAGGAAAACGACCCAGAGGAAGACCAAGATATAGGTGGATTGATACGGTACAAAGTGCCTTAGACGATAGAAATATAAGATCTGATAATGTTGGAGTCTTGACAAGTAACAGACTGATTTGGAGGAAAATTGTAGATAGGAAGTTAGTAATGATGTAATTTTTTCATGTAGTACTGTCATATCCTGTACACCCCTGAGGGTACATGGCAGGAATTTGATGATGATGATGATGATAAAAATATCAACCCTTTAATGCACATAAATAGTTAGTCATTCTAGAATTACTCTATATGAATACAGAGGAAATTCTTTCACTTTCTGACTCTTCTAGATATCTCATATTTGATGTTATTTCAATTCTAATGAAATAACATCAAATACTTTACAAAACAAACTGAACATAGCATTCAAATAGAAGTTCTGCAGTTTCACTTGATCATATGGAAATTTCCTTGCAGCATCTATTTTTTTATTATTATTATTATTATCTGAGACCTCTGGGTAGTCAAGGACTCATCGAAGGAGGCTATGCATCACCCAAACCAATTGTCATACCTTTCCTTAAATTGATTCACACTAAATGCACTCGTTTGCTCACTCACCACTCACTCACTGCTCTGTAAGAGAAAAACCTAGCTCTTACCCCTTTCTGGACTGTGAACAAACTTCAAGGGATGTCCCCATGTTCTCTCCTCACCTTCCATATAAAAAAAATTTCACCAGACATCAGATATCCCATAACACCCATTCAGAAATTAATAGATCTCTCTCATATCACCCCTCTTTCTCCTGTTAACCAGAGTCTGTAATCCACATACTTGAAATCTGTTCTCATAGTCCTTATTATCAAGACCTTATAAAGGGGAAAAATGACTTATTTATCATTACATGCCAAAGTTTCCTTCAATATCGCAATTATCCTTTGAATTATATTTGAAACTTTTGCTATGTGGCCTTTAAACTTCAAATTCCTATCCACTATTATGCCAAGATCCCTAGCCTCATCAGTTTCTTGTAGCATAACCCCACTAATATAATATCCTGCTGGAAATCTCATCATACAGTATATGGCATATGTTAACGATAAAGATGTTAGGAGGTCATCTTTATGTTTAATACACACATCATTAGGATGTGGGTGTTAGGGAGGGAAGGTGAGTAGAAATTGTGTCCGACAGCCTTAGCAAGGGTCCAGAAGGCACAGCTGCCATTTGGATAGGAGGTAAGTCTTATACTGTTCACCTTTATTATGAAATCAGATTTAGATCTGCTGATCACTGGTTTGCATTTGTTGTGTGCTTCACCATAGGCCAAGTATGAAACTGGGGTTCTTGATGTGAGCCACCTGTATTAAGCTGAATTTTTTCTTTCAGCTGCTTTGTTACACCAGGACTTGGAAAGCAGATAAGGATTCTGGGTTGAGTGGGTAACAAAGACCTTCATGTCAATGGGGAGAATCATTTCTGTGACTCAATCAGAGCAGGTGTACATGTCAGAAATGTAGAAGCATGTCAGAAATTCTACATGTCAGAAATGTAGAATGAAAGTTTGGAAGTCATCTCACTTGGTACCTTTAAAATGACAAAGGACATGAGGTTGGGATCTATTTGGAAGGCATTTTGTAAGAGAGGAGACTTTCACAAGATTATCAGTGTTACTCAAAAGAGAAATGATCTCTATGATATATCTGAAGGAGATCTGGTTAAAAAGAAATCAAGAGTATTGGGAGAATGAAGAGGATGATCAGGATGATAACCTTCTTCATGTTCATGGATACAATTTGCGATAGGCTACTGTTTATAGCAAAGCCTTCCAGCTTGGTCAGTAGTGGAAAAGGGGAGCAAGTTGAAATTGTGGGACATTATTGCCTAGGAAGTTATTTGGATAACTGGATTGCAGATGGTCATGCCGGAAAGGTGAAGAGATTTGACTTGCTGCATGCACGCGCACGTGCACTCACACACACACATAGCACTGATGTTCTTATAGATTTTTTTGACCTATGTGGGCTTAGTGCACAAAAAGAATTTTATATAGAGAGGAGACTTTACATTAAGTTGTTCTGTATTCTGCAATGCACAGCATAGCATACTCTTCTCAGTTAACTGCCAAAATAATCTTCAAATTACTTTAAGGGAACTTTCATATACCTTCTTTTTAATTATTTATTTGCTTTCATAATTCAGTATATCAGTATCTTGTATATTGCACTAAAAATGTATAATGTATTCTTTTTCATTGTTTAGGGTGCACGTGACATTCTGAAGTGTTTTGGTTACAAGATAGCACTGATGTTCTTATAGATTTTTTTGACCTATGTGGGCTTAGTGCACAAAAAGAATTTTATATAGAGAGGAGACTTTACATTAAGTTGTTCTGTATTCTGCAATGCACAGCATAGCATACTCTTCTCAGTTAACTGCCAAAATAATCTTCAAATTACTTTAAGGGAACTTTCATATACCTTCTTTTTAATTATTTATTTGCTTTCATAATTCAGTATATCAGTATCTTGTATATTGCACTAAAAATGTATAATGTATTCTTTTTCATTGTTTAGGGTGCACGTGACATTCTGAAGTGTTTTGGTTACAAGATAGAGACAACCAAAAGCTTATTATATCCTGAAAATTCTCCAGAGCCTCCCAAATATATAATTGGAATTATAATAGTTGAACTTCTTCTAGCTGAAGCTGAACTTAGTTCATTTGGTAAAGCAAGCCATTCTGATTTTCAAAATACTGATGATTTACATCCTCTGTTTTCGTCCTGTGCAGTTAGTCAGCTTTCTGAAACCGACAGTATTACAAACAAACCACAGCAGGTAATGTTATCCTTTACTTATTTATGTCTGCCAAAAATCAAAAGATCTGCTCATAAGCATCTTTTGAATATAAAATTTAGTTCTCATACTTTTTCTAATTACTCTTAATCAACTTCCAGGGGTGATCCCTTATTCTTGCCTCTCTTCTCATGCATTGAAAAATAATTCTTCTGCATCTGTTACATGTAAAACTTCCTTTTAGTCCTCTTTTCTGTCCATCAGCCAAATTTTGCAACATGGAAACATCTCTGTAGAAAGTTTTTTACCTTGGGTATATATTATGTTGAAGGGTATGTTTTACCTTGGGTATATATTATGTTGAAACCCATACTGGTTTCGACCTTTATTGAGGTCTCGTCAGTGGGAGCCAGACCTAAAAAATGCCACTATGCATTAAGGTAATGGCATTTTTTAGGTCTGGAAATTCTAAGGAAAGTGATCAGAACTTACTCCACCTTTACAACAAGTTGCACTACGTGCAGCCGCAAACTTGACTTACTTGTCTGTTTGCTTACTTGGGAAAAAGAATTAAAAAAACCTAGCTTATAAAATTGCTTGGTATCTCTAACATAACATATACCCAAGGTAAAAAACTTTCTACATATTACTCTCATCCTGAGATTTTATTTAATGAAGTCAAAGCACCTTATGGCAACTTATTTAGGTAAAATATATATAAGCTCTGTATTACTTCACCCTTGGCATTTTTTAGGTCTGGCTCCCACTGACGAGACTTCAATAAAGGTCGAAACCGTATGGGTAGCGACCATTACCTTAATGCATAGCATCATACATTTCTGCAAGGAAATGTGCTTTGCATTAGGGGAAAATTCTAAGGAAAGTGATCAGAGCTTATTCCACCTTTACAACGAGTTGTCTAGTGTTGCACTACGTGCGCTGCAAACTTGACTTACTTGTCTATTTGCTTACTTGGGAAAAAGGATTAAAAACCTAGCTTATAAAATTGCTTGGTATCTTTAACATGGAAACATCTCATTTATTCTCATAGGAATAATTTCACAAACTTCTCACCATCTTGGTCACGCACCTCTTTATTTTCTCTACCCTTTCCTCATTGCCAAGAGATCAAGGTAACTAAATTCATGCACAGTATTTTCACATATGGCTTTAAATCTCTTATAAATAGATATAATAGCTTTCTTTTCTGTACATGTTATTGTCTTTTTTTGTGATCGTTTGGGAATATCCCAATGATTCAGTGAGCAATTTTGCCTGTCCTCTAATCTTTTGACTCCTTGTTCAACATCATTCCTGATCCTTAGCCTCAAAGTGTCAGTCCACTTTCATCAATATACATGGCTTGTACACTTTTATTAAGCATATAACCTTATACTTTGCTACATGAAGTGGTTACCATTATCTTTTGATTACACTGTCAGTCAGTTTAAATCATCCTGCAAAATCTTTGCAATACCTCTGTTGTCTTCCTTGCTTTTGCATCACCACTAAATAACTGAATATTCCTTCCCCTCAAATCATTTCCTATTATCATTAATGTACATATTAAACAGCAGTGGTCCCTGTATAGAAGCATATTGCATGCTACTTATCTTCTGCTTTCTCCTTGATTCTATTACGCCACTCTGTCAGTCCATCAGCTGTCCTTTTATTCATGTGATCATTTTCATATCAATTCCTGTTTACCTAATTGGGTTATGTGGAGTATGCCGACAAATGCTTGTTAAATTTAACATTATCAATAGCCATTTAATTTATACATATTGGCTGTCACTGGGAAAAAAAAAAACTAAGACAAGCCCTTCCCTTGACAAAACCATTCTGTTCCCCCCCCCCCCCCCCATCGTCTTTAACCCTGTCTTTTCCAATACCTTAACCATTACTGTTCAGGTACTGACTGGTCTATAATTGCTATTTCTGTCTCTGATCTCCTTTGCAACAAACTATTTTCCCTCCCTTGGGGACCTTACTGGAACTCTGACTTATATTCAACAGCTTTGTCAGAGGAACTACAATTTCTATTGTACCTTCTCAGAATACATGGGCCAATATCTCATCCAATTCTGTAGCTTTGTTCACATTGAAAATTTGTAATATCCTAACCACCTATCATTTATCTGTCTCATTCTCACATTAATTACTGCATTATGAGAGTGATCATGAGGTACTTGTTTGGAAAGTGATGATACAAAAAAAAAAATGTTACTGTCAAAAATGGATACATGTGGAAGTATAAAGCAGGTGATTATAGGAAGCTCTGTAGTCACTTAGCATCAGTATGTTGGCTAGACGAGCGGAGCAGAAAAGATGTTGATAATGCATGGAAACTCAAGTCAGTAACTAACAAAATCAATGTATGACTGCATACCAAGGCTTAAGTGAGTAAATAGAGTAGGAGTGAAATGGATGAATGGTGAAACCAAACAAACTGTGCTGGAAAAGAAAATGTTATGGAGGAGGTACAAGAGAGTTGGTGGTGATTGGATCTATGAAGAGTATAAAGCCCAGGCTAGAAAGGTGACGAACATGGTAAAGAAAGAAAAGGTGCAGTATAAGAGGAGATTGATTGATCAGGACAAGGAATTCAAAGGATTCAAAGAATTAATTCAAAGGAATTTTTCCACTATATGGCAAGCAAGAGGAAGAATAATTATGGGAGATTAACACTGGTGGAATTATTGAATGAGCACTTTATCAGCATATATCATACTGGTGTAAATGATGCCGTGCGATATATAGAAGCAAGGCAAGTATTAGGAGAATTGGAAGTGTATTAGGCATTGGTTGGGTTAGATGTTAATAAGGCTGTGGGAATGGATGACATATCACCATGTATTCTTAAGGAATGTGCACCACAGTTGGCTATGCCCTTGTTCTGGTTGTTTAATGAAAGACTTGCAGTGGGTAAGATTCTTAAGGAGTGGAAAGAAGGCCAGATAGTACCACTCCACAAGCATGGTTCTAATACAGAAGTCTCCCACTATAGGACAGTCTGTATAACTGTGGTTGTGGTTAAGGTTGTTGGAAAGATTGGTAAGAAACAGAATACAGAATTGGGTTGATGGACATAGCATTCTTTATGATGGTCAGCATGGATTTATTAACAATTTTAGCAATTTACTTGCATTTTATGATAAGTAACAAGTGTGTTAGATAAGGGAGAATCATATACAGCGATATTCTTGGGCTTTGCAAAAGCATTTGATAGATTACCACATGATAAGTTGATGTGCATGCTGCAGAGAATGGGAATTGGTGGGTGCACTATGATATTTGTATATTGGTTAGACGGATTGGAGATTGGCTCTCTGAATGTTACACAACCAGCAGGTTGTGTATGATGGAGCATTGTCTCCAAAAAGGAGAGTAACCAGTGGTGTGTCCTAGGGTTCTGTTCTTAGTCCCCTGCTATTTAACTTGTTTGTAAACAATATATCATGTAGACTGACTGGGAATCTTCAGTTTTTTGCTGATGTTAATTCCCTTCAGGAAGATTTGAATAGAAATTTTACTTGGACAAAGGAGTGGGGTTGTAGTTTTAATATCAATGAGTGCAAAGTGTTGCATTTTGGAGTGCAGAAATATAAGGCTGTGTACTATGTCGATAGTGCCATACTGCAGGAAGTGGATGAGATTAGAGATTTGGGAGTGATGGTTGACAGTAGACTGAAGTTTAGAGGGCATATTGCTAGTGTTGCAAAGGCTGCACGTTGTAGTGCTGCTATGATAAGAAGTACTCTAACATTAGAGATAAGGAAGTGGTCAAGCACTGATCAGACCACACTTGGGCTATTGTGCTCTGATCTAGTCACCTGGTTTTCAGCTTGATGTGGAGATGTTGGAGAGGGTCCAGAGGTGAGTGACTAAGACAATGTCAGGACTTTGGAATATTGTCTATGGAGAGGGATTGAAAAAATGAATTGCAGTGTTTGGTCGATAGGGGAAAAGAGGTGATATGATAGAGACATTTAAGTTAGTGAGAGGATTTTATCAGATTAATCCAGAGGGAATTATAAAGAGAGTAGAAGGTGAGAGTGGAAGAACAAAAGGTCATCCGTGGAAGTATGTAAAAGTGTGGTGTAGAGGAATGTGAGAAGCTGATTTTTTACATGGAGAATTGTCAGTGAATGGAATTAACATCTAACCCAAGCAACACTTGATGCATCTCTTATTCTTTCACCTTTAATTCTGCTAATTCTTTTCTCCTTTCTGCATGTTGCACAGCATCATTCATGCCACTATGATGTACATTGATGAAGTGTTCATTAAATAATTCCACTGTATCATTTGCTATGGTGACTCTGCTACCATAACTATTGACTAGCACCAACCTGCCATAATCATTTTTCTTCTTGCTCCACATAGCAGAAAAATTCTCTTGGATTGGTTTTGACCTGGCTGGCCAATTCCCCCCCTCTACATATTCTACTTTTTCCTTTTTAACCATGCTTATCACCATTCTGGCCTGCATCCTATATTCTTCATGCATTTGTTCACTTCAAACTGTCTTGTACTTCTTCCATAACTTCTTTTGCAACATTGCTTGCTTGATTTCACCATTCATCCACCCTACTCTATTTATTCACTTAACTCTTGGTATGCAGTTATGCACTGCCTGTGTTAGACACTGCCTTATCATTTCCCATGCACTGTCAACATCTTCTCTACACAATTTGTCAACCCAACATATTGATGGTAGTTGACTATGGAGCTTCTGATAATCCCACCTTATAGTTTTACATATAGATCTTCTTGATAACAACTTCTTCCTTTTTGACTACCTTCCAAATCAATAGTTCACGATCACTTTCACCAATAGGCAACAGTACTGATATCTCATTCACAACCACATCTTGTGAGTATATCATCAAATCTAACACTGATAAACCTCATGTTGCAATCATCACATCCAGCTTTAGTTAGTTATCCCACAGAAACTCAACAGATTTACTCTCCTTGTTATTATGCACTATCTCTTCTTTCTAATTCACATTCCAATAATTAAAATCTCCCATTAGGATCATCTTTTTATTTTCCTAATTTGTCTAAACATTTCACAGTCAGTATTCTCCACATTCCCTGCGTATAACAACATCCTATTAGATTTTATACTCACTAAAATGTATTGTTCACTCAGATGATTTGTGTATTTAGAAAGACGCATTCTAGGAGATACCAAATTTTTTGTTTGGTGGTATAGACTGCCTATATTATGCAATATTTACCAGGGAGAGATAAAATTCTGTCTCTATTTACTATGAGAGGTTTTTAAATGGTTCCATTCTCTTAGTACAGTGTGGTCTTAGTCAATTGCAGGGATGACTGGAGAGCAATCCCAGGGTAGTGAAGGCCAACTCAAGGCAGTTAATTCAGATAAGGCTAACTACCTGGGTATCATTCATCTTTCTGGTTTAGTTTCAATTGGTCTTTTGGTGGTTCATCTGCATGGGACTGGTGAAAAAGAAAAAATGATAGCCTTTGGCTATATGATGATATAAAAGAGCTGAGGCCTTTTTCTCTATCTCTTATACTGTCTGTCATTTCTTTCTCCTAATATTATCAGGATCTCATGCATTCATGGTTACAGGGTTGACACTGGGGAGTTCTTTCACTTGGTTGGACATCGGGAAGGAGTGATGACAAGAGGCCATCCCTGGAAGTTACGAAAGGAAACTGTGAGCAAGAGGGTGAGGAGTGGTTTCTTTGCATGGAGGGTGGTTGAACCGTGGAATGCATTGCCTGATGGAGTGGTGAAAGCGAGAACGGTCAATGAGTTTAAGGAGTGGTATGATAGACTTTGTGTTTCTTAGGGGGGACCTCCCCTCGATGAGTCTTGACAGACTTTATGTTCTTAGGAAGGACCTCCCACAATGAATCTTTCGACTCCATGGAGGCCTGAATAATAATAATAATAATAATAATTCCCTATACTAGCTACTTTAGGTCTATGATGAGTACCCTTTTACTTTTTCACCTTAATTAAGGTCACCTTGGCTATAGAACCATTAATGCAAAAAAAAAAAAAAAAAGTTCAATATTGCTCTGCTATTAGAGGAATAACTGCCTCACTTATGTCACATCCAATCAAGACAATTATTTATGCAGATGATATATTTATCTCAAGAAGTACTGACTTGTTCTATTTGTTTTTTGAATTAGTAGAAGAATTCATTGTCATTAGCAATCATGGCCATTTTTCTCAATTCTGTCCTATCATACTGAAGCAGAAGACTTAGTTTTGACTGTCTCACTGTTCATTTTTTGCTTCTTTCAACTAGTCTTTCATATCCTCTCTCCTTGCCTATTTCTTGCCTCGACTGGTGTCGAGGCAAGTGAAAAGATGTACTAGCAGGTGAAAAGTTGTACTGTCAGAGAGCTCTTGAAAGCTTTGTGATTTTTGTTGCTTTATTAAGTGTTTTCTTAGATTTAATTGTGTATTTTTAGTATATTATTGTAGTTTTATTAGTATAGTTATTGTACTGAAGTGTTTTATAACATAATTTCATAGAAAATATTAGTTTTTACTACTCTTGAAAATGCGCCAAAAACTCGTCGTAACAAGGCAGGGACTAAAGCTAAAGTTGCTACTGAGGAGAGCATTTGTCCTGAGCAAAAACACTGCTGCAGTGATGATAATTTATCTGAGGATACGCTGACATTAGAAATAGCTCGGTTAAAAGAAATTATTAGGAAATCGACCAGGGAATTGGAAAAGGTGGAAAAACGTTTGTTTAAACTTCGACAGGATAAGAAAAAGGATGAGAACAACAACAGGCAGGAAAATACTGAACTTGGTAATCAAAGTATTAATAACAACAAGGTAAGTCAGTTAATATCTAAAAAAAGAGGTAATATGGTATGGTCACTCAATTTTAAAATTTGTGATTGCCAAGGGAGTCACCATTTCTAGTTTCCCGGGAGGGAAAATTAAAAATATGACAAACGTAATTGAACATCAAAAAAAAAAAAAGAAATGGTAGTGCTGGTAGGTACAAATAATTTAAGTGGTGACAAACGTAGTATGAGAGAAGATATGAAAGGTCTGTTGGAAGAAGCGAGAAAGAAATGTGAAAGAGTAAAAATTGTAGGATTACTACCTAGATATGATAGTACTGAGTTAAGAAGGAGGGTGATGATAGCAATTGATTTCATGCGCAGGCTATGTAGAAGATATAGATGTGAGTTTTTAGACATGTGGGGTTTGCTTGATGGCAGAAAATATTTGTATAAGAATGATGGCCTGCACCTGAATTCATTTGGGATCAGAAGCCTGGAGAAATTATTTCTTGGTATAAGACTTAATGCAGAGAGTAAGGGAAACTAGATCATCAAGGGAGGAATGGGGAAAATGTGTGTGGAAGTTGTTATGGTATACACACGTGATAAAGATATAAATGCCTTTGAACATGGTTATGTATGTGGCAAAGGAGTGGAAAAATATGCTTTGGATTCGGACCTTTTCAGTATGTCTGGGGAGGGAAAAGAGAAAATTCTAGAACAAGACCAAATACATTGCATATCTAATTATAAGAATAGGCTAGGTTGTAATTTATAATGTCTATACACAAATGCCAGGAGCATTAGAAACAAAGGGGTTGAGTTTGTTGCTATATTGAATACGATGTGGCCTAAGATTGTTGGCATTAGTGAAACCTGGCTATCACAATCAGATATGGTAAGTGGGATCGAGTGTAATGTGTATACTATTTTTAGGAATGACAGAAGAGTTAGGAGAGGAGGAGGAGTGCTACTAATGATATCAGATGACTTAAGTCCAGTTAGGGTAGAAATACAAGAAAACAATGATGGTAATAATGTCTCATGTAGCGATGAGTTTGAGTCTATTTGGTGTGAAGTGGAGGTTAACAGAATGAAATATATGGTGGGGTGTTGCTACAGACCTGGCAGCTCAGTTGTAGGGGACGAAGAAATGCATCGCCAATTTAGCCTTATGAATACATCATTATGGGTGACTTCAATTTTTCCGAACATTGATTGGGTAGAAGAGAAATCTCATGATCAGAAAGAACAGGAATTTATTGAATTGTTGCGAGATAACTTTCTCAAGCAGCATGTGAAAGAAGGAACTCGAGGTCAAAGAGTGTTGGATTTGCTCATAGAATCAGAAGGGATCTCTGTCAAGAATATGGCTATTTTACCACCATTTGGTGACAGTGATCATGCTGTTCTTTCTCAGGAAGTATCTACCTGTATTGAAGCTCTGATTAAATCAGGCTACATGGTGAATTACAAAGCTGGAAATTATGATCAACTTATAAGAATACTATGTTTGATCCCATGGTATCAGTTACTAAATGGAAAAAATGTCAGCAATGCATGAGAATCTTTGAAAAAGTGCTTGAATGAGGCGGTATCTGAATGTATCCCTAGTGTTCGAAGAATAAATAGGTTGGGAGTGAAATGGGTGTGCAGCCTTATTAAGCTAGAGATCCACAAGAAGAAGATGATGTGGAAAAAAATATCATGAGAGTGAGAGGAGTTATGTAATATATAAAGCTCAAGCCAGAAAAGTAAGGAGTATTATGAGACAAGCTAAAACGGAGTATGAAAAGAAATTAGCGATGCAAGCTAAAGGTAATCCAAAAGAATTTTATCGTTATGTCGCAAGCGAAAGAAAGAATGAACGGGAAGAATAACTTTATTGAATGCAGATGGTACACATCTGCATTCAATACAAGTGTCTGAAGCTAAGAAGATTGTTCAGTTAATGAATGCTCACTTGGCTAAGATATATCAACCAGGTGTATGTAGCATGGTGCACAGTGCTACTGCTATGTTGGATGAAGAGTTAGAGGTTCGTGAAAATGAGGTTGAAGAGCTCTTGCATAACCTGGATAAGAATTTGTCAATAGGGACAGATAGAATATCTGCCTGCTTGTTAAAGGAATGTTCAGCTGAATTGGCTAGGCCTTTCACAGATTTGTATAACTTGAGTCTCAGCTCAGGAATGATACCACAGGAATGGAAGAATGTATGATAGTTCCATTGCACAAGGGTGGTGCAAAATCTGATATGTCTAATACCGACCTATTAGTATCTCTGGTGTGGTAGTGAAGATTTTAGAGAAGTTGGTAAGAACTCGCTTACAGAAATGGGTAGACAAGCATTTTATACTCTGTAGGGAACAGCATGGGTTTACTAAAGGAAGGTCATGTTTTAGCAATTTGCTAAAATTTGTATGAGCAAATTTTAGCAAATTATGAGCCGGGCAAACGAAAATGGCTGTCAATTTAATGTTAGTAAGTGTAAAGTTATGCACTTTGGTGTGATTAGAGTTCCAGCTGTATATTATATTAGCGGTAGAGCCGTTTCTACATTTCGCAGGGCCTTGTGCGAAATGGAAAAGCAGGACCCCTGAAAGTTAGTAACTTTTATGGAAATTTTAAATGGATATCTTGTTAATTAATTTATTAAATCAAATATGAAAAATATTTATACACATAAATAAACAAGTATGCTCTTTAGCATCAATTTAAGTAAAGGGAAAAAATCAGTTAAAAAATAAATGTTTGTATGTACATGATATATTATTTTATTATGCAAGTATACATTATCATATAAATACGCCAGAACAATGATTTATTTAATAATATAAATAATAATATAAAATATAAAAAAAAAATTATTTTTACTATAAAGAATGAAATATATGTATAACTTATAAGATTTAAAAGAAATCTTAATATATTAAATTTTATTTAACCTAATGCGCTTATCAATAAAATCATTTATAACGCTATCAAAATGCAAATTTTTTGCAATTTCATGCTCTATAGATATTATTGCCAGGGACGACAAACGTTCTTGAGACATAGAAGATTGCAAATAGGTTTTTATTAATTTTAATTTGGAAAATGACCTTTCTGCTGATGTGACTGTAACTGGACTGGTCAATAATATTTTAAATGTTGTAGTAATATTTGGATAAATATCTGACAAATTATTTGCAATTATGAATTTTAAAATATTAATGGTTGCATCTAATGGAACAATATTTCTAAAAATAATTAATTCATTGTAAAATTCAGATTCATCAATATCTGTATTTAATTTTTGATACAGCTGTTTGTAGCAAAATTTTAATTCATTTTTGTATTAATTTCATATCATAAAGAAATCCAAATGATTTTTCGTGAATTTCATACAATTCAAATCTTTTTTTGATCTAAAATTACAAAAAAGAAATTTATCCTAAAATTATCTTTGTTATCATCTATGTATGATTCATCAGGTGTTTCATAATCAAAAAATACTTTTCTTCAACATACTCGACTTTCTTTAAATTTAATTTCTATTTCTAATAGATTTGACAGTTCTTTAGCAATCTCAAAACACCTATCAAATCCTGATATTCTCTGCTCTTCAAAGTACTGCACTAACTCTTTAATATGCTTAGTTGCTACGTCTGTGGGAATTTTTGCATTTTGTAATACTTTACTTACTAAATTAACTTTTGACAAAAGCTCATACCAAATTACAAGCCTTAGTATAAACTCAAATGAATCTATTTGTTCATATATAGTATAATAAATAAAGCCTTAGTATAATACTATTCTGTATATAGTACTGATTCTATTCTACATTCCCATCTTGTATCACATAACGGTTTTGGAGTTAATTGTTTAACAGATTTCTTTAATATGTCCCAACATGAAGTTGAGGCAGCAAATAATGTATATATTTTTTGTATAACATTAAAAATATTTATTGCTATAATTGAATTTGCAACATCCCCTAAAATCAAATTTAAATTATGACAGGAGCAAGGAGCATAAAATGCCTTTTCGTTTTCATTTAAAATGTAAGCACGGACTCCCTTATATACTCCTTTCATATTCGCTCCATAATTATACCCTTGTCCTCTATAATCGGACAATTTAAGATTTTATTTATTCAAAAGTGATTTTATATTTTCATATATACCTTTACCAGTAGCGTCATTAGTTGTTAAAAACGTGAAAAAGTGTTCACGAATTTCAATATCTGCTTCAAATATATGTAAAAATCTAAAAATTACTCAAATTTGCTCCTGATAACTAACATCAGGAGTACAATCGAGAATTATTGAATAGTACTTTGCCCGTTGTATCATATTTACAATATTTTGTTGAATTTTGGTTCCCATATCAACAATTAATTCATTTTGCACAATGGGTGATAGATATGAATTTTGTTTCTTACCTATAATTTTTTCTCCCGAACATCGCATTAAATGATCTTTTAAAAGTGGATCAAATTCTGCAATTAATTCTATGATTCCAAAAAAATTACCGTTATGGGCTGTGTACAAAGTATCGGATGTAAGTTCGGATAAATAAAGAATTGCTGCTACTATTCATCTAAAACATTTCTTAACCGTTCTGCTTCAAATTTTATGACATTTTGATTTGTCTGATCAATTGTATCATGATTTTTTAAATTACATTCCATTTGTGTCCATGAATACATGCATTTCATGTGCACTGGATTTCGTTCGTGCGACTTTAATCTTTCACTTACATGTCGCCAGTCATAAAAGCCATTATTAGATAAAAAATTATCATCAGAAGAAAATAATTTGCAACAAAAATAAAAAATAGAGTTGGAAGAGTTTGAATATACAAGCCATTTTCTGTTTTGCTTCCCTCCGTTTGCAATTGTCCTAACATAGTGAGCTAGGAAAAACACCTCTTGTTGTCATCTTTTGGAAAATCATTTTCAGTTGAAGGAGATGGTGGACCACATTGTACAATTTGTGTTAGTGTTGCATTGTTCAAAATTTTGGGCCATGTTGCTGGATCATCAATAGTAAATAGTTCACCTTCCTCTGGTGTCTCAGTTTTAGGATATTCAATACTCATTGTTTGACCAAATGCCTCATGTTCTCCACTTCCTTTGAGTATTTCAGAGCTCTCGTTATTAATTAATGTTGAATCCGAAGAACCGTTTGTAGTTATTTCAGAACTCCCGTTATCAACTGATATATGTGAACAAATATATGAGTTCAACTTCATAAATTTAAACAGTGAATTTCTTTGATATTCCTCAGCCGCTTCTTTTTCTTGTTTTCACTTTCATTTTTCATGCCAACTTGGGTATTTTCTTTCATAATAATCTCTCTCATGACCAGTCATACTTTAGAATTAAATACAATATTCTAAATTATATAATTAACTTATTAATTATAAAATAAGTTAATAAATTAAAACAAAATTACTTACCTGATAAATAAATTATATCTAAAATAGATAATATTAGAAAATAAATAAATCTAATATAGATTGAAAACTGCTATTGAATAAAAATTCTGATGTCAGATAACCAGAAACCAGTTTACAAAATATATTTTTTAAGATGTTTTGCAAGTAATGTCACATAAAAAAATTGCCATAACAATTCATATATACTTGTTCATAAAATCATAAACTAAAATCAAAAACTCCTTAAAATTATTAAAAACACCTGTTTTTAAATGCACTTTTCCTTATTTAACACTATGTTGTACGACAGTGGTGGCGAACCTTTTTATGTGTGCATGCCAAAAGTTCACAAATCGAGTTGCTGACATGCCAGCGCATTCCAAATATTTACAAATCAAGTTGCTGATGTGCCGTGAAGTTTTTAATAGGGCAAAAATTATTTCAAAATTAATTGCAGAATTTTATTGAGACAAGTTTAAAAATTAACATAGAATTTCATAAAAATGAACTCATAATTTGGCATACACATTGTCGTATACAAATCAATATTAACCTATTATCAATTTATTAATTTATCAATATCAATATATTAATTTATTAATGAGATTTTTGCTGTTGTACATTAGATGCCAAATGCTTTATATCAGGTTCATATTTTGTCACTGTTAGTAATACACATGCCGAATGAGATTCATCAGTCATTCTATTTCTTAAACTATCTTTTATAAAATTCATTTCGAAAAATAATGACTCACAAGCATATGTAGAGGAGAAAATTGATAATATAGCCATTGCTAGTTTTTTTTTTTTTTTTTTTTGTTAAACAACAAAAGGTTTCAGGAATGGCATTCCAGGTTTTATATATTTCCTCTTCTGCATTCTTTTTAATTGCGCCCAATAATCGTTCATTTTCCATTATTTCCAAGTCATTTCTCAAATCGACAAACTTTTGTTTCCATATAGAACTAGATTGAAAATCGATTAATTGCATTTCTCTATCTTCCAAATTCAGCCACTCGAAAATCTTGAAGAAAATTCGTTGATTATCACCTGAATAACTCTAGAAAACTATTTAAATTAAGGTGATATTAAATCCCTCATTGTTTTAAAGCCGAATAAGAAACTCAAAGATAGGAATCAAAGAGTTTCATGCCGAATATAGCAAACTATAAAAGTTTCGGCAGATTGTAGCGTATACTAAAACACGTAGTTCAACACTAGGGAAACTCGTAGCAGAGGAGGTTATAGTTCTGATCACTATTATCAGAACTTTACCCTCCTCTGCTACGAGTTGCCCTAGTGAAAAGGAATAGATATTTACAACTGCGTTGCAAATATCTATTCCTTTTGTTGTTGTTGTTGCTAAATGTTAAACTTATCAATTCTTCTTTGATATTATTCCCAACAGAATAACGAATAAAAATTGCTAAACAAGCTGATCAAGTTATGTCAGTACTCTCATCAAGACAAAGAGAAATTAAACTAGAAGATTTTATATCTATTTTTGCTGATGAGTTATATTTTTAGCCATTTCTATGATTCTATCTTTCACTGTGTTTTTAGCCAAAGGCATATCTTTTATTATTTGAATAATTTTTTCCTTGTTTTCAAAATCTTCAAAGAGAAAACTGGTGTGCATTTTAACCATGCTTCTTTTATATATTCCCCATCACTAAAAGGTTTCCCGTGTTTGGCAATTACATTTGAGGCAAAAAAACTAGCAGCAGTTATATTTGAACGACTGCCGGTAAATTTCATTAGGGTTGTTGACTGGATATTCCTATTTTTAATTGTCCGAGCAATAAATTCTTTCTGTTCGTCCTTGCTTTTCTCAAGGAGCGATTTATGGTTTGTCTCATAATGCCGTTTTACTGACAACGTTCTGCACAGAACTGTCCCGGAACATAAAACACATATTGCTTTATTATCTTTGTTAATCATGCCATACTCTTCAGTCCACCAGCTTTGGAACTCTCTGCTGCTTGACTGTAATAATTTTCGTTTTCTATTTTCGCCAGCCATGTTCAGTAGAACTGTAACGAAATAACTCAAAACTTAAATCAAATGCATTTTTTATAGTTTCAAAAAAATCAACATTTTATTATATGCCTAAATTAAATTATCTTTATAATTCCCATTTACAGTAGCAAAAACAAAACAGTGCACACATGCAACAATAATGCATTTGCGGCTGCTTATTTCTACCTACTGGCGGATGCTCGGTGCGAAATGCATAATGAACACACGTGCGATTAGAAAAGGGAAAAAGTCAGGTAATCCTAAGGACCAGTCGTTCTCGATTCTTTTTCTATGAGACTGCATTTTTACTGTATTTATATTTATTCTTACTGTATTAGAGGGTCCAGTCCCAACAAACTTGCTCGTAAATACCGTTCCCATTTTTTTAAAGTTCATACATTAAAGTAACGTTTAATGTTGGATTTAATATCCACTTAATTTATATAATTTTGCATCGCCGATGTGAAGCCTTTTGGCTATTTATTTTAAAGTATTAATAATTAATTATGGAATAATCATAAAGAGTATTAGTACACTTATGTATACGGTGTAGCATGTTGAGAAATATAAAAGTACACATTTAAATTAGTTATTGATCACAGGACTAATGCTACAATATTGTAGTTTCCTCAGGCCAACATCATTAAATTAACTTGTGGTAAGTTTCATTGACATATCCCATTCTGATCACCAAAAAATTTATAATATTATTCAGTATAAAATTGACTATTGTATTATTAAATTGATTTTAATGATGTTGGTTTGAAAAAAAAAAAAACGGTAGTGAGAAAAATATTTATGCATTGTAACTCACCATAGAAGTCAGCAGAGCAGGGGAAGCAGCAGAAGGATGTCGACTTGTCAGAGAACGCTTGCAGCCGAATATAACTTGTCCTCACGTATAACTGGCACCCCTGATTTCACTTTACGAAAAAAGACATTAAAACGTTTTGCATATATACCTCCTGCACAAAAACAACATGCCTTCCCCAACAGCCATTATATACTGTAGATGCAAGAAAAAAAAAATTAGTTTTATTGTATCCCTGAATAAGGTACAGAGGCTTTTGCAGTCTGTGTAATATATTTCTCAACAAATAGTGCAATTAGAGATAGCTGGAATAGAAAGGTGCTAACTAATGAATCACATGTACCCCTCTCACAGAAACTATGCATAGATGCAAGCAAAACCATATATTGCACTGGAAACACAATGTCTAACTAAAACTCTTGTCTAATTTTTCAATTACATGAAATAAGTGTTTGTTTGATTGCATTTGAAATTCTCGATGTCATTGGGACAGATCACAAAGGCTTACTTCAAATAAAATTCTACCACAAATTGAAACATGTCATATAATGCTTGTGTGAGTTCCCCTTCCAGCTCAAACGCAAACAAGGCAATAAAAATCAACCAAGGGTTGAAACTTTGTATGAGTAGAGCCCCACCGGTAATGAGAAGTTCTGTCGGAACGATAAATGACACCCCGTCGTGAATGTCTTAAAACTAAGAAATATACAGTATAGTGAATGTTGTTATGACAGATGCTATGGAATTCGGTTGAAGAGAATTAGCATTTGAACTCAAAAATCGGTTCCATTTGTCTTTAAAGGGTCGCGTGATCTTTTGTTAATACCACACCAATAAAATTCATGTGTTCATAGCTACTCTCTCCTGTAAAACAAAATTTAACTTGTACGTATTGTAACAATTAAAAAAAAGGTTGAATAATTTATAAGCGTATAAAAGGATACCATATGTAAATCGTTGAAGTGCCAGCAAAATCTCGGGCATGCCATAAGTTTGCCACCTGTGTTGTACGATATTGTTATATATCTTAGAGTAGTTTCAAATACTACCACTCTAGCACTACAATCTTATTTCGCTTACTATAACAACAATAGTTGGTTGTAAAATTATATATATATTTTTTCTATATAATAATCTTTTTTATATAATAATTATAATATTAATTTATATAATAATTTAAAAAAATTAATTTTATTTTTTCAATTTTTTGCGGGGGCCCTATGCCACGGCACAGTATTGGTGGATAAGAATTTAAAGTTCAACGGTCACATAGCAAAAGTTGCAAATACAACTCAGAGGATAATTGCTATGTTGAAGTGAACCTTGACATGTAAGGATAAGGAAGTAATTTTGCCTCTTTATAAGGCTTTGATAAGACCACACTTGGATTACTGTGCGCAGATTTGGTCTCCCGGGGTCTAAGGGGATAAAGAAGCTGTGGAAAGAGCGCAAAGAAAAGTTACAAAGATTATATCCAGAAATTATGGGATTTAGATTATGAGGACAGATTGCGAGTATGTGGATTACAGACTCTGGTTAACAGGAGAAAGAGGAGTGATATGATAGAGGTCTATAAACTTTTGAATGGGTGTTATAGTATTTCAACTGATGAAATTTTTTGTTATATGGAAGACGAGAAGAGAACACAGGGGCATCCATGGAAATTAAGATTGTTCTCAGTTAAGAAAGGGTTAATAGCTAGGTTTTTCTCCTAGAGAGCAGTGAGTGAGTGGAATAATTTGCCCTTACGGGTAGTGAGTGCATCTAGTGTGAATGAATTCAAGTGTAGGTATGATAGCTGGGTTGGGTAATTTACAGCCTCCCCTCCCTGGAGGTCTCGGATAATAATAATAATAATAATTATTATTATTATGGAATCTCCATACAATACTCTTTCCTTATTCCCAGTTTCTTGATCTTTCATATTTTTCTGATTCACTTTTAGTTTCATTCTCTGTTCTGTTGCACCATATATGCCATCATTACTCCAGTTGCTTGAGCTCACATTTTGCCCTCTGAAGGATTCCACATAAGCATTCTATTTCTTTTCTCATTACCATCTCACTGTTCACATTATTTTTAGTCAGATCTTTCATTCACATTTCATCCACTATTGCTCACTCCTTTGACTACATTCTCTACCACACTTTCACTATACTGCGTAACATAGTTAATATTAGTCACTTCATTCTTCCTTTTTCGAAACACTTCACATTTCTTGTATTCAATCAAACATATCCTCTATATATATATATCCTGATGCACTATTTGTAGTAAGTACATTGAAAATACACACACACATACACTACATCAAATGATCACTCATTTGAAATCATAGTGTGTGTATATATATGTATATGTCTTGACTGCTGTTTTTCTCATACTCATTGGCACCATTTAGAATGCATTTTAAACAGCGTTTCGTAATAAGATTCATAATTTAACAAACATGCTCAACTATAAAGTCCAAAATAAGGGAAATACCACATAATGATTAGTGATATTGCAAATATTTACTTATCTGTCTAACAGATAAGCTTAGGTGTTGATGGTTATTCATGACTTATTTTTCACAGTATTAACAACACCACAAACACTTTTATCAACAAAGATGTTTTATTAACGCTTATATTTCGCTGATTTTCAACTCAGCATCATCAGAGCACAACACGTAAATGCGACAGTGAGTGAGTAATACAATATAATTACAAAAGATCTAAAGTCCTATTTTTTGGCGCCTTCTAACAAAAAAAAAAAAAAAAAAAAGCAGTTAACCAAAAGTTTTTCTTAGGATAACTGTCTCCCAAATTTTTGGAAAATTAATGCAACCATATATGTTAAGGTTGGGAGAATTCTTCAAAGCCATTGCTGACTCAAAAAATAATCTTTCAGATCTATAACGACTCCTAAATAGCGCATTCGTTTTCCTCCATCTAATCCTGTGTGAAGGAGTGTCCAAAGCGTGGTCTGCCAGTCCCAACTTGCCATAGTAATAGTAGCGAATGTATCTTTCATGTTCTTCCAGGCGGATGTTCACTGATCTTCCTGTTTGCCCATAATAGGCCAAGTCACAGTCACACGGAACTTCATACACTCCTGGGTGTGCTAAAGGGTGAAGTTTATCCTTAAGTGAGCAGATCAGAGTTGCCAGCTTGACATGAGGTTTTTCTATTTAATAGGCCAGAAAGCCTACACACACAGGAAGATACCTACATAAACAATCACATCATCATCATCCAGTCGAATAGTACAGCATTTTAAAAACACTTACACACAGAGCCAGAGTCATTTGTTCTAACGATACAGCTCTGACCATTGAACTCCTGTGCCATACGTTCTTAGCCAATGGCTACAATCCCTACAAAATAGACAAAATACTACATAGGCCCATTACTCTGCCCTCCCCTAATACACAAGAATACAACATGACCATTTCTATTCCCTATATCAGAGGTACATCAGAAAAGATAGCCAAAGTATTGTTGAAACATGGCCTTCCCACCACTTTCAAACCTCATGTCAAGCGGGCAACTCTGATCCGCTCACCTAAGGATAAACTTCACCCTTTAGCACACCCAGGAGTGTATGAAGTTCCGTGTGACTGTGACTTGGCCTATTATGGGCAAACAGGAAGATCAGTGAACATCCGCCTGGAAGAACATGAAAGATGCATTCGCTACTATTACTATGGCAAGTCGGGACTGGCAGACCATGCTTTGGACACTCCTTCACACAGGATTAGATGGAAAACGAATGTGCTATTTAGGAGTCGTTATAGATCTGAAAGATTATTTTTTGAGTCAGCAATGGCTTTGAAGAATTCTCCCAACCTTAACAAATATGGTTGCATTAATTTTCCAAAAATTTGGGAGATAGTTATCCTAAAAAAAAAAACTCCTGGATAACTGCGTTTTTTTTTTTTTTTTTTTTTTTTTTTTGTTAGAGGGTGCCAAAAAAATAGGACTTTAAATCTTTTGCCTTTTGCAATTATATTGTTTCACTCACTCACTGTCATGTTTACAAGTGTGTTGTGCTCTGATGATGCTGAGTTGAAAATCAGCGAAATATAAGCGTTAATAAAACATCTTTGTTGATAAAAGTGTTTGTGGTGTTGTTAATACTGTGAAAAATAAGTCATGAATTTACTTATCTGAATAGTATGCAGTGCTGCTGCTTCAAAGGATGACTCTTATGACACCTTCCCCCACTTTAGAATGAAATGATTACATACTTTGTATCATAATTTTGGTACTGGATTGCAGGAAATTGACAAGGCTAGATGGTTGGAGGTGATTATGGTTAGAGTTGAAATTTAGAGACCATATTTCAAAAGTTAGCAAAATAGCTCAAAGAATTGCTGGATGTTGAAGAGCACATTTGCAAATGCAGGTTATTATAGGGAGGTTATTTCCCTCTTCATAAGCAACTTGGCCACTCTGTACAGATTTGGTCACCTGGGTTTCTTGAGAGATTTAGAGGTGATGAAGAGGATACAGAGCCAAGTCACCAAGCTGGTGACAGGTCTGTGGAATGCTCCCTATGAGGATTGAAGTTATTGGAGTTACAGAGTTTAGTTCACAAGCAAAAGAAAGGAGATATGATAGAAACTTATAAGTTACTAAAGAGATTGAATAAGATTGACAAAAAAGAATTCTTTCAAAATATGAGTAGGAAGAGAATAGAAGGTTCCCCCCCCCCCCCCCCCGGAAGTAGTGTAAGAGTTGGCAGACTATAGATATTTTGCTTGGGGAGGGTGGAATGAGTGGAATGAATTGCCAGCAGTAGCTGAGGGCTCTTATAGTGAACAAGAGATGTGGTAGGTATTGCATGAATAATGGTTAGCTTGGGCCTCACAAAATGAGTCTTTTGACTCTAATAATTTACAGTTGATACCATCTTTGGCTTTGATCACCTTTACCCTTTGAGGGAGGGGCTCCGTAATTTATAAATTATTTTGCAGAGCACATTGGTGGAATGTGCAGCAGACATCAGGTGGAATTTGTCTCCTTTCCTCCATCAAAGCAGCACTGAGTTCAGTGACAGATTAAGTGCATGCTGCTCTGGACCTCAATTGCTGCTCCAATTCGTCCCACAGGTGTTCAGTGGGATTGAGGCCAAGGCAGACATTTGACATCCACCTCTTCATTAATCATTCCATAAAAGCTGCAGCTTTGTGGCATGAGGCATTGTTGTCTTGATAGTAACACAGGTCCATTCCATAAAAATTCCACAGTGTAGGCAGCCCCTGATTATCCAAAATATCAAGCTACTGAGCTGCCTTCATGGAACCATGGACAGTGACCAATGGTTCCACTCCAAACCAGCTGAATGCACCTCACACAATTACTCCTCCATCTCTGAACTTTTCTGTGGGTACAACACACTGTGGTAACAAATATTCATTAGGCTGCTTGCCATCAGACGGGAAACATGCGAACCTTGATTCATCACTCCAGAGTACCGTTTTTCACTGGTCAATTGTCCAGCTCACATGCTCTTTGCAGCCAGATGAGCCACCTTGTTCGTTGTTGTGATGTTCGGCTTGTGTGACACTTCTCTTCCATGGAAATCCAGTAAATGGAGCTTCTTTTGTACAGTATTAGTGCTCACCATGGTATTACTGGTGCTCTGGAACTCATCACAGATGATCTGTGCTGATTGTAGCCGATTTTATGTGCCACTCCTTTTAATACTCTCCTGTTCCTGTTAGTCATTTTCAGCAGCTTCCCTGGGTGTTTTCCTGATCTAGTGATGCCAGAATGTCTCCATTTGTTAATCACATTGCCAACTGTTGATTTCAGATGCTGCAATTGAGCAGCAATGACATGTATGGACATGCAACCAATGTGATACCTCTCTCAAAGTCACTGAGTTCATGTCATGTTGCCATACGGCCTGTATATTCAACTGCTACGATGAAATAGTGCTTTCCACTCTCTGTACACTAGTTTTTATGTTATTAACTAACCTCTAATGTTCCATAACTTCATATAACAGGGGTTCTACTTAGCACAAATATATAATAATAATATATTTGTGCTAAGTAGAATATTTTCTCTGTGTGTTAGGTGTATTAAGTGCTGGGAGAAACTCCCAGCACTTAAGCTGGGAGTTTCTTCCAGTATTTTGTCTCAGTCACTGAGATATCGTCAGGAAGTACAGTATGAGACTTGTAACACACACACACACACACACACACACACAGAGGCAACACAAAATTAAGTGAAACATTTAGACAAAAGACTACGAGAGCAGCCTCGACCATAGATGGCAACACTATCGGCAAGATTTTTTTTTTTTTTTTTTTTAAGTTGGTAGTTTGTTTTATACAACTGTCTGAAGCAAAAGTGTTGTCTGTATCCCTTGAAATGGATAAAATTGAATATCATGCAGTTATAAGTTTTAAAAGAGGTATACCGTGAGTAGACATCTTCAGTACATATGAAGATGCCTGTGACACACAGGCGAAAATTATACTATTAAATAATCTTTGTGAGTTTTTTCCGTTATTAATTTTGTATCGATATGCGGTTATAAAATTCTTTGTAAAAGAAGATTTAATGCCAGAAGAAATTCATTCGAAGTTCATAAAAGTTTATGAGCACTCTTTTCCTTTGTTTTTGACAATTAAGAAATGGGCTTCCAGGTTTAAACATGGCTGTACCAGCTTTGAAGATGATCCACGTGAATATGTTACCCAAAAAAGTGTAACAACACCAGAAATCATTGATCATGTGCACGATATGGTATTGGATGACTGGCAAGTCAAAGTGCATGAAATTGCTGAGACTATAGGCATTTCAAAAGAACGTGTAGGATATATTTTGCATGAAGAATTGCAAATGAAAAAGCTTTGCACAAGATGGGTGCCACACTTGTTCACAGCAGATCAAAAATGCCCTCGCATGAAAATCTCAGAACAGTGCTTGGAGCATTTTAACAAGAATAAAACTGATTTTTTGAGTCAATTTATTTATTTATTTGAGTCAATATGAGACTTGGATTCATCAATATACTCACCATAATCCAAACAGCAGTCAAAACAGTGGACAGAAGCCGGTTGTTCAGCACCAAAGAAGACAAAGTTGGTTCCATCAGCAGGAAAGGTCATGGCAATGGTGTTTTGGGATGCTAAAGGCATTTTGTTTATTAATTATCTTGAAAAGGGTAAAACAATAACTGGGAAATATTATTCCGATCTTTTAACCAGACTAGATGAAAAAATTTGTGACAAAAAGACCCAGTTTGCAGAAGAAAAGAAATCATCTTTCATCAGAACAATGCACCTCCCCACAAAGTTGTTTTGGCAATGGGAAAATTAAGGGATCTGCACTGTGAATTGTTGGAACATCCACCCTATTCCCCAGATTTGGCTCCCTCTGACTTTTATCTCTTCCCAAAACTAAAAGTCTTCCTCGCTGGTCAGTGTTTTTCTTCAAATCAACAGGTGATTGCAGCTTCTAGAGGAGTATTTTGCAGATCTTACTGAGAACCACTACAGGGATGTGATAATGGTGCTGGAGTATCGCTGGAATAAATGTATTAGTATTAAGGTAGATCATGTTGAAAAATAAAAATAATTTTGAAACTATAAATTTGTTTTTTCATTATTAGGCGCCGAGAACTTTTCAGACCACCCTCATAGAATCCTAACTAGGTGGGGTGCTCTCTGTGGGGCAGCCTAGGATGTAAACTGGAATCTTGAAACATTAGTGTTTCTCATATTTTGGATAGTTTTATGCAATCATATTCAAATTAGTCTGATTTCTGAGAGAGGCTACAGATTCGAAAAACAGTCTTTTCTAAATTTATAGCAATTGAGCCTGGTGATCTTCCAATTGATTCTATGAGCCATATCCAAATCATGGTTTACAAAATCTGATTGACCATAGCCATGACTGCAGTTTTGGCTGATCTTCCTGTCTGTCCATAGTAGGCGAAATATGAGAAGAATTAAATATTATTTGTAATCGTTTCTCAGTGCTGTTTCACTCCATTAAGCCTTTTACATAGCATGTTCACTCTGATATTGAAATCTCTCATTACTAAAAAATAGTTATTCAGATGTATTTTATCTTTTATTTTTTGTTAAACTGAATAGAATGCTTTGCTGTCTTCCTTCCTCTGGGACATAGACACTAATTATAGACAGGAAGCTACAACTTATCGGTAATCTTATTTCTTGAATTTTCTTGCTCCTGCATTATGTGTGATATTATTTGAAATTGATTTATAAATAAAAAAAATATTGCTCCTGCCCTCATTGTTTTTGACTCTCTGTAGATCCAGATGTAATTATTATTATTATTTGACACCTCCAGGGAGTCCAAAGACTCATTGAGGGAGTGCACCAACTCTACAACTCGTCTCCCACACTCAATCCACAACTACAACTAACGCAACTACCATCATCATCTACACCACCACCACTAGTATTTTCACAGATAATCACAAACATCCATGCCCATGGAAGGATTATGTTTCATCCAAATCTTTTTTTTCCCCTTTGTTTCTCTTATTACTGCTAATTTGATATTCTTTCAGTTAGTTTTATATAGATCTTTGTGATGAATACTTCTGATATTTCAAGTAGCAGCATTTGAGATATTCTCATTTTTTATTCTTTTTCCTTTCCTTGTCCTCCTCATGTCCTGTTAACCTGTCAGTAGTTTTCCAGCGTGAGAGTTCAATTTCTTCTACCTTGAGACTTTGACATCTGTGAAAATTCTTTTATCTGCTTCAATAACCATGATATTTATGGATAACTGAAAACATGCTCTACACTGAGCTGTGGATAAAGGAATGCAGACTACAGCCTTTGAGCATATAGGCCTACTTGTCAAAAAAAATAAACTTTCCACAGTTTGTTCATATATCTATGTACCTGTGCTTGAATGCAAGCTGACCAGCCATGGTGCATTGATTACATTTTGCTGTTATAATCAAAAATTTGTCTTCATGTGCATGGTAGAATGAGGGTGACATCTGGAACACATTCTGTTGGTTTGAAATGTTGCCCTGAGCCTGGATATAATGCTATGTGAGATTCCAAACTCTGGCAATATCAGTAATTCTGCAGTCTTCTTCAAGCTTCAGCTTCCAATAATTCTTCCCCCACACAAAAACATCTAGATGATGTTTTCATGTGGGAAAAATTTGAGGACATTGCAAGCCATCCAAGTTTGTAACTTTATTTCCTTCACAAAAAGAGCTACCTTAAACACAATTTGCATAGAGCAGCCTTTTGCTTTTTATCCTGTTGAGTGCTACCACCCTTTACATGTGATTCGAAAATTTGAATGTGTGCCTGCTTAATACTTGAAATTGTCAGTTATACAAATTGCCACAAGCTGATTTATCTGAATTTGCAGTTGTAATCTTCAGAAATAGTGTTTGTCCTTAGGTTTTGGACACCAGCGTATATACACACACACACACACACACACACACACACACACACACACACACACACACACACACACAAATAAAGTTAGGAAAGATTGGCATATTTAAAAAGTACTATCTCATGCAAAGAGGATAGACCTAGAGATTTTTTTTTTTTTTTTTAATTTAAAATATCTTCTTAGTGCAACTTTTGCTGTTGAACTTCTTGGGATAGTTTCTCAATATATGGCGAATATGCCGTAATTTTCATTTTCAAACATGACGAAAGACTCATGTTGTTTAGTAGGTTTCTCAACTTACTTTTAATAAAATTCATATTAGAAAATATTTGCTCACAGAAATATGTCGATCCGAAAATCGATAGAAGTCCAAATGCGTATGTTTGAAATCATCGAATGTAAGTGTCCGGTAAACAATTTCACGTCTCAAATACAATCTGATCTTGCTTTTAAGATCTTCTATTTCAGACCATTTGTGTTGTATTGCGAGGGTGGTTTTTTGTCTTTCCAACTCCTCCAGGTCAGCTTTAAGATTTCTAAATTTTGAATTCCACAAATACTGGGTTTTTCAGGGATCCTCTAACTGAAGTTAAAATGCAGCCTCATCAATTCCAGCAAAAGGTGAAAAATTTAATTCAGCAGGATTAATTTCAAGTGGTCGCAATAAAAATGACATAGTTGCCTTGTTCTTTCTAAATTCCTCAAATCTCCCATTAAATGCAGATCGCATATTTACCACAATTTCTTTGAAAAAGGTTAAATTTATGGAATTATTATCAGCTTGTTGATATTTCTTCAACATAGAAAAATGTAATAATGTGCCTTTCTCTAAGTCTGTCGCAAACAAATATAATTTTTGTTCAAACAAAATCACTTCTTCTACTGTATTTCCCTTTCCCTGTAGTTTCTTATTTAGTGCATTTAAATGGGAAGTCATATCCACCATAAAGTAGAATTTTTGTAAAAATGTAAATAGAATGTAAAGAAGGATTATCACGTATGATTTCAAAGAGTTCAAACACGAAAGTATTAAATATTTCAGCATCGCATGTATTATTTTTAATTGTAAAATATCCTTGACTTAATGTAAAATGTCCTTAATTTATTGCAAATGCTAAATTTAGCGTTTTTAGTTTCCTAATTTAATAAATAACATTCATTTTGCATCATTCAAAAATAGATTGTTTAATAACGAAAAGAGCCGCAATTATCATTCAATGAGCCGCAGGTTGCCGACCCCTGACCTAGACCTTTGGATCCATTTAAGTTAGGATAATGAAGTAGTTTCACACATTTTTTTTATAAAGACATTCTGTGAGGAAATAACTTTTATGAAGGACTCTTGTGTTATTCCAAAAAACTGTTTAGTGTCAATAGCATGCTCAACAGTTCCAGACTATTCAGGCTCATGATATTTAACATAAGACGTCTTACAGATGAATAAAAGCATATCTTCTGGTTTATCCAAAATAAGATAACCCAAGTGCAAGGAATCTGTTAAATGCTGGAAAAGCTAAAGGATCCTTAGGAGAAGCGAGAAAGGCAGAGATTTTTCTAATGGGGTAAAAGGCAACAAGAATATTTGGTGGTTTTAAAATTTTCACTGCATATTCAGAAATGCCTTGCACATAAGGGATAAGAATGCAGGTTATTTCTTCTGTTATTGAAAGAGTTAGAGATACTATAATTATTAAAAGCTTTTGTTGATGAAAGACTCCTTAAAACCATTTGATAAAAAGGTGGATTTAATATGTTGTAATTCTTTCTGTAAAAGTTTGTCTGAAGAATGTAAAGAATGAACACAATATACTAAAGTATTAATAATTGTTGCCTTTTGACTAGGATGGTGGTGCAATTCGGCATAGATGTAATGGCCTGTATGAGTTTTCTTCCAAAAAACTGAAAATCATAAGCATCCATCTTGTTAACAAAGAATTAGAAGATTTAAAAAGGCTAATTGGTTATTTACTACTACTTTTAAGGCGATTGGATCTTGGGATGAAGTGCATTTAATTTGGAAAGAAACTGCTGAAACTCAGAGGAAGAGCCATTCCAAATTGCAAAAATATCATCCATAGATCTGTACCAATGTGTAGTTCTAGGTGAAATGTTATCAAAGATACTTTGTGTAAAGTGTTCCATGAAGTTGGCAGTAGTACGAGAAAAAACAGGATTGCCTGTTGCTGTTCCTTCAGTTTGTTGATATAATTTGTTTTTAAAGGAGAAGTGACCAGAATGTATAACAAAATCAAATAGTTGAACAACATCTGAGGGAAATTTTGAAGTAATTCAATGGTGTCTGATAAAGGAATATTAGTAAACAAGAATACGGTATCTAAACTGATCATAATATTGGAAGTATCCATATGAAGATGAGAAATTTTATTTTTAAAATCCTAAGTATTAGGGCCATTACTATTTAACTTGTATATTAATGATAATGGTGAAGATTTGGATGGAGATATTCAGTTGTTTGCAGATGATGCAAAGTTGGGACGAACCATAGAGAGTAGTGAAGATGTTGTGTCCTTGCAAGAAGACTTGAATAAATTGAGTGATTGGGCAAGCAAATGGGGATGTGAGTTCAATGTTGCAAAATGTAAGGTTTTAAAATTTGGAAATCAAAGATGGGATGCAGAATTTATGCTTGGTGAGAATATATTGTTGGAAGTAGAGGAAATAAGAGATCTGGGAGTGATAGTGGATAAGGATCGAAAATTTAGGGGACACATCGCCAAAATTATGAAGACAACACAAAGACTTCTGGGAATGATGTGGAGGACACTGACGTGTAGAAGTAGGGAGATTCTTGTTCCATTGTATAAGGCTTTGGTTAGGCCACACATGGACTATTGTGCCCAGATTTGGTCACCGGGTTTTCAGAAGGATGAAGAGATGTTGGAAAGGGTCCAAAGGCGACTGACTAAGGTAGTTTCTGACCTCTGGAATGTCGAGTATGAAGAAAGATTGAAAAGATGTAATTTGCAGAGTCTAGTGGAGAGAAGGAAGAGGGGAGATATGATAGAGACCTACAAGTTGGTAAGGGGTTGTTATAGGATCAATGGTTGAGAAGTTCTACAGAGAATAGTGGGAGATCAGGGGAGAACAAGAGGTCATCCCTGGAAACTGTATAAAGAGGGTGTGAGTAGGGGAGTGAGAGGCAGGTTTTTTTCGTGCAGAGTTGTGAATGATTGGAATGCCTTGCCTGAGAGTGTGGTGTCTGCAAGGAGTTTGAATGTGTTTAAGACGCGGTATGATGAGATGTGTGTGAGATAAAAGGACCTCCTAGATGAGTCTTTGACTCCATGAGGTCTTGTTTAATAATAATAATAATAAGTGTTTTTTATGTAACCAGCAGTTCTTGAAGCAGCAAGTAAATTGGATAAGAATAATAAAATGAGAATTAAGAATCATGACTGGTCTTATTGGATGGTTAGGGTTAGGTTAGGAAGGCTGTATTTGAACTTTTGGAAGGCCATATAATCTAGATGGACAACCAAAGAAGGTTTTAAGCTTTTTCTTTTGTTCTTCATCTCAGTTAGAAACATTATCGAAAAGAGAATTAAGTCTGTTTATCTGACTGCATGTACGATCAGATGTGAGGGGCATATAAGTGGAATAGTCTCGAAGTAATGGAGATATTTTTCCGTCATGTTCTATTTTTATCTTAAAGAACAACAGCCTTTCCCTCATCAAATTGGGGAAACGATTAGGGTGGACGTGACAAAGAAATAAGATAAATGAAATGAAATGAAAGAGGAGGAGGATGAGAAGTTGGTGCAGTAAGATTGAACTGAACTGTGTACCAATATGTTCATGCATAAAGAGGAAAGCGGAGGAATAGTAGTCACCCATTTGGTTGAGCATTGCCCATGAAAATACTGAAGAAGTCATTGCAGAAATAGAGCACCTGATGAAAAGATTGGACAGCATTAAAGGAGGCTATTTTTTTCAACTATGAGAGCAGCATTCTATGGTTAGGTATATTTGGAATTTATAAAGTATTAGGAGACGGTGTAAATGAGTAGTTGTGTTTTGAATGAAAGAGACACCAATTTTTTTTTTAGGTTGAAGAGGCTATGGATGTATATCTATGTGTATCTTATTCAGCACTCAAAAAGTTATTCTTGTCCCTTCCAGCCTATGTATTTGTTCCAAAAAAAAAAAACAAAAAAAAAATTCAACAGCAATCAATATTGTGGCTAAAAATTAAGAAATAAATGAATTTATTTTAAAACAAACAAGATGTACATTTTTAAAAAATGAATTTTTTTAGAACTTATCAGATAGTTTTGTATATGTTTGAATATGTTAAGCATAACCATCAGTAGTGATTGTTTTGCTTAACATATTCTCTAAATCAGTCACTGAGAGAATACTCATACTGAGGTCATTCTGAGGGAATGTGGACTGCAGAGTTTGGTGGATAGAAGGAGGAGAGGTGATATGATTGAGACTTTTAAACTGTTGAAAGGTGGTTACAGGGTTGACACTGGGGAGTTCTTTCGCTTGGTTGAACAGTGGGAAGGAGTGATGACAAGAGGCCATCCCTGGAAGTTATGAAAGGAATCTGTGAGCAAAAGGGTGAGGAGTGGTTTCTTTGCATGGAGGGTGGTTGAACCATGGAATGCATTGCCTGATGGAGTGGTGAGAGCGAGAATGGTCAATGAGTTTAAGGAGTGGTATGATAGACTTTGTGTTTCTTAGGGGGAGGGAGATCTTTTGACTCCATGGAGGCCTGAATAATAATAATAATAATAATACAATTTCTGAGTACTGCTAAATTAGCTGTTCTATTTTTCTATCATCCACTTGGCTGTGAGGATCCCAGTTTTAGTTTCATCACAGTAATTTCAGTATGAACTTTAGAGTTTAAAGTTGAATGATGTGTTTATTAATTAATTTAGGTATCATGTAAAATGTCTGAGTTATAGTCCTAACAAAAGTTGTTCTTTTTTAGTTATTGTTAATTATTAATTCATTTAAAGCAGTTAACTTAAATCAGTAAATCAGCTGCTATAGTTCAGTACTGTTATTCTATTACTTATAGAATTTAAAAGGTGTGAAGGGGTGGGAAGGTCTGGACAGTTCTGATGAACACCTAGAACAGAAGTGCTTTTTTCATAATTTTTTTTATATAAAAGCTTTTTCAAAAATGTGTTTTCAGAAAATATCTTTTCTTTTAAGATATGTAAGAAGACTTAAAATTATTCAGATAACACCTAGAACAAAAATTAATTAATTTTTGTTCTAGGTATTATCAGAACTTTCCAAACCTCCTCGTATTTCATATAAACAAGTTTTGAATTCAACACTGATTATATTGTATTATCTTAATATATTAATCTAATTTTTTTTTTTTCATTTAAACTGGGATAAATTTTAAAAGGAAAATTTTCACATAAACTTCTAATTATCTGAACATTGAACAGTTAAATTGTCTTCTTTCACTGTTGCCAAGGGGTTTGTTTTCTTTCTTCATTTTCCCTTTATTTATGTTTGAGATTTAAAAAACATTTCTTTCATTAAGAAATCTTATTTTATTTAATGTAAAACATAATTTTTCAATTGATATTCTATAACTTCCTTTAGTTATATTATTTCTATCAAAAATATTCTGCATATCCAAGTCAGTAAGGTAATGACTCATTTACAAGCAAAGCATATTTGAGGATATTGAAACTCTCTTTTTGACTCAGAGCCAACACTTACTGTAAGCTAAGTTTAACTGAAGGCTTACCTCCCCCTGTCTGGGCTGGAGTGGGCCATTGCTTTGTACAGCCATCCAAGTTTTCCTGCACTAGCACATCACTGTAAATATAGCTGGCTGGCCTTTCACTCTTCCTACCTTCATTACAGTCTTTTCTCTCTTCCTCCTTTTATTTTGTTTATATTTTTGATTTAAAGTGACCACACTCTATATTTTATGATTATTGAAAGTTAGTTGCACAATATAAAAATTTCAAATTGTGCTTTAAGTGAATATTTTGTGCCTGTGTGTGGTGTTTTCTGTACAAGCTATAAGTATGGCATTTTGGCAATCCTGAAAAAATAAGCCATTGGTAGACATTGGTTTTGATCTGCAAGTTATAGGAATGGATTTTATTCATGCATTAATGTATATTACTTGAATTTTGTTGAAAGGTAATTTTTTCCACATTATGTTTTTTATTTATAAAAATTTTAATTTCTTACATATGATAGGTTTTTGAAGAATGTAAGTTCTACTTCAATTTTACACCACAAAGTAATTTGATCTAAGAAAATAAATAAAATGACATTTAAAGTACCATAAAGAGTTCTGTGCAATATATGGAGTGAGTTAAAAGCATTTTATTACAAAGAGTAGCGTTTAGTAACATAGTTCATTGATCTGCAAAAGCTAATGACTTCTGACTAAAGGCTGTATAAAGATACCTATATCAAAGAGTCCATGTTTTGTTTATATGTTTTAAATAGAAATCCTTCATCTGCTAAAATAAGCTTTTTATCTGAAAAATAATTTGTAATAGTCAGTTTTAATTTTATTCTAAAAATTTAATTTTAGGAATTACAAAAGTTGAAGTTAATCAAGTATTTAGAAATATTTTAATGAGATTTGTTATAACACTTCATTGATGCAGTATTTGCTTGTATTATGTGTCAACTTAATACTAAATACTTTATCTTATTAGCTAGATAAAATATAGATGTAATGCTTTAACTATTTAGACAGAATATAATATATGTCCTATGAAAAATTTTTTGAAGAATAAAATATATTATGATACATCTTCTAGAGATATTTATTTTTGCTGTGTTTTATAAAACTCTTCATAAATTTCAACTGATGCTATAAATTGAGAGAATTAGTGTTTTTGTTCTCTGTATTATTGTCACTATACCTATCCTATTTGGCTTTAAATTCATTCAGCATATTGGACTGAACAGTCACTTTTTATTTAAAAAAAGAAATCTTTTCCTAATACCTTTATATTATTGAAAATTTTGGTTTTTTATTAGTTGGCGTGATTAGAGTTCCAGTGGCATGTTATATTAGCAGGGTTATGCTACAAGAAACTGAAGAGGCAAGGGATCTTGGTGTATTGATGGATAAGAATTTAAAGTTCAAAGGTCACATAGCAAAAGTTGCAAATACAACTCTGAGGATAATTTCTATGCTGAAGCGAACCGTGACATGTAAGGATAAAGAAGTAATTTTGCCTCTTTATAAGGCTTCGATAAGACCACACCTGGATTACTGTGCACAGATTTGGTCTCCCAGGTTCCAAGGGAATAAATAGAGAAGCTGTGGAAAGGATGCAAAGAAGAGTTACGAAGATTATATCCAGATTATGGGATTTTGATTATGAGGACAGATTGTGAATATGTGGATTGCAGTCTCTGGTTAACAGGAGAAAGAGGAGTGATATGATAGAGGTCTATAAACTTTTGAATGGGTGTTATAGCATTTCAAATGATGAAATTTTTCGTTATATGGAAGACGGGAAGAGAACACAGGGGCATCCATGAAAGTTAAGGTTGTTCTCAGTCAAGAAAGGGTTAATAGCTATGTTTTTCTCCCAGAGAGCAGTGAGTGAGTGGAATAATTTGCCCTTATGGGTAGTGAGTGCATCTAGTGTGAATGAATTCAAGGGTAGGTATGATAGCTGGGGTTGGGTAATTTACAGCTTCCCTCGATGAGTTCTTGACTCCTGGAGGTCTTAGATAATAATAATAATAAACATTCAACAAATAATTTAATTTAATGTTAGTATTAAGAAAACATGAGTATCACTGTTATAAAATCATCTGTATATAATCAATCATTCTGTTTCTGCATTAATGACAAAAGGTTATTCCCATTATTATTATTTTCATCATCATAATATCTGCATGGAATTAAAGGACTCATCATAGAAGAGGATACCATCCTAAATGTCACAAAGTTAGTTATACTTTAAATTCCTTCACCATCCTCACCAGTAATTTCACTCACTCGCCACCTATGTATTAAAGCTACGCTTCATTTACTAGCTTGTGATTCCCTTATATAACTTCCAAGGCTTGTCCCTATTTTTGTTCTTTCTTGTTTACGAACCATTAGGAAATCTTTTTACTGTGCATTTAGTAAACTGCACATAGAAACTTATGTCAAAATTGTACCATCACTATTTTTACTTCTATCTATGAAGCTCTGCATATCATATTCTCTTCAGCCTACATTCATATTACCTTTATCTGTCTTTTTTTTTTTTTTTGCCTTCATCTCTCCAAAATCCAAATTATTTAGATTACATAATCCAGATGTGTTCTAATCCGATACACAGATTGGCCTATAATTTGAAACTTGAGTTCTGTCATCTCCCTTATGAAGTGGTACAATCTTGTCAACTACCTGACACATTTCTTTAAAACACATGGTAATATTTCAAGTCCCATAGCCTTATTGACATCAAGTTTGATCAAATTTCCATATACCTCTTGTTCACTCAGTCATTGTCCTCCCCCTCCCGTCATTGTTCTCAAACTCTGTATAATGTCACATCCACAAGGATAAAATATCTTTATAAACTGCTTATTTAATATCTCAACTATGTTCTCTGCAGCACTTATCCTTTTACCAGTTTTTTTTTTTTTTTATCAGCCAATGTCATCTTTCAGTAATTGTTCATTTTTTCTGTTGGCTACATATTGAAAGAATTCCCTAGAAGTTTTTTTGGCTTCATTAGCTAACGACTGCTCATACTGTACCTTTGCACTCTTAACGAGTCATCCTAATTGCCTATTCTTTGTACTCTCCAATGAAATGATTTTTACCACTCATCGTATGTTGCTTCTATAAAGCCTTCTTCCTTTGTACTGCATGCTTAATCTCTGCATTCATCTTTCACACCAAACTTATTTAATTTTCTGACTGTTGGAATACATTTAGACATTGTTTCTACCAGATAATTCTAGAATGTCACCCAAACAACACTAAACTCCTTTCTACCCAACTTCTCTTTTGGGATTTATGTGATTATAAAAAGCTCAAGCTGTCTCCAGAGTTTTTCATAATCACCTAAATTCTTTCCTCTCAGAAGTCCTCACATGGCTGGCAACTACACAAGTAATCACTTCATGATCAATGTGTCAAGTGCTTTTTGCAAAGTCCAAGAATATCACTGCATATGAATATCCCATATCTACCACATTTGTCACCTTATCATAAAATATAAGTAGATTGCTAAAGCAATGCCTGCCCTTTACAAACCCCTTTCTGACCATCATAAAGAATTTTATTTCCATCAATTCAGTCCTGTATTCTCTTCTTTACCAACCTCTCCAATACCTTGACTACAACTACAGATATACAGACTTGTCTATAATTAGAACACTTCTCTCCCAGAACTATATTTGTGAAGTTGTACTATTTTATGAATTATGTGTCAACATATACTAGAGATTTGGAAACAGTGAAAGTTAGATTGCTTGAGGTGGGGGGGGGGGCATGTGACAAATGTATCCAGAAACATGTACAATTCACCATTGAAATTGAAAGTCAGATTACATTTCCATTTCTCAATACACTTGTCACACATCTTCCCTCGAGCAGTCTGTCCTTCACTATTTACCATAAGCTTACATGTATTGGTTTGTACATTCATGTAAACTCTTACTAACACATACACTCACTAGAACACTCAAAAACTGAGCTACAAATGTTTGTTCTGATGAGCAAGTTCTTAAGCATGAATTGCAAATTATCAGCACTATTTACCTAAACAGTACCTATGGCAAAAATACTGCCAACAAAATTCTTTAAGACGACACCTCAAAATAAAAATAGATTACAATAAATCCTTAGTCATTCCATACATTAAAGTGTTATCTGAAAAACTAAATGAAGTACCACACAAATGCAACCTTAATGCCAACTTTTAACCTCCTAAAAAATTAAAAAAAACTTATTCGACTTCTGTAAGGGTCCTCTTCTGGCCCCACCCTGGAGAGTGTATTGTATTTAATGCACCAGTAACTTGTCTGACAGATCTTATCCAGAAAAAGGAACACGACAAATTAAATTGAGGGCACTGTGTTGCCAATATAGTTATAGTCAGTATAATCACTGGACACAAGATAAATTTATTTTTTGGAATATATTGGAAGAATTATATGCATTTTATTGAATATTTATTTAATTAGTGATGCTGAGACTTTTTTATTTTGTATGATGTATTTTATTTTCTGAGTCCCTATTCTGAGACTGAATGATATTATCGAGGTTGTTAATAGGTTTTGGAGTGAATTTTGTATATAATACTTAATAATAAATGAAGACAAAAAATAGCAGTAAGAACTACAACAACCAGGCACGAGGCATGCTAATCGAGTGTGTTGAGCAGTGTGGATTTTACTAAGATGGTTCATTGTCAGGAGTGTAATATCAGATGTGTTTTTTGAGAGATTAAACAAGAGATGTGGGAGAGAATAAAGGTCTGCAGAAAGTGTGATATATTAATGGACCGCAGTGATTTGAATGAAAGTCAGGAACAGAAGTGAAGAATACTAGATGAAAGGCAGTGATCAATGTTTGATATCTTGAGATTGATATATAGAAGAGTGAGCATGAGAATATGAATGCAGATAAGGTGATTGTTAATCTGGAAATGATTGAAAAAGGAAAAGTGAGCATAAATGTGTGAAGCGAAAGTGAATATAACTGACAGAGCTGTTAGCTGTTGAAAGTTTTTTTCACTTGGTTGTACTATAAATTAAAGATGCCAAGAAATTATATTCTTGGTTTCATCCTTTATTCAAGTGTAAGCAAGCAAAGTTTGTGCATGAAGTAACTTCACGACTGGGCTGCTTGTATATAGAGGCTAATGACTTCACATCAATTGCCTTAGCATCCCAACATGCATGTCCTTACAGACATGTATAATGCAATGCATTATACATGTCTGGATAGTAATAAATGACATGTACAGTATAATGGATTGCATTATATATGTCATTTATGTCATCTGTTGGAGATACATGTCTGAGACCTCAATAAAGGTCAAAACTGGTTTGGATAGTGATCCTTCCTAATGCATTGCATTATACATGTCCATAAGGATATGTGTGGGTTGCATTATACATATCCATAAGGATATGTGCATTGCATTATGGGAGACTAAGGCAATTGATGTGAAGTTATTAGCCTCTATATACAAGTAGCCCAGTTGGGAAATTACTTCATGCACAAACTTTGTTCTCTTACACTTAGATCAAGGATGAAACCAATAATATAATTTCTTGTCGTCTTTAGTTTATTTTAATTTAAACGGACAGAGTAAGAGCTGTGAACAGGAACTGGAGTGATTGCTGTAATGAATTCAAGAATTGAAGAATAAAATGATTAAGATGAGATAATACATATACAAAATGAAATTAGATGTACAGTGGATATGAACAGAAAAGTGAAAAAGAATAAAGTGAAAGATAGTGGGGAAAAAGAAGTAGCAAATGACTAAAAAGTACCACAGTATGGAAATTCTGTTATAAAAGGCATGGTAAATGAGAGGGTGCACAAAGTCTGTTTTCCAGGAGGGAGATGAACAAGGTGAGGGTGATGCTGAATATGAGAAGTAAGCATGCAAAGAATTTAGTGGTTGTAATGAATGATTTGGTTCAACATAGAGAAAATGTGATATTGGGAGAATGAAAAGAGTGAAAAAAACAGTGATAGTAAGAGTAGTTTGTGTGTTGCCCAGATATGACATGAGTTGCATTGGAAAGCAAAGATTTTGAATGCAGTATTAGTAGAAATGTGAAGAGAAAGGAGTACAGTTTGTGAATGTGGTACGAGTTTGAGGAACAAATGGAACTATATGAGTGAATTACATCTGAATGATTTTGGAGTGAGTCATCTGGAAAGACTGCTGCTGCTGGAAGAAAGTGTGTAATGAGTGATGTGAACAAGGTATTAATGTAAATGAGCAGGAAAGTGGACCAGGTGAGACCCATGTGAATATGAATGGAGATCCGAATGTGAAAACAGAAATGTTATTTGGAGACAAAGTGTAAGAAAAGTAGATCTGAAAGCAGTAACGAATTAATGTATGGCCTGGAATACATGGGGAGGAGATGATTGAGCCTGGAGGTTATATGAGATAAAGAATAAAGGTGATCAGACAGGAATACATATGAAGAAGTCAGATAGGCAGCATGAGTAGGACTGCTTATAAAACAAGAAATGAATCTTTATGCTTATTTACAAATTCCAGGACTACCAGAAATAAGGGAGGTGAAATTGTTGCATTGATTGAATTTATTTGCCCAAAAATAGTTGAACTGGTGTACAAATTGCAGAGGATAGGAATAGATAGTATGTTGTTGGAAGTTTTTCCACTTGGTTAAACTATAAATTATAGATACCAAAAAATTATATACTTATTTAATCCTTTATCCAAGTGTAAGCAAACTAGTTTATGCCTGAAGTACTTTCAGGACTCGGTCAACTTGTATACAGAAGCTGATGGCTTTACATCATAAGGATATGTGCTTTGCATTATAGGATACTAAGGCAAGTGATGTGAGCAGTGGAATTTTACCTTCTTTCCGTTCTTTAAGAATCTTTTCCACTGCCATACTTTTATATAACCAGCTGACTCTTTTGCATATTCCTTAAAATTTTATGGCTATATGTCATCCATTCCCACAGCCTTATTAACATCTAACCCAATGAACACTTAATGCATCTGATTCTTTCACCTTTAATTCCCCTTTTATTTGCCTTTTTCCCTCTCTTTATCTCTTCTGTGTGTTGTACAGCATCATTCACATCAGTATGAAATGGACTGAAATTTCTCATTAAATAATAGTGGTTATGGCAAACATGGTAACTCTACAACCATAAATATTCACTGATCTCACCTTTCCATAATTCTTCTTCTTCTTCTTCTTGTTTGCCACGTAGTAGAAAAATTCTCTTGAATTAATTTTGGCTGACTAGCCCAGCTTCTCTCACATTGTTCTTTTTATTTATTTACCATAATTATCATGTATTTGATCACTAATCACTACCTATTGTCTTGTACCTCCTCCATAACTTTTTTTTTCCTTTCAGTATTATCATTTAAAATGCCATCAAAAGAACTATCTTAAGTGTACAAATTTATGAGCTAAATAAACATGCATTTTTAATGTCTGCATCACTTATTCATTGGGCTTTGCCCCTTAAATACTAGAAACTATCACTGCTCATATTTAAAGATTTAACAAAATTCTTTGAAGTTAGCAAACTGGTGGCTGGAGAACTTTTTCAGACTGCAAGAGAATGAATCGGGGAGGATATTATTGTTAAGAGAAACCTTTAGAGTCAGAGACTCATTGAGGGAGGCAACATATCACTTGTACTAACTCTCTTTCCTTTTTTTTTTTTTAATTCATTCACAATACCTTTACTCATACCTCCAATGAGTAATCTTTTCCCACACTATGGAAAAAAATCTAGTTCTCATCCCTTTACTGCGTTCATCACTTCCATCTCCCAGTGCTCCATAAAATTAAAAATTCCACCTACTAGTATCTTGTATAACCCTTTCAGAAGTTTGTCTCAATCACATCACCCTCTCTCTCTCCTGACTTTTAGTGTCTGCAGTTCACAAATTCTCTATCAGTCTGTGTAATCTGTTTTTCACAATCCCGATGTCATCTTTAACACTCCCTTTTGCACTGTCTTCACTGTATCAACATTCACCATAGAAACCAAGAGACTAGACCTGTGCACAATACTTCAAGTGAGGTCATATTAAGGCCTAGTAAAGAGGCAAAATGACTTACTTATCCTTGTTAAAGTTTATTTCAGCATTGCAAATATCATCTGAGCTGTATTTGCAATCTTTGCTATATTGCCATTGAATTCACTTCCTATCTACTAAAATTCCAAGATCCTTAGTCTGATCAGTTTCTTATAGCAAATCACCAATATAATATATTAGATATTTCATTATGCCAAACTGCATGACTTTACATTTAATAATATTGAACTAGAAATTTCACATACCACAAATTAGTGAGAAAGCCACAAGAAGAATGACTGCTTGTCTGATAGCAAAGAGGGACTGCTCTTTTACACTGCCCCTCTTTGCTAAAAAATTGATAAAAAAAAAAGTTTTAAAGAAGCAAACAGGTGATCTGATGAACTTAACAATCGATGGTAGTAAGAATGACAAAAGTGATACGAATGTAGCGGAAGTTGAAAAACAAAATGCAATTAATGATAAGGTAGTGAGGGGAGTTGACAGCAAACAAGTCTCTAAGGCTGGCAATAAAATTGAATGAGTGAATTAGAGTGAAAATATGATGCAAGATTTGAAAGCTGAGTTATGTCCAGTGGTGAGCTATAAGGGGCTTGCACGAGCCTTTTGTTAAATTTTTCTCAAATTTGCGAGCCCCTTGTTCATCTTGTTTACTTTTTTATTTTTTCAAAAAAAATTTTTTTTTTAAATATATTAAGCCACAAACTCATACGGTAACCTAACAAAAATTAGTCTATTCGGCAGTGTATAGATTATTTGGAATTATTGTTTCAACTCTATAAGAAATGCATCCAAGTTTGAAAATAAAACAAGCGCATGGGCTATCTTTATCGTTCTCCCTTCTGGTAGCCAATCGTATGGTAAAACCAGTAGCCAATCAAATGTTTTATAAAAGATTTGATTGGCTACTGGTTTTAAGTTAATTGATGTTAATAAGGCTGTGGGACTTCATAATATATCACCACGTATTCTGAAGGAATATGCCAGGGAGTTGACATATGCCTTGATATATTTTTTTTAATATAAGTTTTGCACTGGGTCAAGTTCCAAAGGAGTGGAAGGAAGACAAGATTGTGCTGCTTCATAAGGGAGGTGACAGAACTCAAGCATCAAATTATAAGCCTATCTGTGTTGTTGTGGTTAAAGTATTGGAGAGGATAGTGAGAACCAGGATCCAGAACTGGATTGATCTTTGATCTTTATCTTTGGACAGCATGGATTTGCTGAATAGAGGTCATGTTTTAGTAATCTACTTATTGTTACAATAAGATGATGGCTTCATTGGACAAAGGAAATGGATACACAGTAGTAGTATACTTAGATTTTGCAAAGGCTTTTGATGTATTACTGCATGATAAGTTGATAGTCAAACTAGAGCGAATGGGGGTTGGATATTAGATTAGTTCGGTGAATCGGAGCCCGGCTATCTGATAGGTATCAACAAGTTGTTTATGGGGGGGAGCAATATCCAGGAGGAGGAAAGGCACTAGTGATGTGCCTCAGGGGTCTGTTTTAGGACCATTGCTGTTTAACCTGTATGTTAATGATTTTGAGGAAGATTTGGATGGGTATATTCAGTTGTTTGCAGATGATGCAAAGTTGGGATGTGAACGCTGAGGAATAAAGCAAATGTTCTGGCCTTACAAGAAGACTTGAATAGATTGAGTGAATAGGCAGAGGAGTAGGGATATCATTTCAACATTGCAGAATGTAAGGTTTTAAATTTTGGGAAGCATAGATGGGATGTAGAGTTTGTTTGGTGGGGGATATATTATTGGAGGTGGATGAAATAAGAGATCTGGGGGCTGATGGTGGATAAGGATCTAAAATTTAGAGGACACTTGCCAAAATTGTGAAGACAATATGACAAATTCTGGGAATGATGCGGAGGATGCTGACTTGTAGAAGCAAGGAGATTCTTGTTCCATTGTGTAAGCCCTTGATTAGACAACACATGGACTACTGTGCACAGATTTGGTCACTTGGTTTTCAAAAGGATGAAGAGATGTTGGAAAAGGTCCAGAGGCAATTGACCAAGGGGAGGTGACAGAACTCAAGCATCAAATTATAAGCCTATCTGTGTTGTTGTGGTTTAAGTATTGGAGAGGATGGTGAGAACCAGGATCCAGAATTAGATTGATCTTTGATCTTTATCTTTATGAGGAAAGATTAAGAAGATGCAATTTACAGAATCTAGTGGATAGGAGATAGAGGGGGTGATATGATAGTGACATACAAGTTGGGGAGAGGTTGTTATAGGAAGAATGTTGAAGAGGTTTTTCATAAAATGGTGGGAGATCAGCAGAGAACAAGAGATTATCTCTGGAAGCTGTATAAGCAGGATGTGAACAAGGGAGTGAGAAGCAGTTTTTTTTTGCATGCAGAGTTGTGAATGAATGGAGTGCCTTGCCTGAGAATGTGGTGTCTGCAGAGTATGTGTTTAAGGCAAGGTATGATGAGCTGTGTGTATGATAGAGGAACTTCCTAGATGAGTCTAGGATTCCATGGGGTCTTCGGATAATAATAACAATAATAGTAATATACTTCAATTTGTATAAGTTTCCATTAGCCATATTCTTTAATACTGTGCACATCTACTGTGACATATGAGGAGCCTAAGTCTGGTCCAAATCACCCACATGGCCTCCAAAGTACAAATCACATGCTTTCTTGATCAGGAATGGACTTGTTTCATGGCATTTAATGTCACTTTGTGCACATAAAAATGAATCTGGGCATGGTCTGCTAGACCCCGACGCTGTTCTTGTGATTGGGTTTACTATGGACAGACAGGAAGAACTGTTGCCATTAGCCTTGGTGAATATAAAAAATTCATCTGGCACTATTGTTATGGCAAATTGGGTCTAGCAGACCATGCCTTGGATACCACTTCACACAGGATCAGTTGGAAGTAAACAAAAGTGCTACACAGAAGTCATAAGTCAGAGAGATTGTTTTTGGAATCAATAGACGATTTAAAACATACTCCAAACTTCAACAAGTATGGCTGTATAAATTTACCAAAACTCTGGGAGACAGTCATTTTAAAATCTAACTAATATTTGTTTTCTCTTTTTTTCAACATAGATGGTGCCTAATTATTATATAAGGTGCCTCCATGGAGTCAAAAGACTCGTCGCCGGAGACCCAATATTGACATACTAATTGTTATTCACACAATACCATTATTCATAATTCCCCTTAAACTCATTCACAGATGAAGCATTCACAACCACCTCTGGCAATGCATTCCATCCATTTACAACCCTCCAAGCAAAAAATCTAGTCCTAACATCCTTGTTAACCACACTCTTACACAATCTCCAAGGATGACCCCCCCCCCTCATTCTCTCCCTTCCTGCACTGGTCTTAAAAAGGTTATCAGTATCAATCCTATAAAGCTTTTAATAATTTATATGCCTCTATCATATCTCCTCTCCTACATCTATCAACTAGTTTTTGAAGCCCACAGACCTTCACTCTATCCTCATAGGGGATATCCCACAGATGTTTATAAAGCGGAACAATCACTTCCTTATCCCTGCTTGTCAGTGTGTCCTTCAATAACCATGTAATCTGATGTGAAGTTTTGTCAACCTTTGCAATATGCCCTCGAAACTTAAGTTCTCTGTCCACAATAACTCCCAAGTCCCTAGCCTCATCAACTTCCTGCAGTTCAGTTTCATCAATATAGTAAACAGCATGTGATCTCATCCTTCCAAAATGCATCACCTTACACTTGGCCACATTAAACTGCAGCCATTTAGTTTGGCCCAAACCGTCAGCCTATTTAAGTCATCCTGCAAGATATCCACATCATCTGAATTAACTATCACTCTTCCCAGTTTTGCATCATCAGCAAACAAGTGGATATCTTCTTTCAAAGTATTCCCAATATCATTGATGTACAAATTAAATAATAGAGGACCAAGCACTGAGACCCTCTAATCCAAATCACTATTAGTTAAAATTAAAATACAAGGAATTAAAATCCTAGTGATTAGGATTTTAATTCCTTTTGTTGTTTTGTTACAGTTTATTTAGTCCACAATTGTATCAAATTATTTCTTTCTTTTAAGGTTACATGGTGATCAGCATTCATATTTATAAATTTAGGGACACAAAAACACATGTGTTGAACACGTGTTTTTGTGTCCCTAAATTTATAAATATGAATATCAAATTGTTGTTTTGCATACTGTGACAAGCTGTTTTTGTGCTCTGAAGATACCAAAGGTTGGTCAATTGGTAGAGCCTCTGCTACTAATGGCTCACTCAAAAAGTTAAGCAAGTTTGAGTGTGGGTAGTAGTTGGAAGGGTCAATCATTCGATACTGTGGCACACTCTCCCCCAATGAGTCTGTGGACTCCCTGGAGGTGTGTCACCTAATAATAATAATAATATGCTGGATATAATACCAACAAAATATCAGCAAATAAGTTAATAAATATTATTTTCTTATCATTCTGTGTTGTCATAAATAACATAAGCAGTAGTTGGGATCCCATTTAAAATATGTTTTAAAATTAGTATTTCTTAATTAAGTTATTATTATGATGCTTCCAAGCATTCATTGCGTGAGAGAGTACTCTACTCTCTACACATCTCCATTACTTAATTCACCAGCCACACTATGCTATCTTTTTTATTTTTTGTGTGTAAATTAAGTATTTCTCATGGCTGATTTTCCTGTATGTGGGATGAAAATTCCATTACCTCTGTATGAGATTGACTAGCCCCTTCAATTGAAAAAGCCTATATAATTATAGATTCCTCTCATCATGATGAAAATTGAGTTTAGTTCTTTTTCCACTCGAAGGGTGCAATGACCCATTGTTCTTCCAATTATGCTATGGAAGCACTTAAAAAAAAAATTGGCCACTGTTCCAAAAAAAAAAAAACCCTACAGCTTCATGAATTACAATACCAGAAAGTAGAATTGTTGTATTTGCAACACAAAAGCACTTTTTATTTGATTTGATTGTTTGATTAATTAATAGCACCAACATGATTTATTATTATTTGGATATTGATAATTAAACAACCAAGATTGACTTGCACTGAGCTGAGATTTATCTCTAATCGTGAAAAATTATGTTGACAGTGTGTGGGGTGCTATGTCATGTGCTTGTAAGGCAGTTCTGTTGTTTATAATAATAATAATAATAAACTACATATTTCTTATATATGGTGTTTCATTGTTTTGGAGCTTTATAATGCCAATACTACTGGTTTTTTTTAGAGAATAAGCAATAAACATCTGTTTAGAATGCTTGAACACAATGTTTTTCTTTTTTTATGGTAAAAGAAAATTGTCATAGTTACACGTATTCTCATACTGTTCAGTAAACTACCTTCTATATTTTTCTAGTTTAATAGGTTTTTATTGGAAATGTCAGTGGAAATGGAAATTAAAATATTTTTGATCTTTGTTTTTACCTATAAGGAAAATGTTAAATTACATTACTTTTGTCAGAATTGAAGCCTTTTTCTTTTTATTTCAGTAATTTATGTACACACCTACTGAGAGTTCACTTATGAAAAATATAATTTTCCGACATGAGATTGCTATGGTTGGACAAGATGGTTTTTTGTCATCTTAAGGTGTCTTGTCTCTGATGAGAACCAACATTCAAAACAGCTGTCAGGCCAGTGAAACTTAAACAAAATAATATGAGGCGAATATGTAAACTCATGAGCTGTTTACATTTTTCGATTATTATTATTATTATGATTCAGGACCTCCAGGGAGTCGCAGGACTCATCATGGGAGGCCCACCCTAGAAAACATAGTCTATCATACCACTACTTAAACTTATTCACGATTTGTGCTCTCACTACTCTATCAGGCAGTACATTCCACAATTCAACCACCCCTCCATCCGAAGAAGCCACTCTTGACCTTCTTGCTTGTGAATTCCTTTCGCAATTTCCAGGAATGCCCCCCCCCCCCGTTCAACCAAATGAAAGAACTTTCTAGCGTCAACCCTGTAACTGCCTCTCAACAGTTTAAATGTCTCAGTCATATCACCTCTCCCTCTGTCTACATTCTCTCAGTCTATCATCATAACTAACATTGTATAGTTCTAATATCATTTTTATTATCTGCCTCTGCACTCTTTCCAAGTTTAATATTTCCCCTTCAAATCCTGGTGACCAAATTTGAGCAAAATAGTTCAGGTGTGGTCTGATCAAAGCTTTATGAAAATTTTTTGTGAATCTTTCTGAATGACAATTCTTTTATCTCTGCTAGTCATTGTCCATCTCAGTATTGTAGCAATGCTCTGGGTTACATTCACCACCTTGGTGTGATGATTGATAGAAACCTGAATTTCAGGTTTCTATCAATCATCACACCAAGATCCCTTGCTTCCTCCAGTAGAGTATGCAGCCTCTTATCAATGTATTCCAAACTTCAAGACTTTTCATTTAGCTGAATTATTTGCCCATTTGTCCAGTTTATTCAAATCCTCTTGAAGAATGACTACATCTGCACTATTACTAATAACTCTTTCCAGCTTCACATCATCTGCAAACAATGTAATATCCATTGCAGTCCATTTGACAATATCATTGATGTAAAGGTTAAACAATACAGGACCTAGTACTGAGCTTGTGGGACCCCACTTGTAACCTTTTTTATTCTTTGATACCACTCCCTCATACACAACTCTGATATCTATCAATAGCTAATCCCCAATCCAGTTCACTAACCTGACTCCAAACCTGTGTGCTTCAACTTAAGTATCAGCTTATCATGTGGCATCTTAACAAATGTCTTTATAAAATTTAAAAAAAATGGCAGATATGACTTTTCCTCATCAACCACTCTTGCTACTTTATTATAAAAGGCAATCAGATTACTAAAACAAGAGTGTCTATTAACAAATCCATGCTGACTCTCGTAGCATGGATTTGTTATTAGTGAGGGATCATTTACAACCCTGGGCAGATATTTCCCTCATCTTGCCCAGTTGTAAATGATCCCTCACTAATTTCTCCAAAATCTTAACTACTAATGAAATACAAACTGGTCTATAGTTTGACTGCAGTGGCACAGCACTATCTTGTACCCTATACATTCTTTGAGCACCTTTCCTGTAGCCAGACCCCCCCCCCCCCCATTGAAAAAGTAAGTTCTTTAGGGCAATCTCTCTCAAACCTCTTTATCAAAATCCCATACAGTTTCATTGCTTTATTGACATCCAAAGTACTCAGTATTTGAAACACCCTCTTTTAACATTTCTAAACCTTGAACCTGCCTATACCTTCTAGTATTAAAACCTACTTCTGTAGGATGAAATACCCCAATAAAGTATTCATTCAACAACTTCACTATGGCCTATTGCATCAGTCACTCTATTCCCAATTTTATCCGCTGTCATTCTTCTACAGTCATTCCTCCTCCTATTAACCACAATGAATCTCAGGACCAATCTCTTCTCACATTCCACTTTTACTTTCCTTATCCTACTAGTCACTCTCTTGGCCTTAGTCTTATATTTTTCATGCATCTGCTCTCTACCCCTCTCCTCTTCCTAACCACTTTTTTACCTGCAGTTACTATAGCTAAAATCTCCCATAACAATCATTCTTTTTTGCAACTACCTAAGCTCGACTTCCTAAATATCTGCTCTTCACCTTCTGTGCTCCATGCTTATAGCAGCATCCCACTAAATATCCTGTTCTGCTCACCTTGATCTTGATGCTGCTCCCTCATACACAACTCTGTTGTTTAATATTGTTTAGCCTTATTATTCCCATGACAGGCCACATTTGCTATCATCCACCCTGATAATTCTAGTTTCCCTGCATCGACACACTGACTTTTTCATAGAACAGCATTCTCTCCTGATGCCTATGTCTTTCCTTGTTCAAATGCAAGTTGTCTCTTGCATACAGTTCCTTTCTGTCTTCAAATGCCCTCCAAGCATCCATGCTATCATGCTATTCATTATTGATGCTCTTGTCCACAGCTCTGCATTATCATACCTGAGCAACACATTCACTGTCTTCCATACAACCTCAAGCAAGAACTTCAGATCTCTCATTACCCAATTCACACTGCCTCTCAAGTCATTACCCAATTGTCCCACTCATCTCTTCCACTTTTTCACATTGCTTAATTGTCATAGTCACACAATCATTCTTCCAGGCAAACACTCCTCTGAAATTCTATCTTGCACACCACAGATCATGAATTCTCTATACATAACACCTCTTAACACTCTGTTTCTTCTGACACTTTCTCTCTTTGTTCTCCTCTCTCTCTCCCTCCCCCTCCTTGGTTCCTATGTTGCTTTTGTCTCATTCTCTTGCTTCCACTGGTTCTCCTGTTCTCTATCATTCCCATAACACTCTCTCTCTCTCCCCTACTCCTGCTTTGCTTCACATTTTTTTTTTTTTAGTCTCCTAATCTCTTCTTTCATGCTTCTCAACTAGTTCCTCATGCATTTCACTTCTTTCAGCACATCTCTCTCTCTCAACTACCAACTCTCGCTTGACATTCATCATTCCAATCAACACCATCTTCCAAAACTATAATATCTTTCAAACCTACTACCCTCCCTAATTTTATATTTTTATTCACATGCTGCTTATTTTCCTCATCCTCGATTGTGCTACTCATCTCTCTCTTGTGAGTATTCACCCATTTCTGGCATAACACTTCCAAGGTCTGTTATGCTAATTTCTAAATCACACAGTTCATGTTTTCTGCATTTTACACAGACATGCACTTCCTGGTCTCTCACCTGCAACATTTCAGCTGCCAGGATGCCTACATGCTGTAAGCACCACATGCTACAAAATCCCAATAGTATGCTGTGTAAAATGTAGTCTTTAAATGTTGGAGGACTCGATGATAAGCCATTGGAAAACTGAATTGCAGCTGTTGCCATTATTCCAACACTGCACAAAAAATATTAACAAACTATACTAAAATATGTTTAAGTACAAATTCCTCAAGCACAGACTACCCCACAGATTATGTTATATCTAGCTTAGATTCCTCATAAATTAAAAAGTAAAATTATAATTAAAACTTTTTTTTTCCTGTGCTACCTCATAATATGTCTGATTATAGCCTTGCCCACTTTTTTTTAAGTAGTATAAACCAAGGCAACTCCCATGGCAAAGATTATATTCTCATAAGTTGTCTCATAAAATGTATATATATCATATCCTTTATAGAAATAGCTTAGTTTTGCTAGAATGAAGCCCTTTAGGTCTTCTATTTCATTAAGTTAAATTACATTTTCCCATTATCAAAAAGAAACAAGTTTGTTAGTGATTCACTTAGGTTCAGTACATTTCATTGATCATTATTACATGAACAGTGGGACAAGGCTGAAGCTAAATTATGAAATGTTTTGGATTATGGTAAATGTGCTCAAACGTATGTCTATACTAAAGGTAATATATGCATAATTAGTACCTGCAGTGGCACTTAGACATTTTTTTTTTTTAATGTAAAGCACATACTGGAGTAAATGAGCTAAAGGTTCCAGAATTACTACTCTAGAGACTAGTATTTTCAGGCTATTTTTACCATTTCAAAAATACCATTTCTGATTGATGAAAAGGGTGGTCTTCTCACACCTGGGAGTGAAATTAATCTACCATCTGAAGACATTTGCAAACATCTGTGGTGCTACAGTGGAATTTGATCCTATAACTTGTTGGTTGGAGAGTAGAGATGCTATCCACTGAGGCAACCATGCCAGCTATTAAAATTTTTATTAGAGTACTTTGTGTATTTGTTTATTTAAACAGTTGAATTTAAACAGATCTTGGCATAACGATGGATAGGAATTTGAAGTTCAAAGGTCACATAGTAAAAGTTGCAAATACAATTCAGAGGTCAATTCATGTTTTTTGCTGTTTGGCCTCATTCTGGAAATGAATATCACTTTCCTACAACAGATCTACAGCCTTCATCCACTCATTCAATTCACCATGGGAAAAAGAAAATGCGAACTTTGACATGTAAAGATAAGGAAGTCATTTTGCCTCTTTATAAGGCCTCAATAAGACCACACCTGAATTATTTGCACATATTTGGTCTCCCAGGTTCCAAGGAGATGAAGAAGCTGTGAAAAGGGTGCAAAGAAAAGTTACAAAGATTATATTCAGATTATGGTATTTAGATTATGAGGACAGATTGCGAATATGTGGATTACAGACTCTGGTTAACAGGAAAAAAGGGGGTGATGTGATAGAGGTCTATAAACTTCTGAATGGGTGTTATAGGAAATCAACTGATGAAATTATACGGAAGGTGGGGAAAGGACATGGAGGCATCCATTGAAATTTGTTTGCAGTCAAGAAAGGAGTAAGAGCTAGGTTTTTCTCTCACAAAGCAGTGAGTGAGTGATTGGAATAGTTTTCCTTTAGGGACTAATGAGTGCATCTAGTGTGGATGAATTTAAGAAAAGGTATAACAGCTGATTTGGGGGACTTGTAGTTTCCCTCAATGAGTCCTTGACTCCCTAGAGGTCTCAGATAATAATAATAATTTTAATATAATGCTTTATTATAAATAATGCATTTGATAGTCTTCACCATAAGAAATTATTAGAAACATTAATGAAGAAAAGAACAGATAGGAATGGCACAAGACCGATATCCTATATATATTGGAACCAAACTGCAAACATATAAATCAATAATGAATGGTTAGAAATTTTCCACATACCAAGGGTTAGGCAGGATGTGTACTTTCTTATCTTCTGTTCAATCTCTAGAGCATAGAAATTTTTGAAAGTTTGGAAGAACTGGAGGGAGTAAAAATAAAAAGAAGAAATATAATCTTCGTTATGCAGATTATCGTTGGAAGTTTATTTTCCACTTGGTTAGACTATATGGGAGATACTGAGACTATATGTCTCAGTATCTCTTATAACGAGTGATGAGAGCTTGGTCCACCTTTACTACGAGTTGCCTCAGTCCTGAAAATACTTCAGGCGCAAACTTTGTTTGCATACACTTGGATAAAGGATTAAACTAAATTTATTATAGTCTAACCAAGTGGAAAATAAACTTCCAACATCTTTCTCTAAATCCAGAGTAATTTAATAATAAGGTGGTACACCTTTTGACAACTCATATAAGTAAATATGACCTCTCCATTGTTTCTGCCTTAGTATCACCACTTCTTGGTCTGATTTTCACTGATGAGACCTCAATAAAGGTCGAAACTGGTCTGGGTAGTGGCCCTTCCCTCAATGCATAACATTATACATGTCCACAAGGAGATGTGCTTTGCATTATTATGGGAGTGATGAGAGAGCTTGGTCCACCTTTACTACAAGTTGCCTCAGCCCTGAAGATACTTCAGGTGCAAATTTGTTTGCATACACTTGGATAAAGTATTAAACTAAATTTATTATGTAGATTTCAGATTGCAAATGTTAATAGAGCAAATAAATGCAGAGTAAAAAATATGGCCTTGCATTAAATATATAGGATTCCTCAAAGTTAACAATAAAAGTAGAAAACCAAATTATAGAACAAGTCAAATGTTATGTTTATTTAGATTTATTTTAATGCTATACTTATCTTTAAAGGTATCTGTGGCATAACTATAAACAAATTGCCTCCATATAATTTATGTAGTATTGAAATTTGTGCACTGTTTTCATTAAGTCAAAAGACCCATATATTTATTTCAGAAGCATATAATGGAAAAGCTGTAGTGGTAATGGATAAGGCCAACTTGTGAGAAAGATAGACTTCCTTTTACAGGATATCTTCACTTATCAAGAAATTAGTTCTGACCCTACAAAAACACAAACAATTAAGTTCCTTGATGAAGTTGTTAGTTCAGATCAAACTACTTTGGATAAGTTATGCATCCATTTTGGAAGGCCTCCTTGTTTATATGGGCTCCCAAAAATTCATAAAGAAGGTTATCCCGTAAGACCTATTGTGAATTGTATTGCCCCCCCAATCTATAGAATTGCTAAATTTCTTTCACATTTATTAACTGCCAATATTGGATAATCCAGATCATTCATCAAGAATTCCACATATTTTCTTGGAAAAAAACAAGAATCAAATATAAGAGTTGGGTTTGTTAGTTAGCTTTGACATTGTTTCCCTTTTTACCAACGTTTTGCTATCTAACACTGTTAGTTTACTGAATGATGATTTCTCTCCTGATGTTAAGATTTTTGAATTTGTTATATAATTGGGATATTTCAGATGCTAAAACAAGATCTATAGACAGATTTTGAAGGCACTGCCATGAGTAGCCCTTTGTCTCCACCTCTGGCAAACTATTTTTTGAACCATCTGGAAGTTAGTTACCTTATTCTCATCCATTCATCCCCAACCCTCTCTTTGGTTTCATTACATCGATGATTTTTTTTTTTGCTGTTTGGCCTCAGTCTGGAAATGAGTATCACTTTCCTACAATAGATCAATAGCCTTCATCCACTCATTCAATTCACCATGGGAAAAAAAAAATGCTGTAATTTACTATTCTTGGACATCCTTCTTACTCACATAGCCTTTGGCACTTTGTCAACTAGTGTTTATTGAAAATCTACCTTTACTGGCAAATACATTCATCAAAAGTCTGCTCATCACACCTCTCAAACAAATTGGTGTTATCAAGGTCTGTTAATTAAAGACCTCGATAATACTAATACCTTGATAAAGACCTTGATAAACACAAAATGTATGCTTCTCTCCCTCAAGCTTACAACAAGAACTTCTCACTATCAAAACTTTAATGAAATTAAATGATTATGACCTTCATCAAATCCAGCAGGAAATTGACTCCTATGTTCCAATGCCTAAGGATCCTTCAACAGACTGCAGGGTTCCAGTCCCTTATATTTTTGCCATCTCTGAACTTATTAGTAGGATTTTGAAAAAGTGTCAACTTATTCACATATTTTCCTACTAACATAATTTCTCATATGTTACCATCTACAAAAGACAAACCATCACCTCTATTGTTAGCTGATGTTTACCAGATTCCTTGTGAATGTAATTTGACATACTTTGAGCAGGCAGACGAGTTGTTCTGTGGAAAAAATAATTAATGAACATCAGTATTACATTGAATATGTGAAGCCTCAAAAGTCTGACTTGGCACAGCATAGCATTCACACTAAACACAGTATCCGATGGGATGAAGCTCGTCTTCTCCATAGAAGCAGTTTTAAATATGAACGCCTTTTCAAAGAAAGTTGCAAAGTCCTACATTGGCCTAACCTGAATGGGAACAATAGTCTCTCTCTTCCAAAAGTTTGGGAGATTCTCGTTTAATGTAAACATCAAAAATAATTTTAATATTATTTATTAATATATTAATTTCTAGCTCACAGCAGCCCTTTTTAATTGGTAAATCGATTGTTGTATGCACCCTGTATTCCTGTTCTTTGATTTGCTGGTTTCTACACACTAATGGTGTACTGTTATTTTCAGTATGAAATATCTGTACTTTAATTAAAGTTAATTACTGTGGTTATTGTGTAATTTGTTGTTTAATGTTATACTTATTATTGCAAAATCAACATTTAACAGATTGAAGAATATACCAACATCAAGAAAAAAAAAACTAAATTAACAAAGATTAAATGCTTTATTTAATTGAGTAGAAACAATGAAGATCATATAAGGATTATGCTTTTGAGATGTGGATGTGCAGAAGAACATTGAAGAGCTCATAGGTCCCGAAGAAAAGGAATGAAGTTGAAGGCACTGCCATGAGTAGCCCTTTGTCTCCACTTTTTTTTTGGGGGGGGGGGGGGGGGAAATGATGGATACTAAAATAGAACTAATCAAGAACATACAAAAAAAGAAAAAGAATAATATCATATATGGGTCATTGTGAGACATGAGTTTTAAAAGAGTTATTAGAGGGAAGAATAGAAGGCAGGCAAAAGAAAGAAAGAAAGAAAGACAGTGACACATAGTTCAAAAACATAAAGGACTGGCTGCGTCTGAACTATGCAGAAAGCAACTCCAAGACACAAATAGATAGAGATCCATAATAGCTAACCTCATGGATAGAGATGACATTTTATGGGACATATTACTGACAAGAGTGAAACTGAGCTGTTCAAACTAAAAAGTGTTATTGGTTTAACTATTTTATGAAGGTACTACATCATTCTTTGGCAGTGGCATTATCTTACTCCCTTTTTTTTTTTTTAGGATCTTTCCAGTGACAAGATTTTCATTAAACAACAGAACAACATTAATTCTGTATTACTTTCCAGCAAAATTTGTAAATGTATAAATGCAATTATAGGATATCACACATGTTAAAGAATGTACCAAACAATTTCTAATACATATAACATGGTGTTTCCTTGGAGCCTTAACTTTGGCACATTGCCAAAGGAATGGAAAAAAAAGAACAAGATAGTTCCATTGTATTTGGAGGAGGGGGAGGCTGAAACAGAGGTAGTAAATTAAGCCAGTTAGTATTTCTGTAGTAGTTGTTAGTTTTGGGAATTAGTTAGGGCCAGAATTTAGGAGTAAGTGGATAAACACATGAAGCTTTGTAGGTGATACCATACCTTTAAGAGTAGATCTTATACTCGTAATCTACTCTTATTTTATGATCTTTATCAAATTGGATAATGGCAGTGACTAATTGTATTATTACCAGACTTTTCAAAGGCCTCTGAACTGTATTTTATTGCATACATTAGGGTATTTGGAAGCAGATAAATAGCATGGTTAAGAGGATGGCTGTCAGACAAATATCAAAAAATATAATATAATATGCATGAATTAGTACAACATAGAATTAGGCTAGGTAGGGAGGCTATATATAATTGATATTAACTCTTTGCACATTATGTATGTCCATTCTCATTTGTAGTATTACCACAAATTCCTATTGTACTATATATATATATATTTTTTTTTTTGTAGTTGAATTTTATTAAAAAAAATCATTAATATTATTAAGAGAGTCTGCGTGGTTAGCCTAGTGGCTGTGCGCTTCACAACCATATGCCTGGGGAAGGAGTGTCCTAGGTTCGATTCCTGTCGGTGACGTGAGGAGCTGAAGGATCTTCCTCAGCCATAGCCAAGTTAACTGGTCTTGGGCATGGACAGTACGGTTTTTCCCCCAGTTTATCCTGGGGTTTTTTATCCTGCAAAGCAGGCAAACTGGCCTTGAGAACTCAACACTGTGGACATAGGATACACTGGGGTGTAGCGCTGACCACCTTATTTTGTGAACTGTTTGAGGTCCGATGGTTAATAAACCCTTGACATAGCAAGGTAAAAGAGGGAAAGGAAGATGAGATGAGATTATTAAGAGAGACCTTCAGGGACACATCAGGGAAGGCCACATGTCACCTGCACTAACTGTTTTACATTTTTTTTAATTCATTCACAATACATGCACTCACTACTTAAAAAAAAAGGCAATCCATTCCAATCATGTACTATCCTATGAGAGAAAAATCTAGTTGATTTTTCTCTTATGAGAGAAAATCAACTCAGTTCAGTTCAAGCCATTCAATTTCTTCACAAGCATTCTTCTGTCAGAGAGGCTGTATTTTTCATAAATGGACTCTCAGTTGGTGCATATTGTAATTATTAAAGTAGAACTCTGATGCTGTGTTGTATTGTCATAAACTGTCTGTTCCATTTTCGAAACTTTTAAGATTTTATAAATTTAGCTATGAAATAAGAATATATTTTTAATATGCACTATTTCTATTAATTGCTGAAATGAATAAGCTCTTCTTCAGTAATTACAGTATGCACTGGTTGCAAGTTCATTTATGAAAAACACAACTCTAATATAGGATTGTGATCTCGTCAGACTTCTGTTAGTGATAGATGGAAAGAAATTTTTCAATATTTGAATTTATTTTGATACCATCTACTTTCATTACTTCAGTAGAAAGAGGTGATCTCTTCATTACCTTTATTTACCATTGCTCTTCCCAGTTTAGCACCATCAGCAAACAACTGAATATTTAACTAGCACCATCAACAAACAATCAAAAATTACTAATATTATTAATGCTGTCAGAATGCTTATGCATTCTGACAGCATTACTTGTGAGCCTGCTGCCATGTTATAATAGAAATGAACTGAATCCCCCCCCCTTCTGCTGTTTAACTTGTTTGTAAACGATATATCATGTGGACTGACTGGGGATCTTCAGTTATTTGCTGATGATGCAAAGTTTAGAAGAATTATAAGTAGCACTGCTGATGCTGGATCCCTTCGGGAAGATTTGAATAGACTTCTTACTTGGACAAAAGAGTGGAGGTTGTAGTTTTAATATCAATAAGTGCAAGGTGTTGTATTTTGGAGTGCAGAAAATAAGGCTGTGTACTATATCGATAGTGCTATACTTCAGATGGATGAGATTAGAGATTTTGGAGTGATGGTTGACAATAGACTGAAATTTAGAGAGCACATTGCTAGGGTTTCACATCGTAGTGCTGCTATGATAGCAAGTACTCTAACATGCAAGGATAAGGAAGTGGTTGTACCACTGTATAAGGCACTGGTCAGACCACACTTGGGCTCTTTTGCTCAGATCTGGTCACTTGGTTTTTAGTGTGATGTGGAGACATTGGAGAGGGGTCCAGAGATGAGTGACTAACAGACAGGACAGCAAATATCAGAATTTCAGAACACAAGGACTACATCTGGTTTCACCAATACAACCATCTGGTCTTGCTGACCATGTGCTGGATACCTGCCATAGAATACGGTGAAAGAAAGCCACGATAATACACCGTAGTAAATACAAATATGAAAGGCTTTTCATGGAATCAGCTTCAGCCCTAAGAACCAATCCAAACCTCAACAAATTTGGCTGCATGAGACTGCCTCAAATCTTTAGGACCATCAGGACTTTAGGAGAAATAATAGCTTCCTGCTTCTTCCTCACTTACTGTTTGTTGTGCCTGCGTGCACGTGTCTTGTTCTTAAGTTCCTTGAAAATGGCAACATAACGTTGCCGAAATATTGAAGTATATTAAAATTTATTTTAATGTATATCCTGGTTTACGTTGTAATTTCCTTAAATTATTTAGTAAAAATAAGTTTTAAAAGAGATAAACCGTGAGTAGACATATCGATACAAAATAAATAACAGAATAAACTCAATTAGAAAGGTTATTTAATAGTATAATTTTCGCCTGTGTGTCACAGGCATCTTCAGTACATTAAGCTCAAAATTAAACACTAACTTAACAAAATGAAACGCTTTTTGGAATTGTCAGTTAGTGTTTAATTTTGAGCTTAATGTACTGAAGATGCCTGTGACACGCAGGCGAAAATTATACTATTAAATAATCTTTCTACGTGAGTTTTTTCCATTATTTATTTTGTATCGATTTAGTAAAAATGGCTAAGACAATATCAGGAGTTCAGAATGCTGGCTATGGAGAGAGGTTGAGGAGATGTGGATTGCAGAGTTTGGTGGATAGGAGGAAGAGAGGTGATATAATAGACACATTTAAATTAGTGAGAGCACTTTTTTAGATTAATCCAGAGGGCATTATAAAAAGAATAGAAGGTGAGAGGGGAAGAACCAGAACTCATTCCTGTAAGTTATGTAAAAGTGTGATTAAGAAAGGTGTGAGGAGTAGATTTTTTACATGGAGAAATGTCAGCGAATGGAATGCATTACTAGAATGTGTTGTTAATGCAAGGAATGTTAAGGACTTTAAGATTCTACATGATAAATATGTTGTCAGTTGAATGAACCTCCCACAATGAGTCTGTCGACTCCATGGAGGGTTTTAATAATAAAAGGACAGTTGATGATAGCTAATGAATCAATATGTAGGTTGTGCAGAAGGTATGAATGTAGAGTTTGTGGACCTGTGACCTAAGTTTGATGGATGGAAAGATTTGCACATTGCTGATAGATTGCACTTAAAAAATAGATTTAAAGTTAGGTGTCTTGAGAGAGTTTTATTCACTGAGAGTGGAAACACAAAGTCAGGAAAACTAAAGTAATTAGGGTGGATGCAGATGAGGGTGTATGAAGGCACCCATGAAGCAAATGAGTGTGAATGAACAAAAAATGCAGAATCTAGTCTTTTAGGCAAGGTATCAGGGTAGTCAATTCAGTCAATTCATCCTTTAGGCTCTTAATGAAAAAGTCATTGAGAGCCTAAAGGATGCTACTGTTTCTATATACTAATACTAGAAACATCAGGAATAAGAGAGAAGAGTTTTTGGCATTGGTTAGTGCAACCTTGCCAAAAGTTATAAGCATTAGTGAGACTTGGCTAACAGTAGATGATATAATTAAAGGAATAGAATGTGATGGATTTAATATTTTCAGGGAGGATAGAGTAGACAGGATGGAAGGGGGGGGGGAATATTACTGATGATAGCAGATGAATTGAAGCCAACATGATTAGGAGTCAGTTGGACAGATACATTCTTTTGAGTCGATTGGTGTGAGATTGAGGCAAATGGGATAAAATATAAAATTGGTTGCTGCTATAGGCCAGGAATTGCCTATGATGATGTGGAAGACATGCATCAGCAGATTAGTACAATGAGTGCAAATTGAGTAATTATTATGGAGAAATTCAACTTCAGAGACATAGATTGGAAGGAGGAAAGATCACATGGCAGGAATAAAATGGAATTTATACACTTACTGAGAGATTATTGCTTGATGAAGCAGAATGTGATGGAGGAGACTCGGGGTATGAGAGAGTGTTGGATCTTGTTATAAGATTAGAAGACCTGTCCATAACTACGTTACCTCCAACTAGGGAAAGTGATTATGTGGTCTTGACTTGAGAGGTAGCAAAACATGGAAATTCCAGTTAAGAAAGGATATATGTGGAATCATAAGATAGGTGATTATGATATACTGAGAAGGCAGCTTGAAGCAGTACCATGGCATAAAGTTCTGCAAAGGAAGGATGTTCACAATGCATGGGGAATAGTCAAGGGATATCTGGAGGAAGCAGTATCACACTGTATACCCAAGGCCTTTCCTCCTGATGTATTTCCCAAGGAATACAATATACTGACTTTTAAATCAAATGTCAACAAGTTTCTCCTTTCCTAGCTCACTACCCATATGCAGTACAAATGTACTATAGGTTGATCAATCAACCTCTCGTGTATGGGCTCAACATTAAAAAAAAAAAAAAAAGCCAAGAGAGTAAATCGTGTAGTAGGTAGATGGATGATTCAAGCATGAGCAGCAAAAACAAGAAAATGTTGTGGAGATATATAAGGAGAAAGATGACCAGTTAACTCATGAACAGCACAAGGATCAGGCAAGAAAGGTGATGACCAGCATGGTAAAGGAAGGCAAAATCAGATTTATGAGAAGAAATTAACCGAAGAGGCAAAAGGAAATCCCAAAGAGTTTTCTTTGTTATGTGACAAGTAGGAGGAAGATTAACTATGGAAGGATAACTGTAATGAGTGTAGATGGTGGAGAGGTAACAGAGACAGATGAAATTGTTGAACTACTGAATGACCATTTTGCAAGGGTATATTATCCAAGTGAAGATATTGTTATGGCAGAGGTAACATAGACTGATGTGAGAACAGATTTGATGAATTAGAGATGCTTAGAATATTGCAAAATCTGAATGAAAATACAGCTGTGGGAATGAGATGGGATATCACATTTTAAGATACATAAATGATATGTGCAGGGGAACTGGCAATTTAATTTAAGTCTCTGCTCTGGCAAAGGCCCAAACAGTGGAAGGAGGACAAAATAATTCCTTTGCATAAAGGAGAATCTAAATCTGTAGTAGCGAATTATAGACTAGTCAGTTTCAGGAGTGGTGATGGAGATATATGGCTTCAAAAAGCCATGCTGCCCCTTTATGAGGGAGCAGCATGGCTTTGTGAATGTTAGGTCATTCTTTGCTAATCTAACTTTTTATAATAGATTGGAAAATGAGTTGGATAAAGGGTATGACTGCATGATGATACTGCTGGATTTTGCAAATGTGTTTGATAGGATACACATGAAACTCTATTATCCAAAGTGCCACAAATGGCAATGAATGCATTGCCACAAATGGTGATATGGCTTAAAAGGTTGCTACTGGACAGATACCAAAAAGTAGTATGTGGAGGAGCAGAATCCTGGAGAAGGCAGGTGTGCCACAGAGCTCTGTGCTTGGACCACTGGCATTTAATTTGTACATAAATGATATAGGAAATGATTTGAAGGGAGATATTCAGTGTTTGCTGATTATGCAAAGTTGGATAATAAAGGATAATAGTTAATCAAGGTGATGTAGAAAGCTTGCAGGATGATTTGAATTGGCTGACAATATGGGCAAAATATAATGGATGTCAATTTAATTTGGGAAAGTATAAATTCATGTATTTGGGATACAAAGATTACAAGCTGTGTACTGCATTAAGGGAACTGTACTCCAGGAAACTGATGAAGCCAGGGATTTGGGGATAGTAGTAGATAGAGTTGAAGTTCAGATGGCACAGTGCTAAAGTAGCCAGAGTAGCTCACAGGATTACTTGGTTATTGAAGAATACACTAACAATCAGAGATAATGGAATTATCATTCTTCTTTATAAAGCCTTGATATGACCACATCTGGATTACTGTGCTCAGGTTTCGTCACCTGGATTTCTTGGGGGATGAGGAAGTGGTGAGTGGATCCAGATATGAGTGATCAAGATAGTCAATCATCTGCAGAATGCATCCTATAAGGAATAAATTGATGGTTTCTAGATTGCAAAAGTTGGTTCATTGGCAAAAATGGAGGAGGGGTATATATGATAGAAACATTTAAGTTACTTAAAGGATTTTATAGGACTGATGCTGGGGAAATGTTTCAACACTTGGCTACAGGGAGTAGAACAAGAGGTCATCCCTGTTAGTTGGGTTACAGTGTGAGGACTAGATTTTCGCTTGTAGTGGTGAATGAATGGAATGGGTTGTCTGAGTCAGTGTAAGTGCTTTGTTCATTAATGGTTTCAAGGAGAAGTATTATAGATATTAATAGTTTGGGTCTCCCACAATGAGTTGTAGGACTCCATGGAAGTGCCTGGCAATAATAATATCCTCTCAGATTATTTCATATGTCATTGTATACAAATTAAACAGAGGACCCAAATGGTGTACCTGTGGTACACCACTTGCCTTCTCCTGGACGACTCAACTCCTCCATAAACTACTCTTTGATATCTGTCTGTCAGAGTTCTATGTGGAATCTTGTCAAATGCCTTTTCAGAGTCCAGCAGTATCACCGAGTAACCATTTCCCTTATTCAACTTCATTGTCACTTTATTAAAAAAAGTAAGCAAATTACTATGGCAAGACGTACCCTTCACAAAATCATGTTGTTGTTGTTGTTGTTATTATTATTACATGACACCTCCAGGGAGCCCAAGGACTTATCGCAGGAGGACAATCTACTCTACTTTGATAATACGTCTCACCCTCTCCACTACTACTTAATTCTACTATGACACCACTATCATCAATGTCATTTACTCCCCATCATCACCGACAATAGTATTTTTTTGTCTGTAAATTGTGTGTATTCTGAAGGCTGATTTTTGTCTGTACGTGGGATGAAAAACCCAAGTTTCTGGTAGAAAAGTCCCTTATAGAGAATCATATTGCTATCCACCCAGTCTTGAATTCTGTCTTTCACCAATTTCTCAAGTAGTTTAACCACCACTCCTGAGATCCTGATTAACCTATAACTTGCTACTTTTGTCTTGGAATAGGACTATTTTGCTCCCTTTTCACTCCAATGGCACCTTCCCAGTACTGAACTTTAAATTAAACACTTTGGTCAGAGGAGCTGATAATTCCCTTTCATATTCTTGTAATACACAGATCTATATGCAATCTAATCCCATGGCTGTGTTCATATTGAGATTCTGAATAGTTTAAACATCTTCATTTCTTCATTTCCTATTCTCCTATCAGGCAATGTTACATTTGGCATTGTAATGTCACCACTCAGATTATTATTATTCCTTTTGTATGGGCACCTCCATGGAGTCCAAAGACTTATCACAGTAGACCCAAATTATCCATACAATCTATCATACCTTTCCTTGAACCCATTAACAGAGTGCCAACAACTGTGCAAACATTCCATTCATTCACAGCTCTCCATGTGAAAAATCTAGTCCCCACATCCTCACTAACCGCACTTTTACTCAACTTCTGGGGATGACCTCTTGTTCTGACCTTCTAACCAAGTGCTGAAACATTTTCCCCTGCATCAGTTGTTTAAAACCATTTAAGTAACTTAAATATTTTTATCATATCTCCCTCTTTTTTGCCTATCAACCAGCTTCTGTACTTCCATGCACTCTCAATCTATCCTCATAGGTCATCCACACACATACCACTCACCATCTTCATTGTGTGCCTCTGAATCCTCTCCACCACTTCCTCATCCCCCAAGAAACCCAGGAGATCAGATCTGAGCACAGTAATCCAGATGTGTATGCATCAGGGACTTATAAAGAGGAATAACAACTTTCTTATCTCTACTTGTTGGTGTGTTCTTCAGTAGCCAAGTAATCTTATGAGCTGCCTTAGTAACCTTATTAACATGTTCTCCATTTTCTCATTGTTCTCCATGTTCTCATTGTCTGCCACTACCGTCACCCTAAATCCCTAGCTTCATCTGTTTCTTGGAGTACAGTTCCATCAGTGTGGTACACAGCTTGTAATCAGCTTATCCCAAAATGCATAACTTTACATTTCTGCGCATTAAACTTGCACCCATGATCTTTTACCCATATGGAACCTGTTTAAATAGTGCAAGCTCTCCACATCACCTTGATTCATCATTCTTCTTCTTCGCGTTATTCCCGCTTCCTATGCAGGGTCTGCGTGTTACTTAGATGCGACTACTTGTTAGTACTACTCCCAACCGACCCGTCGCCTGGTCTGCCGCTGGGGGGGATATATTTTTGACTGTAGAGGTGTATGTTCACGGGCCGGTTTGCCTGTTTGCGGGATGAAAAACGCCAGATAAACCCACCACTTCCTCATCCCCCAAGAAACCCAGGAGATCAGATCTGAGCACAGTAATCCAGATGTGTATGCATCAGGGACTTATAAAGAGGAATAACAACTTTCTTATCTCTACTTGTTGGTGTGTTCTTCAGTAGCCAAGTAATCTTATGAGCTGCCTTAGTAACCTTATTAACATGTTCTCCATTTTCTCATTGTTCTCCATGTTCTCATTGTCTGCCACTACCGTCACCCTAAATCCCTAGCTTCATCTGTTTCTTGGAGTACAGTTCCATCAGTGTGGTACACAGCTTGTAATCAGCTTATCCCAAAATGCATAACTTTACATTTCTGCGCATTAAACTTGCACCCATGATCTTTTACCCATATGGAACCTGTTTAAATAGTGCAAGCTCTCCACATCACCTTGATTCATCATTCTTCTTCTTCGCGTTATTCCCGCTTCCTATGCAGGGTCTGCGTGTTACTTAGATGCGACTACTTGTTAGTACTACTCCCAACCGACCCGTCGCCTGGTCTGCCGCTGGGGGGGATATATTTTTGACTGTAGAGGTGTATGTTCACGGGCCGGTTTGCCTGTTTGCGGGATGAAAAACGCCAGATAAACCCACCACTTCCTCATCCCCCAAGAAACCCAGGAGATCAGATCTGAGCACAGTAATCCAGATGTGTATGCATCAGGGACTTATAAAGAGGAATAACAACTTTCTTATCTCTACTTGTTGGTGTGTTCTTCAGTAGCCAAGTAATCTTATGAGCTGCCTTAGTAACCTTATTAACATGTTCTCCATTTTCTCATTGTTCTCCATGTTCTCATTGTCTGCCACTACCGTCACCCTAAATCCCTAGCTTCATCTGTTTCTTGGAGTACAGTTCCATCAGTGTGGTACACAGCTTGTAATCAGCTTATCCCAAAATGCATAACTTTACATTTCTGCGCATTAAACTTGCACCCATGATCTTTTACCCATATGGAACCTGTTTAAATAGTGCAAGCTCTCCACATCACCTTGATTCATCATTCTTCTTCTTCGCGTTATTCCCGCTTCCTATGCAGGGTCCGCGTGTTACTTAGATGCGACTACTTGTTAGTACTACTCCCAACCGACCCGTCGCCTGGTCTGCCGCTGGGGGGGATATATTTTTGACTGTAGAGGTGTATGTTCACGGGCCGGTTTGCCTGTTTGCGGGATGAAAAACGCCAGATAAACTGGCGGGAAAAACCCTACTGACCGCGCCCAAGACCGGCTAACTTGGCTATGTCTGAGGAAGATCCTCAAATTCCTCACGTCTACAACGGGAATCGAACCTGGGACACTCCTTCCCCAGTCATATGGTTGCGAAGCGCAAAGCCACTAGGCTAACCGCGCGGTCACCTTGATTCATCATTACTCTATCTAATTTTGCATCATCAGCAAATAATTGAATATTTACTTTCAAGTGATTTTCGATATCATTATATACAAATTAAACAGTAGTGATCCTGGCACATTCTCATAAAACACAAGCTGACATCCCACCTAATCCCACAGCTATATTTATATTGAGATTCTGCAATATCTTAACAATCTCCAATTCATCCATCTCTGCTTACACCTAAGTCTCTCACATATATCACGGCATTAACCTCACTTGTATGATATATATCCTTGCAAAGTTGTCACTCAGTAACTCAACTATGTCTGCTTTTGTTACCTTGTGACCACCACCACCATTAAGGCTATTCTCCATAGTCATTCTTTCTCTTACTTGCGAAGAAACTTTGGGATTTCCTTGCACTTGTTTGGCTAGTTTCTTCTTGTAACCTGATTTTGCCTAGTTTACCATGCTGATCACCACAGCATTTTCTTTTTCTTTAGCTCATGCTTAATGACATTACTCTTCTGTCTAACTCCTACTTGATTAACCCTCCTTATTTTATGTACTTTCTCTAGTTACTCCTTCACTATCTCCCATTCACTCCTAACATCTTCTCTTGCAGGATTATATGTCATGATACAGCTTCTTCCTAAGCCTGTGCAGAACCAACTGTGTGTGTGTGTGTGTGATTGACTTTGATCTTGCACTAGACTGTCTCAAATTACCCCCTCCCCTCCTTCCCACCAGTCTCCTCTTCTTTTTGACTGCATTTTATCTGCTGTCACCAGCACTTCCTTTCCTCCCTTTCTATCTTCCCTGAAAATATTAAATCCTTCACATGCTATCCTTGTAACTACATCTGCTGTTAGCCAAGTCTCACTAATGCCTATAGCGTTTAGTGAGGTTGCACTAACCAATATCCAAAACTCCTTTCTCTTGTTCCTAATTCTTTTAGCATTAATATATGGGAACTTCAACATCTCTTTAGGCCTCCCAACCACCTTTACTTCCTGAAGTGACTCCACTAATCAATACTTTTGCTTGAAAGACTAGATTCTGCATTTATTGGTTATTCTCACATTAACTTTCCTCATGGGTGCCTTTGCACACATTCACCTACTTGCACCCTAATTGCTTAAGTTTTCCTGAAATTTCACTTCAGCATGCTTGCTGAGCAAAACTCTCTCTAGATATCTAATGCCAAAACCATTTAGGTATACAGTATCAACATTATACAAATTCTTCTGCACAAACTGCATATTCATTCGTTTTCTATCCATATCCTTCTCCTCAATTTGCCTCTATCATAGTGTAGTGGGAGACTTACAGTCTTCACTTTCTCGCTCTTCATTTTTGCTTCATCCAACAATTCCTTCACATCTTCCCTAATAGAATGCTTCTTACCTTTCAGATCATTAGTACCAACTAAGACAATTAATTCTTTTGCCTTACCTTTTTGCATCCAGACGGCATGACAAATTTCATTAATTTTTGTGCCAGGAAAACATGCTTGTTATATTTTTGTTAAGTTTTCCTCTGGTCATTGTCTCCATCCGAAATTTTCTCATTATTATTATTATTATTTTGTTTCTTCACATGATCTCAATTTACCTCTGACCATTTGCTTCTTTATCTCACCCTTACTAATCCTTTGTTGCTTCTGCAACTTTTTGATTTTGCACTTTGTCCTGTGAAGGATGACATGAAGCATGCTATTTCCTTATTTAGGTCTCCTTGTTTTCTCTTGTATTTCCACCACTGCATGTTCAGTATTAATTCTAACATTAATATGAAACATCTGCTTGGCAAAATTTCTTTTGCAGCACACTCCCTCTCCTTCATTCACAATTTCTTTCTTTCATTGTAGGAACACTGTTGCTCTAGTTCTAATAAGAGCCTTGTTAGTGAGTGGCTGTGAACGTGAATCCATGAATTTTTTTTCTTTGAGCAATGAAAACAGGCTGAGTGCTTTACCATTATCTTGTTGGTACCAGTGGGAATCTGTTTTTGATTTCAAACTTCCAACCAAGTTATTAAAAGATTCGCCATTTCAACCAAAATAGTACTTCTGTTTCTAGTGCATTGCATACTAAAAGTTGATGATACAACTTTGCCTTATTCTGTGTATTCCTTAGATTTGGACAAAATTAGTTGTACTATAGACTCATTGAGGCCCATTTAATGTCAAGTTTCCATTTCAAAATTGTAACTTTACATTTCTTCTTTTCAGATTTCATTGCCATATCACTTTTCCTTTTGGACATGGTGAACTTTTACAGAATATTAATTAATACTTAGTATGAAATACAATAATGGGAAGACACATTTGCCTTGGATGGTCACATAATGACATAGCAGAAACACAATCTGGCACTATTTACAGATGACAGTTTTCTGAGGGGGGGGGGGTGTTTCCCTCCATAATCGGCTGCAATATTCAAAATTTTAGGGTGGACATATAGAGGACTGGTATAAATGTTTGTGACAGTATTAACCAAAAATGGCATCAATCAAAAACATATATATTGAAGTTTATCTGTACTTAAATACATGGAACTACATTAATTGCTAATGGTTTAATTCTCTACAGTCCTATTATTTTTATGCTCTGTTTATTGTTCATTGACCATAGTCTATACTGATCTGTATTTCTATCCTTCCTGGTTTTTAGTATTTGAAGATTTTTGGAATCATGTACTTCTGTTATCATACTCCTAGATGCTATACGAGTTATTATTATTATTCAGGCCTCCATGGAGTCAAAAGACTCATCGTGGGAGGTCCTTCCAAAGAAACAGCCTATCAAGACTCATCGAGGGGAGGCCCCCCCCCGAGAAACACAAAGTCTATCATACCACTCCTTAAACACTTGACCTTTCTTGCTTTTACCACTCCATCAGGCAATGCATTCCATGGTTCAACCACCCTCCATGCAAAAAAACCACTTCTCACCATCTTGCAAACAGTTTCTTTTCGTAACTTCCAGGGATGGCCTCTTGTCATCCCTGGAAGTTACCCGCTGTTCAACCAAGCGAAAGAACTCTCCAGTGTCAAGCCTGTAGCCACCTCTCAACAATTTAAAAGTCTCAATCATATCACCTCTCCTTCTTCTATCCACCAAACTCTGCATTTGACATTCCATTAGCCGATCCTCATAACTAACATAGTACAGTCCTGAAACGATCTTTGTTATCCGCCTTTGTACCCTTTCCACAGTTAATTTATCCCCTTCAAATCCTGGGGACCAAATCTGAGAACAATAGTCTAAGTGTGGTCTGATCAGAGACTTATACAATGGAATGATAACTTTTATCTCTACAGGTCAGTGTCCTTCTCATTATTGCAACAATCCTCTGTGTTACCTTCACCACCTTTGCAATATGTCCCCTAAATTTCAGGTTTCTATCAATCATCAACCCCAGATTTCTTGTCTCCCCTACTTCCTCCAGTATAACTCCTCCCATAGAGTATCCAGTGTCCCATCGATGTTTCCCAAACCTCAAGACCTTACATTTTGTTGCATTAAATTTGATTTGTGAAGTGGGCACTCTTGTTTTAGCAATATGCTCAAACAAGAGTGCCCCCTTCACAAATCCATGGTGACTCTCATGGATAACACCACCCTCATCTGCCCAATGCTGTATATGGTCCCTCACTACTTTCTCCAAGATCTTAACAACTACTGATGACATGCAAACTGGCCTATAATTAGACACTTCCAGTCTGCTACCACCCTTATGCAATGGCACCTTCCTTCCATTCCATGGGCACCTTTCCCACAGCCAGACTTTCATTGAAAAGCCAGGTCAAAGGCACTGTCAGTTCCTTAGCACATTCTCTCAAAACTCGTGAACCATCCCGTCCCACAGTTTTACTAACATCCAGAGTACTCAGTATTGGAAATGCATTCTCCTCCTGTACCTCTAAACCTTGAACCTGCCCTATCCCTCTAGTATTAAAACTGCCTCCTCCAGGATGAAATACTCCAATAAAGTGTTCATTGAACAATTCCACTATGTCCTCTGCATCGGTCACTCTATTCCCATATTTATCCCACAATATCATTCTTCCACAATCATTTCTCCTCCTACTGGCCACATAGCTAAAAAAATTCCCTAGGATTTTCTTTGGATCTTAGTGCCAATCTCCTCTCATATTCCAGTTTCGCCTTCTTTACCATACCAGTCACTCTTCTGGCCTGTTTCTTATATTCTTCATGCATCTTCTCTTCACCTGTCTCCTTATATCTCTTCCATAGCCTCTTTTTCGCATATAGCTCCTGTTTAATATTGTTTGTCATCCACTTTATTCCAAATTGTGTCCTCTTCTTCACTTGTGGAAGAAGAGGACACAATTTCCCACGCACTAATGATATCCCGTTTCATAATTTCCCACACACTAATGATATCCAGGCCTTCCAATTCCTCCTTCCATGAAACTTCCCCAAGTTGACATCTTAGACTATTATAATCACCTGCCTGCATATAATTGCACATACGTTCCCATCTCTTTGATAGTCCTGCATGCCTATTCATTTTCCAAGTCAAAACCATATGGTCACTCTCTCCAACTGGTGGGAGAGATGTCATCTCAGTTATTATCAGCTCTTCTGATGCTATAACCAAATCCAAAACTCTTGAACCTCTTGTTCCCTCTATTACATGTTGCCTAAGACATTTGTCCCTCAAGAATTCTAGAAATTCCATTCCCTTATTGCTATTGCTGCATCTTCCTCTCCTCGATTTATACTACTGTAGTTAAAATCTCCCATAACAATCATTCTTCTTGCCCTTGCCAAACTCAACTGTCTAAACATCCCCTGGTCCCCATCCTCTGTGCTCCTGGGTCTGTAGCAACACCCCACTAAATATCCTGTCTTCCCACCTCTACCTCACACTATATGCTTTCAAAATCATAGTGTCACTGCTTTCCGAAGCTTCCACTCTTAGAGAACATAGGTCGTCGTCACTTATCATAAGTAGTACTCCACCACCACGCTTTCCCTTCCTATCCTGCCGAAAAATGCTGTATCCAGCGACTTCTATTCCTGTTATTATATCCTCTTCTGTCAACCACGTCTCAGTGATCCCAATAATTTTTGGCCAGGCTGATGCTATCTGTACCACCAATTCCTCACCCTTATTCCGGATACTCCTGGCATTAGTATAAATCATATAAATGCCGTTGTTTCTATATCCAGCATTATCCCCTCTAGATTCCACTGGGTTCAGTATTACCTGATGTCATCCCCCTTCTCCCAAGTACCCATTCCCACAAGAGGCCACCCCTACTACCATCCTCCTTGGGACATACTGACTCGTTCAAAACAGCAATCTCTCCAGATGACTATGTCCTTCCTAATTCAAATGTAAGCAGTCTCTTGCATACAATTCCTCTCTGTCTCAAATGCACTCCAAGCATCCACATGTTCCAGTCCTATCTTGTCACACATTCTAGCTATTACGTCATTCAATATTACCACTCTTTTGCTCAGCTCGTCATTATCATACCTAGGCAACACGCACACTATCTTTCCTCTCTCTGTCAGAGTTGCAGATAAGTCTTTCAAACCCATGAAACTGTTATCGCATCCAGTCTCAATAAGGAATTTTTAACATTCCATGGGTTTGAAAGTCCCATATACAATTCATATTGCATCTGGAAGTAAGACTACAGGAGTAGCCAGTGGTCAATGGACACTAAATAAAACTTAAAAAGAACAGAACTGTAGAGTATTAAACCTTAACCAGTAACAATTGATGTAGTTTCATGTATTATTTAATTATTACTTTTTTTAATTTTTCACTTTTCTCTTCCCTCACCATGAAATGTTAAGTGTTATTTTATCTTTTAAAGTAAATGGGCTAACACTGAAGTTTCTCCATAATTTTACACAATGAACTTTTTCATATATGTCTGATACTCTTCATCTTTCTCAAACATTTCCTGCTTAACTTTGTCATCTAGTTTACTTCAAATGTTATGTTTAAAAAAAAAAGCACATAATTCATTGGCAAAGTGTCATTTTTTTTTTTTTTTTTTTGAGATATTGGAAATAAAAATTAGGAAATGCACAGCCATCTGACAAAAATGGACCACAATTGAATTTAGCGACTTGTAAACAGCATGAATAAACAATAAGATAAACTTGTATTGAGGCTTGATACAAAATTGATTTTTACATACACATGTATTTCTTTTGTGCACTTTTACGTAATTTTTTTTTTTTTTTTTTTTTTTTTTTTTTAATGTAGGATCCAAAAGATTGCAAATCCCCACTCATTCCTGTTACAGTTCTAGAACTTTTTAATAATCTTTCTGAATCTGAGGAAGAGGAAGAAGAAGATAGTGTCAAAATGTTTGGAAGGAGTGATTATAGAGGTAATTATATGTTATTAAGGAAAATTGCTTATTTTAACATCTAAAATTCTATCTCAGCACTGACAACTATTCATTGATAATCATATACATAAACACTAGTGTATGTAGGAAGGTTTATCACATGGTTATAAAATATATTCATAAAGTAAATTATACTTGGCAAGATTGGTTGGTTGCTGTCCTTGTGCCAATAAATCTTAAATCAAAGATCATATTATACCAAACCATAGGTTACAACAGTACACAAGGTTGAACTTGACAAGAAATTATATTCTTGTTTTAATCCTCACAAAGTGTAAGCAAAGAGCACTTGAATGTGCTCTTGATGTTGACTGCACATCAATTGCTATAATATCACATAATATAAAGCACACTTCCTTTCATACATGTATATTGCTATACCAAAGAGTCATTACCCAGACTGGTTTAACCTTTATTGAGATTTCTTCAGTGGGAGCCGGAGCCAGACCCAGAAAGATGCCAAGGATTATAATGATAATATAATTTCTTCTCAAGTATAATATACTTCATAAGTGAAAAATCTTCCTATAACTTTATCTGAATAATCCCAAGTTAGTGGGGGGGGGGAACTCCCCACTAGCATGTGATTATTTAAGTAAATATTAATAAGATTCCTGGTAGTGCAGTTAATATTATGGGTATAATATTATGAGCATGCACTGAAAGACAAATTTAAAGTTATCAGCAAAGTTATCTTTAAAAAAATTTTCTAAGTATTTTCTCAAAATACTATTAACAAAATTCTCTACAAGACTTGAATAAAAAACAAAGTTAAACCTCACAATAAAACTATAACCATTCCTTACATTAAAGGGACATCAGATAAAATAAACAGAATGCTACAAAAATACAACCTCAAAGCCACCTTTAAACCTCCTGCAAAATTAAAAAGCTTACTCAACTCATCCAAAGACCCACTCCCACCACTAGCTCAACCTGGAGTATACAGTATTTATTGCACCTGTAATATACCATATTTAGGGGAAAGAGGACGCACAATTCCTATCAGACAAAAGGAACATAAATGACACATTAAATATAATAACCATGGTGAAGCTGTCCTTTCTGATCATGCTCTGAACACTTTGCATAGAATTGACTGGAAAAGCACCAGTTGTTTACATCACACCAAAACATGGTATGAATGCAAATTTAAGGAAGCCTGTGAGATTCTTATCAACCACCTCAATCTGAACAATAATAATGGTCTAAAAATCCCAGGCATATGGAAGGCACATATTCTACCCATGGAACCTTTCTCTCTAAGAGTTAACTATAAACAGAACTGAAGATAATCCAGAATCCTAAATATAAAATAACAATTGTAATGTTAAAAATAGGACATCATTGTTACTGAAAGAAGACTATCTATAAGAAAGAATGTTTTTCTCATGTTATCTTAAATAGAATTTGGCTTGGATGTAGTTTCTAAATAATGAATTAATTTGTAATTTTTTATCTTTTCACTAGGGTCATGCCAGTAGAATAACCGGTGATCAAATCATTGTTTCTTTAGCTTACTGTGTATAATGTAACTCAACTTGTCCTTGTATATACTCCAGATGATGATCTTAATATGAAGGTCGAAATGTCGGGAAATTAAAAAACACGGTTGTAAAGCCCATAATTTCTAAAATGAATGCTGATCACAATGCAACACTAAAAGAAAGGATTAATATTATGGGCTTACTTTTGACTATTTTATAGTAGTTCAGCTACAGCATCTGCTGGTGGCGGTGTAGTATTGTTTCTATATCACAGGATTATTTAATTTTCTTTCAGTCTTATGACCGAACGGTATCTCCTATAATTAAATGCAGCAGCCCCCCCCACCCCCCACCCGAGATAACGGTACCTGTTCCTCCAAGGGTGCAAACTCTAGGAATTGCAATTTCAGGTGTGAAGAAGCAGGGCAAGTAAATAAAGTTTTAAAAGAGATAGTAGGGGTTAGCAAGATATATTCTTTCATGCCATTACAACAGAGGAAAATTTAGTTAAAGATGTGAAAACCAGGGATAAACTATTATGGGGTTTTTACATTCTAACATAACACAAGAATTCCTGTAATGATAAGAGGCCAGATTAATACAGTAAAAATTAGGCAATTTCCAGTAGAATATATAGAAAACAGTAATGAAATTCTTATCCAGATATTTTCAAAATGGGATGAAATCAGTAACACACAAAAGGATATCTTAGGAAAAGATCCCAAGTAGTTTTCTGGTGAGGTCACCTTCAAGATGGATATGTAGATGCTCATAACAAATGTTGTCAACATCAGTACAACTTGAGTTATGGGAAACTATCCCACAGTACAGAGACAGTGCCTGTGTTATAGTTCATTTTATCACTTAGGAGACAGCTGCCCCAAAGCTAAATGTTTTTATTGTATGGAGATCGGACATATTGCTAAGTGTCTTAAACCCTAACAGAAATGTGAAAGTTCTGAACATTGTATTACCTACCTACTTTTGACGAGAGAGTGGGAGCACAGATAGAGCCTATTAGAACAGCATATATTTCAGAGAGGAATAAAGGACTTCCTGGATATTTCAATTTGGTCTAGTAAAGAGGGGAATTTCAAACAAACTATGCATGGTAAAATCACAAAAAGTGCACAACAATATCAGCCAGAAATTAGCATGAAAATTCCAGAACTAAATTTCACAAAGAAAGGACTATCATCCAAATCGGCATGGATGGTGAAAGCATCCACCACATAAGACATCTTTTACAGATTTTTTTAGTGCTTTTGAAAGGGTTCAAAAGCACTAAAAAATCCGTTCGAGGACAACAGTGCTGCAGGTAACTAAGACTCTTGGCATTAATGACCTTCCTATTCACATTCAAAATGGGCTTGACAGATCCATTACAGCAGCTCAGACCCAATAGTCTAAGGATAGAACTTTAGTGTAAGGGCTGGGATATTATTCTTCCCATTCTTTCCATATTCTTCCTAGTTATACTCTTTTTAATCCTTTTCTCTCTACAGGTCACATAACAAGTGAATTTGTAGCAGGCCATACCATCCTCATCCCAAAATAGAGATCCTACTTTAATCAATAGTTGGAGGCCTATTTCTCTATCTAATACTAACTACAAGATATTTTTTTGCATTATCAATAACAAGCTAAAGTAGGAATTATTATTATTAATACATAACACCTCCAGGGAGTCCAAAGACTCATCGAGGGAGGGCACCTACTCTACAACTCTCTGTCTCCACCAACCGCAACTACTTCATCATCTACACCAACGCCATCTACCGCTGACCACTATCACTAGTATTTTCACAGACAATCACAAACATCCATGAAAATGGCAGGATTTGAACCTGCAGCCTTTTAGCTGGAGAGTAGATATGCTAACCACTCAGCCAACCAAGCTGGCAAAAAAAAACCCTCAACTTAATGAGCTGGACGTGATTATTATTATTATTACATCACACCTCCAGGGAATCCAAAGATTCATCAAGGGAGGGCATCTACTCTGCAACTCTTCTTCTCACTACTCCACCAACCTTCATCAGCTAACACCAATGCCATATCTACTGCCGACTACCACCACTAGTACTTTCACAGACAATCACATGTGATGGATAACATATAACCATGTATTCTTAAGGAATGTGCACAGCAATTAGCTATGCCCTTAACCTGGTTGTTTAATGAAAGTCTTGCAGTGAGTAGGGTTCCTAATAAGTAGAAAGAAGGCAAAATAGTACCACTCCATAAGCATGTTTCTAGGACAAGTTTCCAATTATAGACCAGTGGTATAACTGCAATTGTAGTCAAGGTGTTAGAGAGATTGGTTAGGAATAGAATGAAGATTGGGTTGATGGACATAACATTCTTTATGATGGTCAGCATGAATTTGTGCTGCCCTACCTTTTAATCATTATTAAAATGATTAAAGGGTAGGTCTTGTTTTAGCAATTTACTTGCATTTTATAAGGTAACGAGTGTATTAGATAAGGGAGAAACATATACAGTGATATTCTTGGACTTTGCAAAATCATTTCATAGATTACCACATGATAAGTTGGTGTACATGCTGTGGAAGATGGGAATAAATAGTACATTGGTTAGATGGATCAGAGATTAGCTCTTTGAATGATAGCAGCAAGTTGTGTATGATGGAGGAGTCTTTAAAAAAAAAAAAAAAAAGTGTGTGTGTGTGGGGGGGATAACCAGTGGCATGCTCAGGGTTCTGTTCTTAGGCCCCCTGCTGTTTAACTTGTTTGTAAATTATATATTGTGTGGACTGATTGGGGATTTTCAGTTTGCTGATGATGCAAAGGTGGGGAGAATTATAAGTATCACTGCTGATGTTAACTCCCTTCAGGAAGATTTGAATAAACTTTTCACTTGGACAAGGTAGTAGGGTTGTAGTTTTAATAAGTGCAAGTTTATATTTCTGCACTCATTTAGTTTTAAATGAGTGAAATATAAGGCTTTGCACTATATTGACGAAGCTGTACTGCTGGAAGTGAATGAGATTCAAAATCTGGGAGTGACGGGTGACAGTACACTGAAGTTTAGAGGGCATATTGCAAGTGTTGCAAAGACTGCACATCATTGTGCTGCTGTGACTAGAAGTGTTCTAACATGTATGGATAAGGAAATGTTGTGCCACTGTATAAAACGCTGGTCAGATTACAACTGGACTATTGTGCTCAGATTTAGTCACCTGGTTTTCAATATGATGTGGAAACATTGGAGAGGGTCCAGAGACAAGTGACTAAGACAATATCAGGACTTTGGAATGCTGACTATGGAGAGAGATTGAAGAAATGTGGATTGCAGAGTTTGGTGGACAGAGAGAAAAGAGGTGACATGATAGAGATATTTAAGTTAGTGAGAGGATTTTACAGATTAATCCAGATGGAATTTATAAAAAGAGTAGAAGGTGAGAGAAGAAAAACCAGAGGCCATACCTGAAAGTTATGTAAGAGTGTGCTGAGGAGTAAATTTTTTACATGGAGAACCATTTGTGAATGGAATGCATTACCAGAATGTTGTGAAATTAGTGTTAAAGATTTTAAGATTCAGTATGACATATGTTGTTAGTTATATGAACCTCCCATGATGAGTCTGCTGACTCCATGGAGGGTGCAATAACAATAAATGAATGTGTTGTTTGCTTAAGTATCTTATAGTAATATCAATAATATTCAAGTAAAAATTAGATCTATATATGACAGTGACTTGTATTATGTCACCAAAATTAATTACAACAAAACAGTAATTTGATAAATAATGTTTATTATTTATCAAATTACAAATAACAGAGCTTATAAGTATTTTACCAAAACAAGTTACCAAGAGGTGCTTTGACCTTATTAAATAAAAATCTCAGGATGAGAGATAGATGTAGAAAGTTTTTGGTAAAATACTTATAAGCTCTGTATTACTTAACCTTTGTATTTCTAAGCCTGGTTCCCACTGATGAGACCTCAATAAAGGTCGAAACCGGTCTGGGTAGTGGCCCCTTGCCTTTAATGCATAGCATCATACATCTCCTCAAGGAGATGGGCTTTGCATTAAGGGTAAATATTAAGAATAGTGATCAGAGCCTATTCCACCTTTACCACGAGTTGCCTAGACTTGCACTACCTTGTGGGTCAGTAAGACTCACACTACGTGCAAGCACAAACCTGACTTATTTGTCTGTTTGCTTACTTGGGAAATGGAGTAAAAAACCAGGTTTAAAATAGCTTGGTATCTTTAACATATATTATACCCAAGGTAAAAAACTTTCTACATAGAAAGGAAAGATGGATCTCAACCATTAATGAACTCGATTTCATCACATCTAGTTGGAGAAGCTGGTCACTTCTGAGAAAATTTGGTGGAGCAGAGCCAACAACACACAAAACAACAGAGATAACTCCTGATCAAATGGCTAACCATTTATTGAAAACCTCCAAGATTCATCCCAGCTCTACCAGGAAAATGCTGTACAAGCTTCCACCAGACAAATCCTGAAGATGGAACTCGAGCTTCCTGAACTCATACACTCAGTATCTCGGGAAGAGGTACAAATAGCCTTAAAACTTACGAAGAATGGCAAAGCTGCAGGAGTGAATGGTATACTCCCTGAGTTACTAAAACATCTTGGTCAACATGGCCAAACATGGCTGGCTGCCCTTTTCTCAGAAATCATCATGACTGGTAAACTACCAAAGCTGTGGTGGGAAGCCAAAATAATTGCCGTGCCCAAACCAGGGAAAGATCCAAATGATGTGAAAAACCTGCGACCTATCTCCTTGCTTTGCACCACCTTTAAGCTCTTTGAAAGAATTCTCCTTAAAAGAATTTCACCACTCATCGAAAGAGCACCCCCGACTGAACAAGCTGGCTTCAGGCTAGGAAGAAGTTGCTGTGACCATCTCCTGGTCCTGACAACTCAAATTGAAGCAGGCTTCCAGAAGAAAATTAAATCTGGAGCCACTTTCATTGACCTAACATCTGCTTATGACACTGTCTGGATCAGGGGCCTCCTCCTAAAACTAGGAAATATTATAAAGTGTAAAAAAAAAAACTTTTTGATTCTCATCTGTACAATGCAGAGGCAAATCAACAACTCAACCTTTCTTTCTGTGGAAAAATGATAGAACACGAGCCTCACCCAAAATACCTTAGGGTGAGCCTGTACTGACTGAAGCCTAACCTATAAAAGGCACATCATCAACCTCTCCAATAAAATTAAAACCTGAAATAATATCATTTCAAGGCTTGCTGAAACAACCTGGGTTGTGGTGCAGAAGTCCTAAGGTCGTCTGCACTAGCCCTCGCATTCTCTGCAGCAGAATATTGTGCCCCTGTCTGGGAAAGAAGTACACATTAACATTATAGACACCCAGCTAAACTCTATCATGCGCACAATTAGTGGGACAGTGAGAAGTACTCCTCTCTCTCTCCCGGCTGCTGTTCTATCTAACATTGCTCCACCACACATACGGAGAAGACAAGCCTCGATTAAGGAATTTAATAAAGCAGTGAGCAACCCACTCCTGCCCCTACATCAGACTCTCATAAACCCACCTAGTCTACGTCTCAAATCTAGAACGCCTCTCTGGTCCATGGATGAACTCTCTTCAGCTGCGCTGCCATCAATATCTGACATATGGAGAGAATACTGTTCCAACAATCTACCAACAAACGGCTTTCTGGTAGAAGATCCCTGTGCTCTGCAGCCTGGTTTTGATCTTCCTAGGAAGATTTGGTCATCAATAAACAAGATCTGAACTAGTCAAGGCAGATGTAGCTACCTTCTGCATAAATGGGGGCTGTCAGATCACTCTTATTGTGATTGTTCTCCCGTGGCTCAGACAATTACTCATATTGTGTATGACTGCCCAAAGTGCCAATTTCATGGTGGTGGTGGTGGCCTACAGGACATCCACAAAGTGATGGATGAGGCCTTAAATTGGCTTTCCAGCCTGGACCTTTCCTGTAGTTGTTGTGGTGATGGTTATGGAGGAAACAGAAAATCACGGTCCCGTCTCACCACGAAGATGTTATTCTCGTAGTCATTCTCATAGTGCTCATCATGGTATCAACAGAACTCCTCCTCCTCATGTTAGAAGATGATGTAATGTGAAATGGGCCCCCTCTAATGGATCAAGTTTTCTTACACAGGACACAACTGCTCTGTAATTAAACCTAGGATACAGCTACATTTATGTTGTGAAGTGTTATGAGAACATGCAGCCTTGTCATACTTGTTACAGTAGGACGATAATTGTCCCTGGCTTAATTATGACAAGTTACTTTTGCTTTATTTAAAAAAAAAAAAAAAGGAAAGACTTAGAAAGCTGGTTGTGCCTTTTATGTAATGAACTTTTATATGTTAAGATTTTCATCATTTGTTGCTGGAAATTGTGATTGTACTCTTCACTTACCAGTTTCATGTAGCCATAAGCATAAATAAATTTGAATTTTAGCATTCTGTATAATTAATTGTTACAAATTAGAAATTTAATAACTGTTGCTGATTGTATGTTTGTTTTTCTGTGAGTTAACTAAAGCCAATGAGGTACACGTCTATCATAACTAGCTCTTCTCCAGTGAGTTTGTCTGTGTTTTGTGGGGAAAGGGGATATAAAAAACATTAATGAAATCAGTTAACTCGTGTCTGCTTGAAAAGTCCTTATAAATATTCCTCACATCCCACAAGGGATTCAAAACCCAGATCTTTCCAATCAAACATATCATTCTAACTATTTGGGGATTTACGAATGATGCAACGAATAAATTTATATGACGGTTCATTTTTATGGATTTAATTCTGAAAATATGATTTTCATCATGTTGTATTTGTATTCCCTATAAGGCTAACTTTTTTTCAGTATAACTATTACTGATAACACAGCAGTTAGTAAAGTTTCTACTAATCATGAAATCACTGCTGCTAAATCTAAACATTCTGTAAGTGAAGTGATGATGAAACTAAAAGTAGTGAGTGTGCAAACAAGAAAATAAATGTCCTATTATTAACATCAACTACTAAAAAGCAAGCATGCATATTAAATAGCTTAAGGAAATTACAACGTACAATAGAATATACATTAAAATAAATTTTAATACACTTCCAATATTTCGGCAACGTCACATTGCCATTTTCACAGGAACTTAGAAACAAGACACGTGCACACTGGCAACACACCTTCACACATAAAAAAACTCAGCCCACTTCAAAGCCAGCATAGAAACCTTACACTCCAACACACTAACTTAATGGTCAGTTTTGATGTCTCCTCCTTATTCACAAATGTCCCACTCAAAGAATCCTTAGAGCTAATCTAAATTTCCCGCCATTATCACAGCCCTATTTCAGTTCACAATGAACTCTGGCTATTTGGTTTGGCAAGGAAAATTCTATAAACAAATAGAGGAGGACAGCCATGGGTTCACCACTCTCCCAACCCTTGGCCAACTTTTTTATTGAGACTTTTGAAGGGAAAGCCTTAAACTCTGCCCCACAAAAACCAACCATATCGCTTCCCTATGTTGATGATGTGTTCACTATTTGGCCACATGGCTCTGATGCACTCGTCTACTTCCTAACACACTTAAACAACCAACACCCCAGAATCAAGTTCACCCTGAAAGAAGAAAAAAACAATTGCCTTCCATTCTTGGACGCACTAGTCATCTGCCAGCCTGATGGAACTTTGGTTTTCTTAGTTTATAGAAAACCCACCCATACAGGCAGATACTTCCACCAACAATTCCCCTCCCACACACACAACAATATGGAGTTGTTAAGAGATTACACAACAGGGCTGAACTTATCTGTTCAAATGACAATGCCCTAACCACATCCTCAACACTTTCTCAGCCAATGGCTACCCCCCCCCCCCCCCCCCCCGTTTTAACAACAACAAGGATTACTCTAAATCCATTACCATATCTGAGGCACCTCAGAAAACATTACAAAAACAGGCAGGACGGCTAATATCAGAATTTCAGAACACAAGGACTACATCCGGTTTCACCAATATAGCTACTCTTGTCTTGCAGACCATGCTCTGGATACCCGCCATAGAAAACGGTGAAAGAAAGCCATGATAATACACCGTAGTAAATTCAATACGAAAGGCTATTCATGTAATCAGCCTCAGCCCTAAGAAACAATCCAAACCTCAACAAATTTGGTTGCATGAGACTGCCCCAAATTTGGGAAACCTACATCAGAAGACCTTCAGCCCAAATGGCCAAGAATACCTACATTGTTCATCAGGAGCACCATCAGGACTTTTAGGAGAAAGAATAGCTTCCTGCTTCGTCCTCATTTACTGTGTATTGTGCTTGCGTGCACGTGTCTTGTTTCTAAGTTCCTGTGAAAATGGCAACGTGACATTGCCGAAATATTAGAAGTGTATTAAAATTTATTTTAATGTATATTCTATCGTACGTTGTAATTTCCTTAAGCTATTTAGTAAGCATGTATAACCAACGTCTAAGCCTTTCCACGAGAATTAAAAAGCAAACAGTTATAGCATGTTACAGTCATATTAGGATGCTTGCATACAGGGGTATAGAGTTCCAAGCTGAGCAGTAGAATTTAATCTGTTTCAGCTTTGCGATCTGCTCTGCTTAGATGTGAAAAAAAGCAGCTGATTGCAGTACTACTCTCTGTGAATCTTATTCAAGCATTCAGTAATGTCTGTCCCTTTCTGTTCCACATTCTCCATCAAATTGGTGTGGGCAAAAGGCTGCTATCCATTATTGAAGGAGTATATGCCTATACAACTACCCACCTCCTAGTTAATGGTTTTTGTCGGACTTGGTCAAAATTCAGAAAGTAGTCAAACAAGTTATCATCTTAATCTGTTACCCTTTGCATTCGTTCTTGAACCTTTTTTTTTTGCAGGATGCACATGACAATTCATATGCTGTGTGACGTGACAATTCATGTGCTGGGTGGATAACAGTTCTATCAACTATGAAGGAAAATAAATTATTAGCATATGCCAACAAAGTAGTAGCGCTTTGAGAGAGATATTGATCTTGATCCCTCGACTGTGTGATCTCCCCAAGATACGCAAAACAAACTGCCCACTCAGACCAATAGTTGAGAGCATACACTCTCCTACTTACAACCTTTCCAAATATCTCGTGAGTTTTTTAAGAAATCTTTCTGGAATTTCCTCTTCTCATATTAAAAACTCTGCAGATTTTGTTTCAAAAAATCAAGGACATCAAACTTAAAAAAAACGCATTTAATGTCCAGTTTCGATATTGTTTCTCTCTTTACAAATGTACCTGCTCAAGAAGTCCTCGATCTTCTCAGGAACAAATTATCCAAAAAACTCTTTACTTTACTCTCCCATTGCATAAAGTCAGGATACTTCAAATATGACAATAAGATCTACTTACAAAACTCAGGTCTTGCCTTTAATATATATAAATATATTTATATATATATTTATATATATACAGGGTGTCCCAAAATTCACGCAAGAAGTAATTTTGATAGGAAACACAGGTTTTTAATTAAAAATTGTAATTTCTTATTGATTCATAAAGTATACAGTATAGGGTTATGCATGGAATAGCATATCGGGTAAATGGCCTCCACGGCTTTGATGGCACATACGCACTCTTTTGTTGAAATTTTCCATAACCATTTTGCATAAATGTGCATGAATTTCGTTGATACAGCGCTCAATTTCCTCCTTCAAGGTGTGGGTGGTCGTGGGCTTATTGGCATAAACCTTAGACTTCTAAAAACCCCAAAGAAAACAGTCCAACGGCGTTAAGTCACATGATCTGGGTGGCCAGTTCTGATCACCAAAACGGGAAATTACACGACCAGGAAATGACTCGTGCAGTAATTGAATTGTTTCTCGGACTGTATGGCATGTGACACGGTCTTGTTGAAACCACATGTCCACATCCATATCTTGCAATTTAGGCACAAAAAACTGGATTATCATGTCGCGATAGCGAGCACCATTAACTGTTATTGCCTTACCAGCTGCATTTTCGAAGAAGAATGGACCGATGATGCCTCCAGCCCAAAATCCGCACCAAACAATGACACATTGTGGATGCATTTGTTTCTCAACAATCACTCGTGGATTTTCTGAACCCCAAATGCGACAATTTTGTCGATTAACGAAGCCATCAAGATGAAAATGAGCCTCATTGCCAAAGATGATTTTGTTCGAAAAATAAGCATCCACTTGTTGTTGTTCCATAATCCATTCAATGAACTCTCTTCACTGTGTGGTCAGTAGGCTTCATTTCTTGAGTCAATTGAACTTTGTAAGCATAAAGATGCAAATCTTTCGTGAGAATACGCTGTAGAGAGCTTCTCGAAATGCCACGGTGCCGAATTGATGTTCCTGGACTCTCAGCAACACACGAACCGCTTCGATGTTTTCTGTTGAACGACTTGTTGAAGGACGGCCAGAGTGTATAGGATCACTAATTGATCCAGTTTCCTTGAATTTTTTAATTAATCTTTTCATAGCTGATGAAGTTAAATCACTATTCCGACCATATTTGTACGAAAGTTGCGAACTGTAGCTGCCAAACCTTCGTTATTTTTAAAATATTGCTCAACAATGAAAATGCATTGTTCTTTCTTGTAGCACTCCATTTTTAATAACCCTGAACTGTCACGCTGTCTTTTTTTCTCGTTGGCAACACTTTACCGCACAAATGGCGCTAAATTTAAATCTTGTGTGAATTTTGGGACACCCTCTATATATATATATATTTTTTTTTTTTTTTGGTATTTTTAAAAAATTTAGCAGAATCAGTGGATTAATTGCCAATGCTGAAAAGACAAAAATTTTTGGAAAGTGAGATTTTAGAGGCATTCATTTTGGATTAATCCCTAAGAGAGAGAGAATTTCTCACTATACTTGGAATTCCCTTCTCCATCTCTCCGATATTACCAGTTCAAGTACTTATATACAAAAACTTCAAAACTCCTTATTCCCTGATTCTGTCTCTTCACTCCAATCAATATTGCAATAATCAAAATCACCCATAATGATCACCCTTTGCTTGCTCACCTAACCAAGTTGCCTGTACATTTTCTCCTCATTCCCCACCCTGTAGCATCACCAAACCAAATATCTCATTCTGTCAACCCCACCTCACACCATACTGCATGTAAACCACTGTAATTTTTTTTTCCCTTGTATTTCAACCTGTGTGGACATCAGTGGTGGCTCGTGGCTTGAAATCATGGGGGTGCTTCAACTTTTAAAATATACATATGCACTGTACTTACAGTGTATATGCATATGTGTTTGGATAAAATATCAAAATTATGGTAAAAATTAAAAAAAAAAAATTAAACATGAAAAAAGATTGTTTATTATCGATAAAATTATATAGTTTGGTATAATTCAAAATTACTTAAAAATAAAATATATTCTTCTTGTTTTGTTTCATGAAAAAAGATTGTTTATTATCGATAAAATTATATAGTTTGGTATAATTCAAAATTACTTAAAAATAAAATATATTCTTCTTGTTTTGTTTCATGAAAAAATATTGTTTATTATCGATAAAATTATACAGTTTAGTATAATTCAAAATTACTTAAAAATAAAATTCATTCCTTTAATTATAATTAAAGGAATGGATTTACAATTTTTGGGCATTACAGTTAAATCCTTTAATTGTAATGTCCAAATATTTAAAGAGATGGAGCAACACGATAAGCACTATGAACACTCTACTACTGGCGCAAACTGCATATAAACAACAGTGGAACTGTGCGACGGATAGTGCTGCATTATGCTAATAGCTCGCATCTCACTATGATGTGCATATGCTTGCGCTTAGCAATATGACACTGTGGTAAACACAGTGCTGCTAGTGTCTTTTACCCTTCTAGTGCTACAAGATGGATTTTTATTATTTTTTATGTAAAATAAGAGAATTGTATAGGATTGTTGATGATAAAATTAAATATTACAAGCAAATATAAATAAATTAATAAATATATTTATATATCGAGAAAAATTGGGGGTGCTGCAGTTCCACAGTGCCTATGCACGAGCCACCCCTGGTGGACATAATTCTTCCACTATCATCAGTATCCTCCCCACTCCTCCTTGTTCTTCCTATCATCAAAAAACATATCCTTGCACTTCTGTTCTTGCCAGAATAACATTCTCATCCAACCATGTTTCATTGATTCCCATAATTTTTGGACAAATAAACTCAATGAATGCAACAATTTCATCTCCCTTATTTCTGATACTCTTGGCATTTATAAATGAATGCCAAGAGTGTTGGCATTCATAAATGAGCATAGCAATTCATTTCTTGGTCTATAACTAGTCCTACCCCCATGCTTCTCCTCATCAATGATTTCTCTGCACTTTCTCCTGTCTGCTTACCCTTAGGCTTTGTCCAGTTATATCCTTGCTCTCCAGACTCAACTACACTCATGTATTCCAGGCCATTCTATTCCTGTGCTGACCATCCCCATGACTATGTATTCATTACTGCTTTCACATTCTCCTTATACCGTATCTTCCTGGCTCACCGCTTTTCCCTGTTCAACTTGCATTCCTGTTTTCATATTCTCATCTCCATTCACATTGGTCTCACTTTCCGGTTCTCTCTCTCTCCAGTTCATTTATATCGTCTTTGACTTCCACTAATACATTGTTTGCATTACTGATTATACTTTCTTCCAATAGAAGTCTTTCCATCACTCTTATAGAATTCCATTCATCCCTCAAACTCATCTCACACATTCGCAAACTGCATTTCTTTCTCTTCACACATTTCTGCTAATATCCCATTCAAGATGCTCCCTGCCACAATTCATATATACTACTCTTGAGTCATTTGCTTCTTTTTCTCCACTGTCTTTCATTTTATTCTTTTGCACTCCTCTGTTCATATCCACCACACTTCCAGTTTTATTTTTGCATATGTGTCATCTCATTTTTCATCTTAATTATTTCATTCTTCAGTTCTTGCATTTCTATAATTATTCCCACTATTGGTCCATTAGGCTTTCTTCCACTTTTTTTTTACCAGTCACACCAGCTCTTGCCATTAGTTAGGCTCATTTCCAACTGCTTTTCCTTTTTCAGTCATTCAATACTCACTTTCACATTCTTTGCACTTACATTTTCATGACCACTCTTCTGGCTATCATTCTTAGTCTTACACCCATCACTGCCTTTCATCTGGTATTCTTTATTTTCCATTCATAACTTTCATTGATAAAACATGCATAATGATAAAACTATATTAATAGCCACATTGTTTTGAAATGCATATGAGACAGAAACATGAAACATGCTTGCTTTATCAGCCACTACAGCAGAATTCCAAGCAACAGAATCTTGAAATTTTTTTTTTTTTAATAAATTTAGTTTAATCCTTTATCCAAGTGTGAGCAAACAAAGTTTGCGCCTGAAAGTATCTTCAGGACTGGGGTAAGGTGGTACAACACCAGGGCAACTCATCGCAAAGATGGAGCAAGATACCACCGCTCCTGTCTCAGTATCTCCTATAATGCAAAACACATCTCCTAGCGGATATGTCTAATGTTATGCATTAAGGGAAGGGCCACCACTCAGACTAGTTTCAACCTTTATTGAGGTCTCTTCAATGGGAGCCAGGTCCAAGCTGAGATACCAGGCAGAAGCATTCGCAGGTCATCTCTACCTATAGGAGTTGCCAAATGGTGTGCCACCCTTTTTTAATAAATTACTCTGGATTTAGAGAAAGATGTTGAAAGTTTATTTTTCACTTGGTTAGAGTATAATAAATTTAGTTTAATCCTTTATCCAAGTGTGAGCAAACAAAGTTTGCGCCTGAAAGTATCTTCAGGACTGGGGTAAGGTGGTACAACACCAGGGCAACGAGTTGCCCTGGTGTTGTTGGGACATCAGGCACAATAAGCAGGTAAATTTTAAGGTAGTTTTGTAATTTTATTAGAAATTTCACTTTAATATTATTAAAAAAATTTTTTATTTTTCTTTACTACTACTCTTTCATTCTCTGCTACTATAAACACTCCACTACTTTGTGTTAAAATATTGTAATAGAATGATACCTTTTGAAATACAGTGGAATCTCACTAATCCGAACTAATAAAAACCGTGCTCATTTGGATTAACGAAAAGTTTTTGGATTAGCAAATTTTTGCCCAAGAGACAACAATAACTAGCGTTTACGACAAAAATAATCAGATTCTAATGGTACATCAATTTATTTCTGTAAATAAATGTAGTATCTGATAGAAAAAAAAGCTACTATACTGTAATGTAAAACTTAAAAAATAATACAGTACACAAGTTTATTTTAGTAAAAAATTTAGTTTTACCTGTATTGTTGAGGATTCTGATTTAATAAAACTGTAATAAAAAAACTATTAGTGCATAACTTAATTTGTGTAAAAAATATTACTTTCTTGTACACAACCCACAAAAAAAAGTTTCACAAAATAACACAAAGTTTTTTTTTATTTCTTTATAAAAAAAGACTGCTTTTTGGAAGCTAAACTTTTTTTGAATGCTTCTTCTCTGAGCTGCATTAGCAATAAAATTTTGTGGAGTGGCGTATCATTCTGCTTAGCCCATTCTATACACACATTAAAACTGTCAACTGCCTCTTTGTGTTACTTTTTTTCCATTCCATAACATCTATTTGTGAAATTTCAACATCTAGATTTATATTTTTAATCAAATTATGCATGTTTTGAATTTCTTCTTTTTGTGTATCATCATAGTTATCTTGGTAAATTCAAGAAGGCCACAGTTTTTTTTTCCATGATACTAGAATTGCTTCAGGTTCAACGGCTTCCCAGGCAAACGTGAACACACAATAAATCAAAATAGACCTACAGTATAACCGTACAATCGACACTATGAAAAAATACTCTACTGTAATAATAATAAAAATAATAATAGTTAAAATAATAATTATTAAATAAAAATAACAGTACACAATATAATAATACGTAATAAATAAAATTTATTACGTATTATTTTTTAGGAAATCTCGAATACCCCCCCCCCCCAACTACCCTTGACAGTTGATGCCCTGTTTCTTTTTCAATTTTCAATTGTTGGCACAATTTAAATTTACTCTGTATACAAATAGACTAGTAATGAAGATCTTAAATCTGCAAACTTGGGGGTGTCATGAAATAATGATAATATCATCATCATCATCATCAAATTCCTGCCATGTACCCTCAAGGGGTGTACAGGATATGACAGTACTACATGAAAAAATTACAATATTACTAACTTCCTATCTACAATTTTCCTCCAAATCAGTCTGTTACTTGTCAAGACTCCAACATTATCAGATCTTATATTTCTATCGTCTAAGGCACTTTGTACTGTATCAATCCACCTATATCTTGGTCTTCCTCTGGGTCGTTTTCCTGCCAACCTGGCAGAGAACACTTGTTTTGCTAATCTTTCCTCTCCCATTCTATTTAAGTGACCATACCATCTGAGATTAGCTCTGCTAACGCATTCCTGGATGCTGACAATGTCAAGTTCTTTCCTAATATCCTCATTTTTAATATGATATTGCCATTGATGCCATCTGTTCACGCCTCTAATCTTTCTTAGGACTCTCATATCTGCGGTCTCTAGTCTTTGGTCAAGTGTTTTACTTCTGACCCAGCTCTCAGATCCATAAGTTAAAATTGGTTTGAACACAGTCTTGTATACAGCTAATTTAGTGTTCCGACTAATTTCTTTCTTATTCCATATGAATTTATTCAACTGACTTCCCACCATACCAGCTTTGCTGATTCTGTTGTCTATTTCTATATTTAGTTTACCATCTTCAGTAAAAATTGTGCCTAAGTAGCTGAAATGTTTTACTTGTTCCACAGGTTCTCCATTCACAACACAGTTGACATTTTCAATGATTCTGCCTATTTTCATTGTCTTTGTCTTTTTATTGCTGACCTTCATACCATATCTATTACAACAGCTATTCAATTTAGTCAGAGAATCTTGCAGACTTGTAGCAGATTTATTTAGAAGTATAACATCATCCGCATAAAGCAAAGAGCTGACATTAACATCTCCAATTTTGATATCATTAATCATTAATATTATCATTAATATTATCAATAATGATAATATCTAAGTATAAATTAAAGATACCAAGAAATTATATACTTGGTTTAATGCATTATCCAAATGTAAGCAAGCAAAATTTCAACCTGAAGTATCTTTCAGGACTGGGGCAATTCATGGCAAAGGTGGTATGACTTCACATCACTTGTCTTAGTATCCCATAATGCAAAGCACATTTCCTTGCAGACATGTATAATGCTATGCATTATGGGAAGGATCACTGCCCAGATTGGTTTCAAGCTTTATTGAGGTTTCATCACTGGGTGCCAGACCTGGAGGTGAGATACCAAGGTTGAATAATGCAGAAGTCATATTTTCCTGTATGAGTTGCCAAAAGGTGCCACACCTTATTATTAAAATACTTTAGATTAGAGATAGATAGTTGTTGAAAGTTTTTCACTTGGTTATGTTATAAATTAAAGATACCAAGAAATTATATACTTGGTTTAATCCATCCAAGTGTAAGCAAACAAAGTTTGCACCTGAAATATAGGAAAATATGACTTCTGCATTACTTCAACCTTGGTGTCTCACCTTCGGGTCTGGCTCCCACTGATGAGACCTCAACAAAGGTCGAAATCTGTCTAGGTATTGACCCTTCCCATAATGCATAGAATTATACATATCTGCAAGGAGATGTGCTTTGCATTATGGTATACTAAGGCAAGTGATGCAAAGTCAAACCACCTTTGCCACAAGTTGCCCCAGCCTTGAAAGATACTTCAGGCGCAAACTTTATTTACTTACACTTGAATAATGGATTAAACCAAGTATATAATTTCTTAGTATCTGTAATTTATAATATAACCAAGTGAAAAATTTTCAACAATATCTAAGTATATTTTAATAATATCTTCTTTTTCTAGTTTTCTATGGCCTAGGCATGAATCTAATATACAGTATTAGTTTACATCTAAGAGTATTGCTTAATGGAATTTCCTCATGGTATGCACTTTATTATTGAGTTTACAGACTATACATACTGAACAGTATCATCAATTTATCAGAATCAATCTATAAAATAATATAAAAAAAAAAGCAGAAGAGGGGTGATTTAATGAATTTAGTTCAATACTTGTTCACATTTCTTTTTCTTACTTAACTGCTCTGTAGTGAAATAGTTATTTAATATTTTTCCTTATCACATTATTATGTATTGAAAGGCTTAGATGTTATTGATTATTCATATTATACTGTGAACCTAGCATATTATATTTATGAAAACAAGAAAAAAATTTTAAAAAAATTAAAGGATGAGTTATCATAGTTATGTAACATAAGTGTGGTAACTTTCGTTTCAATGTTCATGTGTTTTAAAATATACACAATTGGTCCCAAATGCATCATAATACTAAATAATGGTTTGTGCATTTTTAAATATGTTTACTGATCTTTAAATGTGGTAGGATTGTTGCTTAAAGCAGTACTCTGATTTCACTATAAAATTGTTTTATAATGACAAAAGAATTCAAATATGGAAAAATTAATAAGAGATAAGCTTAAAGTAATTTTAACATTACACACACATTTCTCTGGGAAATTTAGCATGGATGCCCAGTTACTACTTCTTTTATATCTCCAACATGAATAATTGTTTCTTTTTTTTGGCAAGCCTACATAAAGAGAAAAACATTGAACGTGTGCCAGATATTCTCGTACCTGAACTAAAACAATGATACTCTGGCAAAATGTTTCCTTGTTTTAAAATTTTGCTCCTTTCCTGTTATTTTTAAAGTGACTAATTGTAGAACACATATAACCTTAGAAAACAATTATAGTTGTTAATGTGATCTAATAAAGAAAATAATAAACTAATTAAAGATGTGAAGCAAATGTAATAATGAGACTGACATTGTGTACCTCATAATATGCATTTATCTTTATAATGGTATGAACATTTGAATAATTACGTTGCTTTTGTTTTAGTAAGTGCAATAGAGAGATTTGAATGTTAAAAACATATCGAAATACAATTTTTTTTTTCATGTTACTCATATGATTACTAATGAATGAGTAGGAAGTTTTTATTATTTTATTTTTTACCAACCAAGTTATCTTCCTGGTCTACTCTTGTACTCTTCATGCAACTGATCATTACCAACATTCATTTTGTGTTACCTCCACAATGCCTTCTTCTTCCAGATTTCATCTTAATTTCTTCATTAATTCATTTTACTCCAGCTTTGTTTAGACTTTTCACCTTTGGAATACACTCGGTCATAGCTGCTGTTAAATAGTTCTTGATCAATGGCCACACAACAACATTGATATCCTTCTTACTCAACTCTTCTTTCCACTCTATAGCTCCCAGTTGTTTCCTAATCTTTCCATAATCACCAGCCTTGGAGTTTCACATAAATCCCTTTTTTTATAGAGGTCCTCATGTGACTGGCTGCAGCCCAGGTGATCACTTCATTCTCACTCTCACCAATCAGGGAAAGATTAGACACTCCATTCACAATCACATCATCTGATGATATAACCAGATCTATGACTTTTAACCCTCATGTACCCTCTGTTATATAGTGCTAAGATTGTTTTCAAGAAATTCATTCCAATCAATATTACCTAATTGAAATCACCCTTTGCTTGCTCACTAAGTCAAGTGTCCTATACGTTTCTTTGACTCCACCTTCCGCATTCTCTGCCCTATAGCAGCATCCCACCAAATATCTCATTCTGTCAACCTCCACCTCACCATAATGCTTCAAAACTACTACTACTTTTTCTCCTTGTATCTCAACCTTGTGCATACATAATTCTCTGCCATCATCAGCAACAGCACTCTCCCTCCCTTCTTGCCTTTCCTATCTTTGTGAAAAACATCATTATTCCCAAATTTCTATTCCCATCAAGATGTCATTCTCATCCAACCTTGTTTCACTTATTCCGACTATTTTCAGGCATGTGAACATAATCAATGCAAAAATTTTATGTCCCTTATTTCTGGTACTCCTGGCATTCATAAATAAACATAATTCATTTCTTGGTCTATAACCAGTCGTACTCATGCTTTCTTCCATCTGTGACTTCTCACCTGGTTCTGGCTGCTCATCTTCTACCCAACTCAGCCCCTCAGACCCAACCTCCCATTCTTATGCTGACCATCTATGTATGGGCATTCATTTTCAGAATCCACTCTCGTTACATTACATGTTTCCCTGATCAATTTGCATTCCTGTTCTCACATTCTTTTCTTCATTCACAACCTCCTCAGTCTCACCTAGTCTAATCTCCTGTTCATTCACACATCTTTGACTTCCACTGATACCTTGTTTGTATCGCCCATTACATTTCTTGCCATCAGCGACTTTCCCAAATTATTATTTATTTAGTGTATGATGATACAACGGCCATGAGGCCCCTTTTACAAGGAAGTACAGCACCATCTCAATCCCCACTGTCATATAGCTGTAGAATCAGACCTATGGTTGGATCCCAAGTATTCTTGACTGTAATCCATATGTGTTCATGTGGCCAATTTGCCTGTTCTGAGGGAGGGGGGGGAAGAGATGAAAAAATATACATCCTCCAAAGCACCTTCCTTTTCCAGATTTCATGCTTAAGCTCCATATTCCTCCATTTTACTCCTATCTTATTCAGCCTTTGGAATACATTCACACATTGATGCTGTTATGTATTTTTTTGTTGGTTCCCATGCAGCATTTATTTCCTTATTGCTAAATCCTCATTCCATGTTATAGCCCCAAACTGTCTCCTAAGCTTGTCATAATCACCAGCCTTATAATTCCACATATATCCTTTCCTCACAAAAGTCTGCATATGGCTAGGCACAACCCAGGTGATCACTTTCACCAACTGGAGGAAAGTGTGAAACCCCTCTCACAATTCCATCCTCTGATGTCTGCGTGGTTAGCCTAGTGGCTATGTGCTTCACAACCATATGCTTGGGGAAGGAGTGTCCTAGGTTTGATTCCTGTCATCTATGGCATGAGGAGCTTAAGGATTTTCCTCAGCCATTGCCAAGTTAGCCAGTCTTGGGTGTGGACAGCAGGGTTTTCCCCCAGTTTATCTAGGGTTTTTCATCTCACAAGCAGGCAAACCGGCTCTGTGAACACATATGGATACAGTCAGGAATACTTAAGACAATCCTTCCAGCCTTAGGTCTGAATTGTCAGCTATGCCAGTCCCAAGCCTGGATAAAAATAGGGGGGGGGGTTGAGGTGGTGCCATACCTCCCTGTAAAAAGTGCTCATGGGCGTTGAATCACCATATGAAATGAATGAATGAATCCTCTGAAATTAAAATCACCCATAATAATTACCCTTCCTTTGTTCACTAATTCAAGTTGTTTATACATTTCTTCATTACCACCCTCCACATTCCTGAGTCTATAGCAACATCCTACTAAATATATCTTCCTGTGTATACCACACTGCCTCATAACCATTGCCACTATTTCCCTCTTTCATGTCTATCTTATGTGGACATAATTCCCCTTCTGTCATCAGCAGCACTCCACTTTCCTTATTATCTTTTCTATCCTCATGAAAAATACTGTATCCTTCCATTTCTATTCCTGTTAGAATATCATCTTCATTCAACTATGTTTCATTTATTCTAATGATTTTGGGGAGAATAAACTCAGTCAGTGAAACCAGTTCATCTCCCTTATTTCTGATACTTCTGGCATTTGTAAACAAACACAGTAATTCATTTTTAAACCTATAACCAGTTCTATCTAAGCCAGTTGTTTGTTGTGATTTTCCCACCACACCTACCCAGTCACCTTTATCACCACTTGCCACATATATCTGCTCAGTCTCAACTTCCCCACCCATATCACAATATACTTCATTTGCATACACACATTCACTGCCACTTTCAGTATCTACTCTCCCTATGCCATGTCTCCCTCCCCCCCAATTTCCCTGTTCCTCTTGCATTCCCATTCTCTCTTCATCTCTCACACTACTACTGTTTCTACTGCCAAGCACTTCTGTCTCTTCAATACCATTGCCTGATTTTTCCTTTCATCTCTTTTGTTCTGATCTCTTGCATGCATCACACACATATACAGTCTTCTCATGACTTCTTTTACTTTGAGAGATTGCTTCACTTTTATCTTTTTCTTTGTATCCTCTCATCTTCTTTGCTAGGAACTTTTGATGCACTTTTCTTGAACTTTCTGCAATTACCATGGAGTTCTGATTTTTCTTCTTTGCAAGCATCTTTGCCACATGCCTCCCTGGCTGAATCATTGTTTTCTTCAGAGTTTGCCACTTAAGTCTCTAGATTTGGTCTTGTTTTCATCATCTTTCATTTTTTTTTACTTAAATAATATTTATATATTTGTCTGCAGTTATTTTTTGAACACTGTGTTCAACTTGAATTTAAAAAAAATTTTGTACATGTTTTCTTCTCAATATGAAATTCATACATATCTTGCTCAAAAGTATATGCTAATCTCTTCTTATTTCAAATCTCCTGTATACTTTTGTCCTAAACCTTCATGAAGATATGACCATCAACAGTAACTTTAGATACTTATCTTATTTCTTATGCCTGTTCTTCATGTGAATTTGATCAGTCCATATTTTAAGCAAAAATTCAGCAGATGCATACCATTATCATTAGATTTGCTTTTTTCTCAATATTTCCCCCAAAAGATTTCTTCTCTTGATAGTCATTTCTTACTCTTCTGTTTAGATTGCTAACATGACAATGTCAGTAAAGACAGTTGACAAAGAAAAGAGAAAAGGATCACCATTTCTTTGCCAGCTGTCATTACTAATGACCCAAAAAATTCCTTCAATTCTTCCTTAGTAGATGGCATTAGGTTCATAGTTACAAATAATTCTCATTTTTCAATTTCTCATTTTCATGTTTGCCTGTTAACTGTTCTTGAAATTGCCTGCCATTTAAAAGCTTTTCTTCAAGTTTAATGTTGACTACTGTAACTACCCTCTTTCTTCCCCTGATCATTATTGTCTGAATGTAACATTTTAAAGTTGCTATTTAGAATAACCTCACTGTCAATATGAGATGCATCAATGAAGAAGAGAGGGATACATCTTATATTGATGGCACTCATCTTCAGTTCTTCTGATGTTGAGTTTGAGTTTGTTCCAGAATTTCTTGATCACTTTCTTGATGTCTGTCTGATGAAAGTTGCAAGAGTATTGTTTAATCAGGATCTTCCAGCTGGCATGACATTTCATCATGTTGTTTCATGATTTGTTTGTTTTTAGCTAGTACAAGATACAATTTGGTCAGCAATTGTCAGTCTATCCTCATTTATTCATTCATTAATTCATTCATTATCAAGCTAGATACTTACTGCTGGGATACACCATGAAAAGGTGAGTATTGAATAGTATGTCAGAAGCTCCAGTCATTTCAGTATATTCCTTCGAAGATTATGCGGAGTCTCCTCCTGATTATCTAACTTTGACCTCTAAATGACCAACCTATGGTATGGATCTAATCTAATCATTCATATTCATACCTACTGCTTAATATTCATACCTCATACAGTTTATTCATATTTAAAAATAGCTTTATAAATTAATGAGGATTTCTGATTTTATCTTTTAGACATCTGATTGTGTTTTTCAGCTGAAAGGCCAAAAGATGGTAGTCGTTGTGATCTTTGTGGATCATCCTCGCCAGCTGTACGCTGTGATAAATGTAACAGCCAGATTTTTTGTCTTTCTTGCGATGACATGTATCATCGACATCCCAAACGACGTTTTCATTTAAGGAAAGCTGTAGATAGCATTGCATCAAATGTTCGTCCTGCATTGCCCATTAAGCAGTCAGTAGCTCCTGGAGATCCATCAAAAATGCCTCTTCCACCTCCACGCAAAAAAAAAACAAAATCATTTCTTAGTCCTTTTAAGAGAGGCAGTTCGTCATCTAGTCCAGCTAGTGAAGTAAGTTTTACATATTTATAACTATGTTTGTTTTATATAACTAATAATAATTATTATTATAATGTACCTTTAGGGAGTCGAAGGCCTCATCGAGGGAGGACCATTTTAGTCACTTATATTTAAATACCAATCATATCTCTTCTTGAACACAAAGGCACTAACAACATTTAACAGCAGGCGGTGTAATCCATTTCCATCAGTTACTCTATCTACACCAGCCATCAGCTTTAAATACTGTAAGTTCCCCTTATTATGTTTATGGTTCTATCATATCTTCTTTCATCTGTCTATTCCTCAAACTTTGAGGACCACTTTCTTTCATTCTCTCAATCTTTCCTTATATGCATGGTTTCATAGGCCAGTTATCACTGGTCAAACAGACCAGTTTGATAACCTGCCTCTCCATTGTCTTGGAACCCAGGTGACTATATCTGCACTCTGTACTTCAGATATAGCCTTATCAAAGCCTTGTAAAGTAGACAAATAATAATCCTTTTTTCTTACATGTTAGTGTCTCTTTAACAGTATAGTTATCTGATGCAATGACATAACCAGCTTAGCAGTGTAACCTCAGAACTTTAACTGACTATTTCCATTATAATTTCCAAGTCTCTAGCTTCATTGACTACTTACAGCAATTTCCTGTCAGTGCAATTTCTAATTTGCAGTGTTCTCAGACCAAAATGCATAACCTTGCACTTAGAAACATTATACTGACATTCATAAACATTTGTCCATAAACTGGTTTGTTCAGAGCCTGCAGATATTCTATATCAGATATGTTCCTTATCACTTGTCCCACCTTAGAATCATCAGCAAACAGTTGAACACTGTCTTCTGTTCCTAGAAGTTTTTTCACTTGGCTATGCTACTAATTATGTATTTGGTTTTATCCTTTATCCAAGTCTAAGCACCTGAAGTACTTTAAGGACTGAGGCAACTCGTGGTAAAGGTGGTATAAGTTCTCATCACTTGCCTTAATATCCCTAATGCAAAGCACATCTCCTTGCAGACATGTATAATGCTATGCATTAAGGGAAGGGTCACTACTCAGACTGGTTTCCATGTATTAAGTGTGGGGTTACCTCTCCAAAAACTCGTGAGATCCCCGGATCACCCAACAGTGAGCAACCCAAAGGATCAAAACTCAGCATTGTTCCCCTCAGTAACAAGCTCACCCTGTGACTGAGAAGAACTCTCGGCATTTGGCTTTACCCAGTGGCAGGCTCACTCCACCACCGAGTAGAACCGCTCAAATTTATCTGAGGGGTAACAGCAACAGCCGTGCCTCAGTTAACTTCTTGGGCTACAGCATTGCTATCCATTATCCCTTTACCTGGGTAACAGCAACAGCCGAGCCTCAGTTAAAACTTCATTTGTTACAGCATTGCCATCCATCACCCAAGCTTCCAACCAGTTTCGACCCTTAGGGGTCTCGTCATTGGGAGCCAGACCCAGATGTGGTGATACTAAGGTGGAAGTAATGGAGAAGTCATATTTACCTATACGAGTTGCCAAATGGTGTCACACCCTATTATTAAAATTCTCTGTGATAAGATAGTTTATATAGAGATAAGTTTATAGAAGTTTTTTCACTTGGCTATGCTACTGATTATGTATTTGGTTTTATCCTTTATCCAAGTGTAAGCAAACAAAGTTTGCACCTGAAGTACTTTCAGGACTGGGGCAACTCGTGGTAAAGGTGGTATAAGTTCTCATCACTTGCCTTAGTATCCCATAATGCAAAGCACATCTCCTTGCAGACATGTATAATGCCGACATGTAAAACTGCGAGTTGCCCCAGTCCTGAAAGTACTTCAGGCCCAAACTTTATTTGCTTACTCTTGGATAAAGGATAAAACCAAATATATAATTAGTAGCATAACCAAGTGAAAAAACTTCTATAAACTTATCTCTAATCCAGAGAATTTTAATAATAGGGTGTGATACCCTTTGGCAATCATAGAGGTAAATATGACTTATCCATTACTTCCACCTTAGTATCGCCACCTCTGGGTCTGGCTCATCAGCCAGACCCAGAGAGTTTCGACCTTTATTGATACCTCAATAAAGGTCGAAACCAGTCTTAGTGACCTTCCCTTAATTCATAGCATTATACTTGTCTGCAAGGGATACTAAGGTAAGTGATGTCTGTATGGGATACTAAGGTAAGTGATGTCTGTATGGGATACTAAGGCAAGTGATGAGAACTTATACCACATTTACCATGAGTTGCCCAGTCCTGAAAGTACTTCAGGTGCAAACTTTGTTTGCTTACACTTAGATAAAGGATAAAACCAATATATAATTAGTATCCTCTGTTCCATCCCCAATATCATTAATATATAAGTTAAATAACAATGGCTCAAGAACAGGACCCTGAGGTACACTACTGATCACTTTTCTTCTCTTAGACTTAGCACCACCTAACAACACACTTTTTGATATCTATTAGTCAGCCACTTTCCTATCCATGTCATATATATTTTTTTTTGCATACCTATCTTTAGGGAGATGATGAATGTCATCATCCGATGTGAGACCACTGCTCTGCGTATTGGAGGCCTGAAATGGCTTGAAAAAGTTCCATGTTTGGTCTCTAGAGCAGTGTTTCCAGATTATGTTAAAAAAAAAAATTGAAAATATAAAAAATATATAAAATTGATAAAAAAAAAAAAAAAAAAAAAAAAAAAAAAGGAATAAAAATCCGTAGTCTGTCCATGGTACAAAATGTACTATAGTTTTACATATAACCTTCATGGGTGGGAGCAACATTAAAATAAAAATAAAATTCTCTGATTTTCTATAATTTTGTATGTGGAATCCTTTCAGATGTCTTATCAAGATTCATAAGTACCATGGTATATATCCATTCTCTTATCTCACTCTGCTGTCACTCTGTGAGAAGATTGCTAAAGCAACCTTCAACAGACCCATGCTATCCTCTGTAGAGGATCCTAATGCTACTATCCAGAGGGATTCCTAATCAGCCTCTCTAAAACTTTGTTGATTGCACCAGAATATTGATTGGTTCATATTTTTCTGCATCTCCACTAACTCCACCCTTGCATATTAGAATTATCTTGCTCCTCTTTCATTAATTAAGAATCATACAGGTGTTGAGACTTATGTTGAACAACTAGATATCAGGAGCACTGTTAACTCTCTTGCATATTCCTGTGCCAGTATCTCACCCACTCTGAATGCCATATTTGAATCAAGCTCTTGTAAAAGCTGTAATATGTCTGACTCATACATTTTATCATCTACATCCAAGGAGCATACTAAAGTTCAAGAGATCTAACTGAAGCAATTTCAACTAAGCTATTTCTGGTGGATCTGTCACTTTTCTTCCATCCACATTCACTAAGGATATTCTTCTATGGTTGTTCTGTTTTATTATCTCTTCTTTTCATAATCCATAGCCGTCTTCTGGCCTGCTTTTTATACTGCTCCTGAGATTCATCGTCACTCTTTTCATGAAATTTGATCCACAACATTCTTTATTTTTTTATGCTTCTCTTGCTTGAAAATGTTATTCAATCATGTAACTACCATGCAATTTCTTGATCACTCCATGTGACATAGATTCCTCTATCCTGTGCTATGTAGTTACTCATGCTAAATTGCTGCTTCAAGAAGCACTTTGTCATGTTAATCACAATCACATGCTTTATAATTCCACAAATGCCCCTTCTTAGTCAAATCGCATATGCATTGTCACCTTCCATGTCAAGATTGCATAATCATTCTCACCATTTACAAGAATACCAGCCAACTGATTTACACATATTCTCAGACTCAGTTACCAGATGCAAAGTTCTTGTACTGCAAATCCCTTCCATTATATATTTAAGCTAGTTATTCACAAGTAATTATATATATATATATATATATATATACACAAATAGAAAAAAAAATTATTTCTTATTTGAATGCATAAGTAGTTTCATCTTCTTAGAAGACTTCATGAGGCGCATAAAATAAAAAGAGAAATGCAAAAATATACATTACAAGAGAAACAAGAGCTATAAATTAATTCGCAAACATATTGCTCACATATGAAGGTTTTCTGGTTCTGGATGCCATAGTATTGTTGGGCACATTCACACAGGCTTGATCTCGTGAACACCAAAGCTAGATAGCTGAAGAGTGACAATCATATAGTTTTTTTTGGTTGGACCATACATGAGAGGTTGGTTGATTAACCTTTAGTACATTAGTACTGTATATGGGTAATGGGTTGAGAAAGGAGGAACTTGTTTACATTTGATTTAAAAGACCGTATATTACATTCCTTGGAAAACACATCAGGGGAAGACTGTTACAGAATACATCAGTAGTAGGGATGAAAAAGAGGAATAGAAACTTGTTCTGTTTCTATTCCTCTTCTGTTTCTATTCACTTCAACGGATGTTGAAGTGAATATGCAAGATTTTGTGAGGTATATATTTGACCACAAGAATCTTGCCCATTTCCTATACAGTGGCTGCATACTGGTCTCCAATGTTACTACTAGTGGTATCGCTTGATTTTTCAAATTTAGCTTGTTTGTAGTCTATGATTTAATTGTTTTCTCCTTTCTGGCATTTTTCTTCTAGTTGTTTTCAAAGATGACGACTTTGTTCTCCCTTTCAAATGTTAGGTCAAGCATGTATGTGCGATTTTGGGGCAAGTGTCCTTGAACTCATTGTTGATCACCATTATTAATTTAGATGTGTTTGTTGGTGTGTCACAAGTCACTTTTACAAGGCTTGGAAATTTCTTTCTGTCCTTTCTTTTATATATAGGTCTGAAATGATGGCACCCAACGATATTTTTGGAATCAAAATTGCATTCTTTTGCTAATTTGATGATGTCTTCCTTTAGTGATTTTCCATTTTGTGTTGGAAAGTTCAAAATAATGACACTGGATTTTTTGATTTTGGCCTCCATCGAGTCATGTACTGTTGATGCGATTAGGTCGTGGAGTTCATTTGAGGGCAAGGGTGAACTTGTTCTGCGCCGCTGATCTGTCAGTTAATTCAAGCTTAGCTTCCAGCACTCATATTTTGGAAGAAAAAGTTTCATTCATGGTATTGAGTGCTATCACTCATTACGCTTCCTTCCACTCCAGAACAATTCAGATGCAGTCCATCACTCTTATACAGTTGTTCCATTTGTTCCTTAAACTCATCCCACGCATTTACAAACTGCATTCCTTTCTCTCTTCACACATTTTCTCTAATGTTTCATTGAAGATTTTGGCTCTGTGCTGCAGCTCATCATTCTCATACCCAGACAACACAGCAACTACCCTTCCTACTACACTGTTGTCTTTTACTCTCCTAATATTCAATCTCATATTCTCCCTTTGCCCAAATCATTTGTTTCAACTATAACTGCTAACTCCCTTGCATGCTTATTTCTCATGTCCAATGCCCAGTCACCCAGTTCATTCTCCCTCTGGAAAACACACCTTGTACATCCTCTCACCCACCACACATTTTATGATAAAATCTCCTTATAATGCTATTCTTGAATCCATTATCTTTTTTGCCTCCATTAATTGTTATTCTGAAAAAGTGCTTCAAACTGGTAACTTCCAAACATGTCATACTCGATCGCAACCAAACCAGACTAAAATTATGCTGAATTTAGAATATATCACTAATAATTAATGTCTAAACTTATCTTTTTTTTTTGCAGCCATTGTTCTTATGTTTGCCATCTACTGGCGAATTCTCTCTTCATCTTGGAAAGATCATAAAAACAGAAAATAAAGATATTCTCGTTATCTGTACTAATTTTCTGGCCTTGTGGCTAATGCACCTGCACCTGACCCAGCAGGCTGAAGAATGGTTTTGTAAGCATGATTGGTTAGAATCCCTCCATTAGCATGAATGCTTTGTTATTGTCCTAAGGTAGGAGATGAATTGCCATCACCAGTGCAAAACCACTGTTTTTTACTGAAGGCCTGAAGTGGCTTGAAAAAGGTTGTTTAATCTCCAGAACAGCATTTCCAGATTATGTAAATTAAATTTTAAAAAATTTTAGTCCACAAACAGGACAAAATCTACCATAAGCTTTTGTGGTTGGAAATCACCTAAATATTACTTTGAACTATTATTAAATGAAACAAATAATTACAGAAGTTTGAATGAAGTAATAAAATAATTCCTCTTTAATAATAATATTAAAGAGGAATGCAGTTAGGAGCACTTATCAATACTTGAAGTAGAACAGGCCACCATCTGAAATGGAAAAGTGGTGAGAGTAGATAATATTCGATCAGAAACAAATATATAAATTTTTTACAATACCTGTACTGCATAATTCTGGAGGTCAGGTCAAAATGCCCAAGATGATTAGAGTCAGATCACATACCAATCTACAAAAATGGGAAATAAAACAATATGAAAATTACAGAGGAATTTTACTGCTGAGTGTTCGAAATAAGTTTATCAGCATATTTGAGAAGAGGCTATGAAAAAATCATGGAAGAAAACCTTGGTGGGGAACAAGATAGGTTCAGACCCAATAGGGATTGTCAAGTTCATATTTTCACTTTGATTTAAATAGTAGAGAAATCATGTGAATATAACAAGGATCTGATTAGTAGATCTGGAAAAGTCATATGATACAAAAGAAAAGCTTTTCAGAATGCTACAAATCTATGGTTTAAACCAGACATCATGCATAGCAATATGCAGTATAGTTCTTATAATTAAAAGAAACAGAAGATGGTTTAAAGTAAAATCAGATGTAATTACTCTAAAAATTTGGCATGAAAATCAGCAATGAAAAGAGACAAAAATTATGCATATAATAGTAGAGAAAAATGCCTTCTAATTGGGAATTTATAGAACAAGTAAAATAGAGTAATGTCTCGACTAATGCAGTTTTGAATAGTTAACTTCTCAAGTTAACGTGATTTATAAATTAATTCTAAATTGGGATAAACATGGCTTAAAATTCAGTTAATGCAATGTCTGGCAAGAGTTGATTTATTTTTTTGAAATGACAGGCATGAAATTGGACTTTAAAAAGAATTGCAACACACATAAATGAAAAACTTAATATTCCTCACTGATTATGGATAAAAGAAAGAAAAATGATATAAACAGTGTTCTTATGCTGAAAAGAAGCTAAAAATCATTACTTCAAAATAAAAAAAAAATTACTTCAGTGAATTTACTTGAGAACTGGTGCAGGAAATGAAGAAACTTTTTAGTTTCTTCATTTCCTGGAAGGTTCAAGCATTTCAAAAATCAAATGGAACTCCATAATGTTTAAATAACAGATGAATCTGCAAGTGGAGATAAAGATAATGCAAAAGAATTTCCCAGCAATTTGAATGAAATAGTGAAAGAGGAGGTTATAGTGATAAATATTGATATAACTCAAATGTGATGAAAAGCCAAATGGCTATTTTTTTCTGGCGAAGTTGAGGGGATAAAAATCCCTTATTGTTTTTCAGCCAGTAAGCGAAACTAAGATAAAAAACTACGATCTGAACATTTCATGCCGACGAACTGTCGGCGGATCCAAGCATAAATGACCACTTGGTAGTGCCACACCATGGCAACTCGTTGCAAAGGTGGAGCAAGATCCCTCACTATTCTTGATATTTTCTCATAATGTAAAAACACACTGCTCTCAGGAGATGTAGTACTGTTTTACATTATGAGGAGAGGTCACTACCCAGACTACCAAGTGGTCATTTACGCTTGGATCCGCCGACAGTTCGTCGGCATGAAACGTTCAGATTGTAGTTTTCGATCTTAGTTTTGCTTACTGGCTGAAAAACAATAAGGGATTTTTATCCCCTTAACTTATCAACCTCACCAGAAAAAAATAGCCGTTTTGGCTTTTCATCTTAGTTATAATATGTTATAATATAATATAGTGACACACCTTTCTGGCAGTCGTGCAGCAAAAGTATGTAAGTTCTTTTCACTTAAACTCTGATATTCTAGGTCTAGCTACTCACTGATGAGACCTCAAAAAAGGTTGAAACTGGTCTGGGTAGTGACCTCTCCTCATAATGTAAAACAGTACTACATCTCCTGAGAGCAGTGTGTTTTTACGTTATGAGAAAATATCAAGAATAGTGAGGGATCTTGCTCCACCTTTGCAACGAGTTGCCGTGGTATGGCACTACCAAGTGGTCATTTACGCTTGGATCCGCCGACAGTTCGTCGGCATGAAACATTCAGATCGTAGTTTTTGATCTTAGTTTTGCTTACTGGCTGAAAAACAATAAGGGATTTTTATCCCCTTAACATAACTCAAATGTATTCATAAAAGACAGTTCAAACTTGTGTGGAAATATTTCTCAAACAAATAGTTTTCTGTTGTAAGTAATAAACTTTTAATTATTGCAATAATTTTTATTCTCCTTCTGTGAAGTTATGTTGCAATTAATGCAGTAAAAAAATGTGGTCTACTAAAATTTTAAAAGTTCTTACAAATATTTTTAAAAGTTCCATGGATTAATTATCATTTTTATGTTGATCATTATATTTGATTAGTGTGATTTCATATAACATGGTATTTTTTCTAGAGTCATTAACCATGTTAATCAAGGGATTGTTGTAGTTCATCTATCTAGGTACAATTTGTAGTGGTTGTGATGAAAACTTAATGGAAATATACAACAGAATAAGAAAAGTTGATATTGTGGGATCTGTTATCTATTTTGTTTTCTGAATAAATTTACATGGAATAAGAGAGAAATTAGCCAAAACACTAAGAAGCTATATATAAGATGCTATTCAAACCAATTCAGCACATTGATCTGGATTAAAAATAAAATACTTCTAATTTTTTAGGAAATGAGAATGTAACATTGCTAAAATATAGGTAGTTATTAATTAGTTTTTATAATTAATAATATAATTTACATTACAAAATCAATGATATGTGCACGCAGGCACTAACACTAAGCAAATGAGGCTGAAGAAAGGCAACTGAAGTCAGTCCTAGAGTCTTAAAGGTGCCCCCTAGCAGGCTAAATTGGGTTGTTTTGACCGTTGGACTGATGTTCTTAGAATGCAAGCTTCCTAAATTTGGGGTAGTCTCATGCATCCAAATTTGTTGAGGTTTGGGAAGTTTTTCAGAGCTGAGGCTGATTCAAGGAATAATCTTTCATACTCGTATTTGCGGCGGTGTAATAACATGGCCCTCTTCCAGTGTATTCTGTGGAGGGTGTCCAATGCATGGTCAGCGAGTCCTGAGCAGCTGTATTAGTGAAACCGATGTAGTCCTTGTGTTCGAATATCCTGATGTTGGCGGTCCTGCCCATTTGGCCATAGTAGGACAGTTAGCAACTGCAAGGGACCTGGTATACTACAGGTAGGTCTAGGGGAAGTGGCTGGTCTTTAGTGGAGTGGATAAGAGGTGCCAATTTTTTTATGTGGTTTGTAACTAGTTGCGAGGTCATTTTTTGTTAGGATTTTTGTTGATTTTTCAGATGTGCCTCGAACATAAGGAATAGTGATAGATTTAGAGTAATTCTGTTATGAAGGGTTTTAATATTTTAATTTTTTTGGGGGGTTGTAGCCATTGGCTAAGAAGGTGTTAAGAATATGGTTAAGTTCAGTAGTTAGGACATTGTTATCTGAAATGATTAAATTTGCCCTGTTATGTAGGGTTTTTATAATTCCATATAGTTGAGAGGGGTGGTGGTGGTGGTGTGGCTGCTGGTAAATGTATCTACCTGTGTATGTGCAGGTTTTCTATAAACAGAGAAAGCCAGGGATCCATCAGGCTGGCATGTAATCAGAGTGTCTCTGATTACATGCCAGCATGTTGAGAAATTGCAAATTGTATCCAGGCCATGCAACCAAATAGCGAACACATCATCCATGTAGTGTAGCCAAATAGTTCATTTATATGGGACAGAGTTTAAGACAAAGGTCTCCGTAAAGAAGTTAGCCAGGGGTGGAGAGAGTGGCTTACCCATGGCTGTCCCCTCCATCTGTTTGTAGAATTTTGGCACAGATGCATACAGGTTTTAACTTTTTATGAAGTGTTAACTTGTATAATTAACTTGTGTTCACTTGGCTAAATCAGCTCATCAAATCAATTGGATGCCGAAGAATACTTTGACAAGTGAGATAAGTAAGTTACTGTTCCTCTATATCAAGCCCTGATAAGATCCCCATCTTGATTACTGTGCCCAGATCTGGTCCACCTAGGTTCTTCTTGATGGGGAGGAGGTTGAGAGGATCCAGAAGCGAGTGACCAAGATCTATGAAATGAACCTTATGAAAACAGGTTGAAGATTTGTGGGTTGTAGAAATTGGTTGATAGGTGGAAAAGGGGAGATATGATTGAGACATTCAAATTGCTAAAGGGTTTCTGTAGGATTAATTCAGAGTATATTTTTGAGAACAGGACTGGTGTTAGGAGGACTAGGAGACATCCATGGAAGCTGGGCAAGAGTGGGTTAGTAAGGGTGTTAGAGCTGGATTATTTTACTTTTAGAGTGGCGAATGATTGGAATAAGCTGCCAGAGTCTGTTGTTGGTGCCACGACAGTGAATGAGTTCAAGGCAAAGTAAGATACTGTGTGAATGTCGAATAGTTGTGATGGATATGATGTTTAGGGCCTCCCTCGATGAGTCAGGACTCCTTGGAGTTGCCTGTAATAATAATAATAATTATGTCAAGTAAGAAAATTATTCATATTTTTATATCTGTATTTGACTTGATTATTTACTTAGCTCTCTATACTTGCTGATTTCTTTTATTTCTTTTTAATTTTTACTTATTTGTTTTGTTCTATATGCTGCTTCAGTTATTTACATGGTGCAATCCGGCCTTAGTCACTAATAAAATCTGAACTAACCAGTTTTCCATTCTAGTTGTCATTCTTCTTTTCCTGAATTTGAGATGGGGATGAGATCACCTGACCAAAAAGTTTCCTGAAAATAAAATTCCATGTTTTCTGTTAAATATCTTGACTTATTATTTTTAAAGCTTTTGTTTGTTCCTTCTTATATACCAATGGTGCTAACTGATTTTTACACAAGATCTACCTCAATAAATCCATCTGTAATTGACTTTGATAAATTTATTCAATTAACCAAAATACCCTATGCTTTGCGCATATAAAATAAAAATGGAAAATATTTTTTACCATTATTATTGCTAATAATAACTGGTACATATGATCCTTGTCTTTTTCATAAACGCTGAATAATGGAAGTGGAATAGGATTACATACAACTTACAGGGTGTTCGGGATAAATTTGACATATTTATAATTAATTATATTTTTCCGTAAGTTACATGTATTAACACACACTTCTCTTCATTTAAAAGTTTGGACCCTTCTTCATTCATATACAAGATGTCAGAAAGGATGGATAGCTGGAACCCACCTGAACCATGGAAGAGAATAACTTGTATCATGATGATTCGTGCCCGCCATCAAAATAAGGATATTACGACTGCTGCCCAATGCTCCCTGAATACAGTAAAAACAATCAGGCATGAACTAGAGACTTGCAATGGTGACTACGAGGATGTAGCAAGAAGAAAGATCCCTAGCAGACGATCTGATTGCGTTCGTACAGCAGAATTCCTCGCAAATCTGCAGGAACAGGTGTTGAAGAACCCTGGCATTGGAATTCGGGCTTTGTTCGTGGAGTTGCTAACTGTAGTCAAGCCCTGGATAACAAGGGTAGCCAATGGTAGGCCATATGTATGGCAGCAGGATTCGGCCCCTTGCCACACCTCTGGGAAAAGTCAAAAATGGTTGTCTGAAAATTTCTACGACTTCACCAGTCCAAATGTTTGGCCTCCAAACTCCCCAGACCTTAACCCCATGGATTATTTTGTATGGGGCGCAGTTGAAAAAGACACCAATCGCACTTCCAGTAATACAAAAGCCCAGTTAATGGATAAAATTAAAACAGTTTTTGCGGCCCTTCCCAGGGAGACTGTAGCATCAGCTTGTTCGAGGTTCCGAAGCAGAATTGAAGCTGTGATCGATGCTAATGGTGGTTATTTTGAGTAAATCTTGTTGATAGTATTGTAATTAACTCTGCCTGTAATGTTTTTTTGTCAATTCATTAAATTTAATAGATACAAAGAAGATTTTCTTTTTCCTTACGAAACTGTCAAATTTATCCCGAACACCCTGTATGTGGCACATGAGTTGTGAATCTAGTCATTCAAGCAAAAATATTTCTAAGAATAGATGTTCTTATGGTAATGTTATTAGAATGCGAATGATGTCTTGCTTTGAATTCCCACATAAATTTTTAACAAAGCATATACTTGATAATTGCTGTCTTAAGAGAATATATTCTTGGCGATTGACCAAAAATCTTTATGCAATCAACATTATGGACACCACTGTCATATACTTTCTTATAATAACAATGGCAACATTGTATAGAGTTCTGGTAAAATCATTCTGCATTATTGTGTTTTAGTTTCATTATGGTGTCATTCATATTCTCATTTCAATAATGCCATTGATAAAGAGTTGATATCATTGAGATATATTCATATAATATATTATTTATATTTCTTTAGAGTCCTCCACTTCCTAAAAAAGAATTTACATGGTCAGAGAGGTTGAATAGTATCAAGCGTTTTATGAGCACTAGACCCCTTCCTGCACTTCCAAACGAAGCAACTTTAGAGTCTCAATTACTGGAACATGATATTTCCCCTGGTAAAATGTTTTAATCTCTTGTGTGCTTAATTTTTTAAATATGGTTAAATTTAGACATATTTCAGTCAGCAATACCTCTGCAGTGCAGAGAGTACATGCATGAAGCAAAGCATATCTGATATTACTAAATATTATCTGGGAGGAGTAGTCGGTTCAGAAAAAAATTTTTTCTGAACTTATTCTTCTTACTTATTCCTTATTACAACTTATATATTAGAACTTATTACTTATTCTTCATATACGTTAATCTATTGTTCATCAAACCCTTTAATTATCAGAACTTGCCATTCTGATAATTGACGGATCAGATAATTGAAGTACAATAATTGCATAAATGTAGATTATGGTATATTTTTCCAATGTCTGTTGTTTAATCATGAAGCTAGACAACTGAGGCTTATATTCATGCAAAAGCTGATTTTTTTTGTGGGGAGGGGGACATAATGTTCTATTAAAACTGCAAGATAAAACTTCAAAATTATGAAATGTTGAGCATAAGCAGGCATGTTTTCTTAAGGAAACCATTTTACAATTTATCGTAGTATTGAGGTGATGAAATGATGCCATTTACTTTACAGCTGAATCACCAGTCCTAGAGATGAACATTCAATAGGATCATTATTATTAACATGTGACCTCCATGGAGTCACAGACTCATCATGGGAGGTACACACTATTGCACACAATGCTCATCCAACCGTGCTTTAAACCGATTCCTGAGTGTGTTGTGTCTACATTCACAACACATTCAGGCATTGTATTCCACTCACCAACCACTCTCCATGCAAAGAACCTGCTCCTTATTCCTCTGCTCACATGCTCCTTATACAGTTTCCAATGATGGTCTCTTGTTTTACTCCCCCCCCTCCCCTTTCCCCATTCCATGAAAATCTCTTTCATGTTAACCTGGAAACAAACCCTGACTAGCTTATATCTCAGTCATATCTGCTTCCCTCCCCCCTTTCTTCCTATTCACAAGGCTCTGCAACTTACATTCTCTCAATCTATCCTCATACTTCACATTCCAAAGACCACTGACAACCTTTGTGAATCTTCTCTGGACCCTTTCCAACATATCCCCATCAATATGAAAACCTGGCAATCAAATCTGTGCACAATAATATATATGAGGCCTGATCAAGGGGCCTTATACAATGGATTATTTCTGTATGTCAGGGTCCTACGCATCATTTTCCGATGTGACGTCTTCACAGCTTGTGCAGTGTTGCCCCTGAATTTCAGATCCTCCACCACTCCTAGATCACTTGCCTCCTCTACCTCTTTTAAAGTTTTTCCACCAAATGTATACTTTGCATCCCATTATTACTTACCAAATTTCAAAACAAATTTCTTCACAACACTGAACGCTGACAGTTCCATACTGTTGCCCAGTATCATTAATATACAAATTGCACAACAGTAGCCCCAATACAGACCCACCCTCTCCTCCCTGTGGCAGACCACTAGTGAATTTCCTCTTTGAGGATACTATATACTCTCACATACAACCTTCTGATACCTATCTGACAGCCAGGCACATGTTACACTCACTAGTCTGTTCTCCAGTTCCATTCACTTCAGTTTATTTAACAGCTTGTTGTGTGGCAGTCTATCAAAAGCTTTTGCAAAATCTAAGTATACTACTGTATGTATCTCCCTTGCCCAAGAGATTTGTTATCTTGTTATAGTAAATAAGCTGGTGAAATAAGATCTCATTCTAACAAACCCATGCTGACAACCACAGAGAATGCTGCTATTATCAACCCATTTTTGTATCCTAGTTCTCACAAATCTCCTCAGTACCTTAACCACAACTCCAGATTTACAGATTGGCCTATAATTTGTAGCCAAGCCTTATCACCACCTTTATGCAGTGGAAAAATTTTCCCTTCTTTCTACTCTCTTGGAACCTGTACTGATGTAAGAGTTATTAAACAGGCATGACAATTCCCTGGAACATTCCCTTAAGACACATGGTGATATATAATCAAATCCTATCACCTTAGTTGACATCAAGCTTATTTATTTCCTCATATTCCTCCTGCTCGCTCACAATTAAGCCATCATCTCATGTGTTCACTACACTTGAATTTGTCACAATTTCACCCTGATGAGGATGCAACACCCTTATAATTGTTCAGTGGTGTCTTCTGCAGCAAGTACCATCCTACCATTTTCATTCAGTAATATTATCTTATCATAATCATTCTTCCTTGTATTTGTCACCTATCTGAAAAACTCTCTAAGGTATTTTTTTGGCCTGATTTTATAATTTCTACTCATACTGTAATTTTGCTATTCTTACCAGCTGGGTCACTTCTCTGACCTGTTGATTGCTACTATTATTCATCTTGTGCTGGCTCCACAGTATTCTCTTCTTCCAAATTTCATGCTTAATCCCTTTATTCATTCATTTGACATCTATTTTATTTAGTTTTTTGACCTTCAGAATGCATTTGTACATCAAGGTTGTTAAATATCTTTTAGTCAGTTCTCATGTAGCATTTATATCCTTCTTGCTTTACACCTCATTTCATGCTATAGCCCCAAGCTATTTCCTAAGTTTTTCATGATCACCAGCTTTATAATTCCATATATCCTTTCCTCACTGAAGTCTTTATATATGTCTAGCCACAACCCAAGTGATTATTTCATGATCACTCTCACTAACTGGAGAGAAGTGTGAAACCCCACTCACAATCACATTCTCTGATTGAAATGATTAGATCTAAAAATATCAATCCTCGTGTGCCCTCCTTTATATAGACTGAGATAGTTCTCTCTCAAACACTCAAGGAATTAATTTTCCTTATTCCCAAATGCTATCTCTTCATTGCAAATTGTATAGTGATAATTAAAAGTACGTTTAATAATTACCCTTCCTTTTTATTATAAAAATCAAATGGTTATTGATCCAGCATTATTTTTGGCTCTTTATTTTAGTAAAAATCACTGTACCTTTGTTCACTAACCAAAGTTGATTATACATCTCTTTATCACCACCTCCACATTCCCTGGCCTATAGTAGCATCTGACTAAATATCTCTTCCTATTGACCTCCATCTCACACCATACTGATTCATAGCTATTACCACTGTTTTCATCTTGTATCTCCAGTTTGTGCAGCTATAATTTGCCTGCTGTCATCAACAGTATCTCTCCTTCCTCCCATTTAGTCCTTTCTATCCTCCTGGAAAACATCATAACTCTTCCATTTGTATTCCCATCAGGAAATCATCCTTATTCAACCATGTTTCACTTATTCCAACAAATTTTCAGCAAATAAACTCAATCAACCAAACCATTTCCTCTTGCTTATTTCTGATGCTTTTGGCATTTGTAAATAGACACAGCAGTTTGCTTTTAGGTCTGTAACCAGTCTTGCCCATGCCACTTAATAGGTTGTGATTGCTCCACACCTAACCATTTCCAATTGCCTTTATCACCATTTACCCTATTCATCTCTTCAGACTCAACTACGCTCCCATACATCCCAGTCCATCCCATTCCCATTGACCATCCTCATGCACACATTCACTACTACTTCCAATATCCACTCATCTTATGCTGTGTCTCCTCCATCTTGCATTCTCATTCCATCATTATTGCTCACAATACTACTATTCTTATTTTTAGTCACTTCAGTCTCACCAGCTCCTCTCTCCTGAGCTTTTGCTTCACCTCTTTATTTCCTCTTCTCTCTCTCTCTCTCTCTCTTGCTTACATCACTCATTGTTCCTCTTTGCAGCAGTAGTCTCTCTAACTGACTCACCAAATCCATTCAGATGCAACCCATCACATTTGTATATTTTTATCCTTTCCTGAAATGCCTCCCACACATTCACAAACCCTTCTCTTCACACACTCAAGGAATTAATTTTCCTTGAGAAAATTAATTCCTTGAGTGTGACAACATACCATTCATAATCTCTTCTCTCTTTCTCAACTCACTATTATCATACCCAGGGCCTCTTTATCCATTGGGCTAAATGGGCTATAGTCCAGGGGTGCATTGATCCAAGGGCACTTATGATCGATAAGAAATTTTAATTATCAATACACTTTTAGCAGAAATGAAAAAAAAGGAAATCTGCATATGATCATATAGCCTCCAACTTTGGATTTTTAATCAATTTAAAAAATTGCAACGAAGCAATCATTCGAGAAAAGGCAACTTCCTTATGAATATCAATTGATTTCGAAAAAGGATTAGTTGAAGAATGTTTGCATTTTAAGCATATAAATTTATTAACCGCTGAGACACTATCAAAAGCTGAATGCATTCTAAAAGCTAATTGAATCATGAATCGAATGCACATTCCCCAGTATAACAGCAGCTGTACAATTATATTTAAGTATTGATTGCACCAATTATAGTGGAGAAAGATCATTTTCTACTTTGAAATGAATTAAAAATTATCTGCAATCATCGTTAGGATATTCCAAATTAAATAATTTAAGTATTCTATCCATAGAATATGACATATTAAAAAGGATAGATCATAGTGAAATTATAAATAGATTTGCAGAAAGTAAATGCCGAAAAAAAAAAAAAAAGAATTTTTTTAAGCTTTTTTCTATTGTGTGTATTTTTATAAATATAAATAAACTACCTTTATTATATTATAAATATTGTTGAATTAAATAAAAATGTACAATGTCGATATATTATAAAATAATTTTTTTTGCAATGAAAGTTGTTTAATTAATTATTGCTCAATCCAATGTGATTAAGGCACCAATTTTTTTTAGCCCAGGATGCTCACACTTATTAAGATGGCCCTGATCATATCTAGTCAGTACACTTACTACCCTTCCAACCATATTGTTATCTTTCACTCACCTCAACAATCTTGTGATATCCATTCTTACATTCTTTTTATGTCCAACCAGGTCAGTTGCTTCAACAACTGCCACCAACTCACTTGCTTGTATGCTTCTCTGATCTAACGCGTCAATTATCCTGCTAATTCTGCCTCCTGGAAAACACACCTTATGGAATCACTCATTTACCACATCATCAATAATTGAACCTCCATACATCACTATTCTGAAGTCATTCATCACCTCTTTTTCTCTGTTTTCTTTATCTTAATTTTTAGTACTTGTCCATTGTTATTCATCAAACTTCTCATCTCACCACACATATTTTTCATTTCACTTCTCATTCTGATCAACTCATTTTTCAAGTCCTGCATCCTGCGAATTACACTATCTATCAATTATAAATTAAAGATACCAAGAAATTATATATTTGGTTTAAACCTTTATCCAAGTGTAAGCAAACAAGTTTGCACCTGAACTGTTTTCAGGACTAGAGCAACTCATGGTAAAAGTGGTATGACTTCACATCACTTGCCTTAGTATCCCATAATGCAAAGCACATATCTTTGTGGACATGTAAAATGCAATGCATTAAGGAAGGGTCACTACCCAGAAGATGCAGAAGTTATATTTTCATATACGAGTTGCCAATAGGTATCACACCTTATTATTAAAATACTCTGGATTAGAGATAGATAGTTGTTGAAAGTTTTTACATTAAGTCCGTTTCTGTTTAATATTGTGATGGAGGTGGTAACAGAGGAGGTGAGAGAAGATGCGCCTTGGACAATGTTGTATGCAGATGACATCTTGTTGTGTGTAGATTCAAGAGAAGAAGCGGGAACTAAACTGGAGAGATGGAGAAAAGTACTGGAAGAGAGAGGTATGAGACTGAGCAGAAGTAAGACGGAGTATATGTGTTGTACAGTCGGCGGTGGCCAGGAGACAGATCTGGAGCTGGAAGGAAATGTCATCAGGAAGGTGAGAGACTTTAGATACTTAGGTTCAACAGTGGAAGAAGATGGAGGAGCTGAGAAGGAAGTGGGATGCAGGATACAAGCGGGTTGGAGGAACTGGAGGGAGATGGCTGGAGTGTTATGCGATAAGAAGGTGCCGATCAATCTGAAAGGCAAAATTTATAGGACAGTAGTGACGCCAGCTATGACATATGCTATAGAAACTGTAGCCCTGAGGAAAAATAACATCAGCAGGATGGAAGTAGCAGAGATGAGACTGCTTAGGTGGATGTGCGGTGTGACCAGAAAGGATCGTCTGGGAAATGACTATGTCAGGGGAACAGTGAAAGTTACGAACTTAGGAGCAAAAATACAGGAGGCAAGGTTGAGATGGTTTGGTCATGTGATGAGGAGGGAGGATGAATATGTGGGAAGAAGGGTCATGCAGATGGATGTGCAAGGAAGGCGGAAGCGTGGGCGGCCAAAGAAGAGATGGAGGGAGCTGGTAGAAGAGGACTTGAAGATGAAGAACTTGGATGTGGTGACAGCCCAAGACAGGAAGGTGTGGAGGAGACTCATTACAAACAGTGACCCCACTTAAGTGGGAGAAGCTGCAGAAGAAGAAGAAGAAGATTTTTACATTAGAGGTTAGGCTAGATGAAAGATTAATAAGCAGATTAGATTCATTTTACCTTTGTAAAGTGCAGTAGCATGTAGTTTGCTCCTTATACATATGTATTTTTCTTGATGATGATGACCTCAATACAGAGGCCGAAACTTCAATTGTTACTTTTCTAATATTAAGTAAAGTAATTATTTTAACATGTGTGTTGTGTTTTCCTAAATTCTTAACCATAAATGGACACTAATGATCAGAGAGGTGAGAAGTAGTCTGTGAAAGAGAATGTGAAGTAGTTGTTGGACCAAGCAAAAATGAAGCACAAGAAGGTGAAAATTGTAATTAGGAACAAGAGAGAGAGCAGTTTTGGGCATTGGTTGATGCACCCTTGCCAAAGTTATAGATATTAGTGAGACTTGTCTAATAGCAGATTATATAGTTACTGGGATAGAATGCTAAGGGTTTAGTATTTACAGGGAAGATAGGATGGGGGGAGCGGTACTGCTGATGTCAGTACTTGAATTGCAGTCAAAAAGAATAGGAAATAAGTGGGAGGGTGGCTATTCGTTTGAACCAGTATGGCGTAAGATCAAGGCCAATAAGACAAAATATACAGTTGGTTGTTACTGTAGGCCAGATGATTCCAGGGATGACTTGGAAGATATGCATCAGCAAAATAGCACAATGGGTGCAGGTTGAGTGATTATTATTGATTATTATGAGGAACTTCAATTATGGAAATATAGACTGGAAATAAGAGAGAGAGAGATCACATTGCAGGAAGGAACACCTACTGAGAGATAATTACTTGAGACATCATGTGATGCAGGAGACTCAAGGTGCAAGAGTATTGGGCCTGGTCATAATATCAAAGTACTATCCATAACCAAGATGGCCACATTGCCTCTGATTGGGGAAGGACCATGCAGTTTTGACTTGGGAGACTGTTAAACATGAGGAATATTGTGTTTGTGTTAAGAATGGATATACTACAAGGCAGGTGATTATGATAAGCATTTGTTAGGTGGATAAGAGGGTGGCTGCTAGACATATATGAAAAAGGTATACAGAGGATAGAATCTAGGTAAAAGACATTGACAAGTGGTGTTCGCAAGGTTCAATGCTAGGACCACTGCTCTTTAATTTGTACATTAGTCATATAGCACATAACCTGAAATTAAATATTCAGTTGTGTGCTGATCATACAAAATTAGGTAGAGCAATAGTGAATGAAGGCAGTGTAGCGATGTTGGATTCAGATCTTTCTATGGTCTTTATCTAGGGCATTTGGAAGACTGACATTAGCCCTTTGTTTGGAAAGGTCTTGGTTTTGAATCCCATGTAGGAAGTAAAGAACATTTATAAGAACTCATAAATTAACATGATAACACAAGGAAAAGAATGAATAATATTTATTCAAAGCCATATATTTTGACTTGAATATTAAAGGTTATCAGTGGCCTCAGGTAGTTTTATATAGAACTTAAATAGCAGATTAATTTGAAACAGTGAGAGCTATGTCTAGTTACACCTAGAACAATGTAAATGGAGTAAGTCTGAAGCCTTATTCCATCGTCAAAACTTTAATTGAGAGGCAATTGTTCTACTGACTGCCTCTTACTATCGAAGATATGGAAGAATCTTATTCTAATCAATATAATTAAGTTTTTTTTAATTTTTTAATTCATAATATGTTTGTCCCAAAACAGATCCCTGTGGCACTCCACTAGTGACTTCCTCTTTTCAGATACCACTCCTCCACACCTGCTGATATCCGTTCAACAGCTCCTCCATGTCACCTCAACTACAGACAGGTGCCTCCATGTGAGGCACCTGTCTGTAGTTGAGGAGACCTCCCAGTGATGGTACTGCTCTACTCCTGACATGGTTCCTTCACAGGACCCATATCATGTCCTCCTACACGGATGCTCATATGGAAAATGGACCAGGCTGACTGGTGTACATTTTCCCATCTTGCAAATTTTAATACTAAAGCAGTCAGCCAAACACCTATTAATGAAACACATATTAATGGGCTAGTCCTTTTTTCTCTATGTTGGGAGGAGACCTCCCAGTGATCCTGTATCACACACATGAGACTGCCATCCATCCTTTTGGTATGTGCATTAAAGAGACTGTGGAAGCTATTGGCATGAGTGTTGACAACATTACCTGTACCATGTGAAACAACATTCCTCCATGGCAGGCTTTCACTCCATCCTGCAACATCTCACTTTGTCAACTACAGAAGTCTCTCATACACTCATCTCTGTTTAGTTATTCAATGCACACAGAGCCACCCACTCTGATTTTTTTGCCCATCTATGCTGATGATTTTTTGCCCATCTATACTCAAGATCAGAGATCTCTGCTGCTGTGTTTCCTAACGTTACAATCTCCAACCAGATCCCACTCGAGTTGCATGCCATTCAGCTTGCACTTGTGCATATGAAAGAAAACTCCTATCAAAAGTGTATAATTTATACAGACTCTGAGTTCTTTACAGGCTATCTCCTGTCTAGTGTATAATCCACATCCAGTGCTTGTTGAGGTGCTTTATCTCTTGTACAAGATAAAGATCCATAATTTCAATGTTCGGTTGAGTTGGATTCCCATCCACATTGGAATTAAGGGAAATGACATTGCAGATGCAATTGTTAGATCAGCTCATACTTTCTTGACATACTGTTTGCCTGTCCTTTATACTGACTTCGTGCATGCTATAAAATCAAAGTTAATTGCCCAGTGGCAATATTCCTGGTAGGAAGCACTGACAGACAAATTGCATGAGATTAAGCACCAGTAGTCAATGTAGGAATAGAAAAGAGGAAGTTGTTTTTGCTAGGCTCTGCATATGTCACAGTCATCTCACACATTCTTATTTACTGAGAGCTGATGACCCACCTACCATATTTTTTGGACGATAAGACGCACCAGAAATTTATGCAAAATTTTTAGAAAAAATATTTTAGGCTAGAGTGGTTTTCATACGCATGCATAGCCCGTGTCATTTCATAAATCTAAAGCACCAAGAAGGTGATCCGGTAAAATCCGTAATCCCATTAGCAGCCGCCCATCGTTTCACTTCAAAAATTATAATTTTTGTAGAAATGGATATTCTGATACTTTGGTGATTTGTTATCCAGTTTTTCATTTGTACTTCTTCTGGCCATTTTTCAAAGTGTGCACAGAGTGTTTTCTTATGTTTACTTTACATTTTTAGGCTATAGTTACTTGGAATCATTCCTCTTTACATGTGAAACGTAGCATATCAGGCAATTTCTTACCTTTCAATGATAACAGCACAACTCATAAAAAGCTCTCTATTTGTTTTTGAACGAATCCATTTCCAAAATCTGACTCTTCCCTGCTTCCCTGCCAACGGGTGGTTCGTTAACATGGCAGTCTATGGGAGACCGGAGCGGACGTATTTTTGTGTGAGCGGTACACCGATGTTCGGCTGCATTTTTCGGATGCTTTCCACCTCCTCTAAAGATCCTGCATCACAATGACGCAGGGAGACAAGATGCCTGTTCACACATCGGTACGTCTACTATGCCACCCATGGACTTCAATGACTTCAATGTCAGATGAACGACCATTGGACAGGAAAGAGTTCCTATCAAAATATCAATTAATTCAAAAACTAAGCATTTTACAAAATTGCAGAAATTTTCCAAGGTTGCACTAAACCATACAAAAGGTAAGATATTGTTTCCAATGAAAATTGGCAATTTTGTCGAGGAATGACTTCAAGGAAATTATAACCCGTTTTTATATTTATGTTTACACTAACTACTAGTGACGGCAGTAAAATTTTTGTATGTGAATTGGGGATTCCCACATATGCAGCGAGACGTGTTTGACTTGCATCAAAAATGTGGGAATCCAAGACTTACCCAGTATCACCCAGCTTTGGACCTTAAGACGCACCCCAATTCTAAGTCGATTTCTCTACATAAAAAGGTTCATCTTATGATTCAAAAAATACAATATATGTGGAGAATGCAACATCCATCTTACCATTAGTTATATTCTGATGGAATGCAAGTGCTTCACATGAGAGAGAAATTACATTTATACTTATCTGGCCAAGACCTGCACACTCAACCAGATATTATTGGACTCAAACAGATTGCATGATGTTTTTAGATTTTTACAAAACATTAATTTATTCAAAGACATTTGATTATGGATTTGTCTATATGTAGATACCATGTTGTAGATACTTAACTTTGTACTTATATTTTATTTACTCTTTATCATATATTTTTGTATATATACTGTATGTTCAGTGAGTATGAGTGGGGCCCACTGATGCCACGAGAACTGTCCCCATACCAGGATTCTGCAACCACTGACCTGTTTCAGTCCAGCTATGCAGACTAGCTGGGTGGTCATAATGCTTTGGCTCATGAGTATGCAATATACTTTCATGCTGTGGATTTACTTGATTAACTTGTAACTATACATTTATTTATTTACCTATCAACAACCTGTGTACTGCTGTAACCTGTTGCCTGGTGCAGTATGACCTTTGCTATCCTTGTGTCATAAAATCTCAAATCAGTGTCAGTCAATCTGACAGCCAATCAGCTGTTCAATTTACTAGTCTAGTATAATCCCATCTGTTTTATTTTAGCTACCAGCTTGTCATGTGACAGTTTATCAAGGCCTTCAAAAAATTCAAGCACATGCCACATATATGCACCCCCTTCAAGTTCAGGAGGTTTATAGAATTGATACAGAAGCGTTTTCGTAACTAACAGAAAGAAAGAGAACAGTGGATCACCCTAGAAATGTATAGGAGTATGTCAGCAAGGGCGTGAAGGCAGTTTTTTTTTTTAATTAGAGGATGATGGATGGATGATATAGGTTGCCAGAGGTGGCTGTGAATTCTTTGTATGTGAATGCATTCAGAAGTATTGAATGGGGTTCTGTGAATGATGGTTAGTATGGGCCTCCCACAGTGAGTCTTTGACTCCACAGAGATGTCTAAGATAGACATATATACACAAATTTTCCTCATGAAAAAAAGAGGAAAATGTGTGTTTCATTTCGATCTGTTTGCTAACTGTGCATGCATGGCCACTGGCATGATATAATAGTTTCCACCTTACATTAGTTGTAAGTCAGACTGAGTAAAAACACTGAGTAAAAAAAAAAGAATAGATTATCTGGAGGAATCCTCCAGATAATCTATTCCTTAAATTGGAAGAATCCCTTCATGGGAAACACTTTGCTATGATTGGCAAGGTCTCTGCTGAAGTGACCTGACTCATCAAATACATCAGCAAAAAAAGTTTGCTGACAGGAATGTCAGGTTTACCCAAATGTTGGACAGCAGTTGATAAGACAGAATAGAGATTATATTGAAGAGGTGTATGATGTAAGTGTGCTACAGACAAAGGTTAAAAAATGTTTGGTTTAATCATGGGTATCCAGTATGCAGAACTTTTTAAATCACCCTTGTATGTGTGTGATATTAATATTATATATTAATTTCTTGATATTAATGTATATTACTCAATTGAAATAATAGGTTGCATTAACAGATAATTAATAATATGTTACAAAACCTCTGCATATGTATATACAGGGTGTTTCAAAAAGAATGTCAAATCAAATCATATCATTTGAAATTATTTGAAATCGGGTCATTCTTTTTGAAATACCCTGTATTTAAGGAAAATTCTTGATGACATGATACAAACTACCGATTTTTGTTCCTAGCAAAATAAGCTTAATATAACAAGTTGTCAACCTTTGTAATCACATATTGAAATAGGAAAACACTTATCTTGTTAATAAATAAATTGGTAAAGAAAGAACAAAAATAGCTCAAATAAAGTAACATTTAGGATATAACCCTTTCAAACTAATTTTCACATAATTTTTTCTTTAAAGATGATGAGCTACCACCTGCTCTTCCTGAACGTACTTTGCCACGTATGAGTACCTCTCCAGGTGTTGGGAGCATAGATCAAGCTTCGCGGAGCTTATCTTCCTCTCAGGATCAGCTTATTCCTATTCCTGTTTTAGAACTCAATAATAAATCAGAATTAAGAAGTGAACGACATAGTCAGCCATTACCTCCTCCTAAGCCACATCATTTGAATGGTCAGGTAATGATTTGTTTCATTTCATTATTGCATCATTGTAATTACTTCTAACCAAATTTCTAGCAAAAACTGGCAAAATTGCATCTTAACCATAAAAATGCTGTTTTTTTATTTTTATTTTTTTCCCTATATCTTTCTTCTTCTTCTTCTGCAGCTTCTCCCACTTAAGTGGGGTCACTGTTTATTATGAGTCTCCTCCACACCTTCCTGTCTTGGGCTGTCACCACATCCAAGTTCTTCATCTTCAAGTCCTCTTCTACCAGCTCCCTCCATCTCTTCTTTGGCTGCCCACGCTTCCGCCTTCCTTGCACAACATCCATCTGCATGACCCTTCTTCCCACATATTTGTCCTCCCTCCTCATCACATGACCAAACCATCTCAACCTTGCCTCCTGTATTTTTGCTCCTAAGTTCGTAACTTTCACTGTTCCCCTGACATAGTCATTTCCCAGACGATCCTTTCTGGTCACACCGCACATCCACCTAAGCATTCTCATCTCTGCTACTTCCATCCTGCTAATGTTATTTTTCCTCAGGGCCACAGTTTCTATAGCATATGTCATAGCTGGCCTCACTACTGTCCTATAAATTTTGCCTTTCAGATTAATCGGCACCCTCTTATCACATAACACTCCAGCCATCTCCCTCCAGTTCCTCCAACCTGCTTGTATTCTGCATCCCACTTCCTTCTCACCTCCTCCATCTTCTTCCACTGTTGAACCTAAGTATCTAAAGTCTCACACCTTCCTGATGACATTTCCTTCCAGCTCCAGGTCTGTCTCCTGGCTACCGCCCACTGCGCAACACATATACTCTGTCTTACTTCTGCTCAGTCTCATACCTCTCTCTTCCAGTACTTTTCTCCATCTTTCCAGTTTAGTTTCCGCTTCTTCTCTTGAATCTACACACAGCAAGATGTCATCTGCATACAGCATTGTCCAAGGTGCATCTTCTCTCACCTCCTCCTTACCACCTCCATCACAATATTAAACAGAAACGGGCTTAATGCTGACCCTTGATGCAAGCCAACTGTTACTTGAAAACTTTCTGTCTGTCCCAAACAGGTCCGAACACTTGTCTTCACATTTCTGTACATTTCCTGCACCAACCTGACATATTTCTCCGGCACCTTCTTCTCCCTCAGACACCTCCAGACTTCTTGCCTTGGCACTCTATCGTATGCTTTCTCCAGATCAATAAATACCAGATGTAGCTCCCTTTGTTTCTCTCGATATTTTTCCATCATCTGTCGTAACCCAAAGATAGCATCTGTTGTTGATCTACCAGGCATGAAGCCAAATTGTTCCTTTGCAATCTCCACCTCCTCCCTCAATCTACCATCAAGAACCCTTTCTAGGATCTTCATTGTGTGGGACATCAACTTTATTCCTCTGTAATTTTTACAGTCTTGTGCATCCCCTTTACCCTTGTAGATGGGAACAAGAGTACTTTCCCTCCATTCCTCGGGTATATTTTCCTGTTGGCAAACTTTCATGAACAGGTCCCACAGCAGGTCAATTCCCTCTTCCCCCAGTGCCTTCCATGCCTCCACTGGAATTCTGTCGGGGCCCACCGCTTTTCCATTCCTCATCCTCTTCATGGCCTCCGTCACTTCCATTCTACTGATGTTCTGCACCATCCCCTCAGAAGGCTGCCCATCTCCTCTGTGAGTCCTTGCATTTTCCTCATTCAGAAGTCCCTCAAAGTATATTTTCCATCTGTTTCTTATGTCCACATCCCTCCATAATACTCTTCCTTCGGCATCTTTGATCTGCCTCACATGTAAGATGTCCTTAGCTGCTTTATTTCTACATTTCGCTAGTTGGTAAATTTTTCTCTGTCCTTCCTTTGTTTCTAATTGATCATACAGATCTTGATATGCCATGGCCTTCGCCTGTGTCACAACTCTCTTGGCTTCTTGCTTTCTCTCTTTGTACACCTCTCTGTCCTCTTCCACTCTTGACTCATCCCACTTCTGCTTTGCCTTCCTCTTAGCTGTCACTGCCACTTGTACATCATTATTCCACCACCAACCCTCCTTCTGCTCTCTAATCTTTCCAGATGTCTCACCAAGCACCTCGATTGCACAGCTCAGGATTACTTTTGAATTATGTTTCCACCAATCTTGTACACTTTCCAGTCCATCCGAAATCCTCTCTAACACTCTCTCCCTAAAATGATTCCTCACACTCTCTTCTTTTAAGCGAAACCACTTAATTGTCTTCATCCCATGGCAACCAGAAGTTCTTATCTTCGATCTTAATTTAAAGTCTGCGCACAGCAGTCGGTGTTGTTGTTTCAAGAATATCTTTGATAATGTTTTATATTTTCAATTAATATCTAATATCTGTTTCTTTTTTTTTTATGTATATGTATGAAACGTGAAGTTTCACAACACTAATACCACTGAATAGTATTTAAAAATACTATTTAACTCTGAATTAAAAAAAAAATGAAAACAGTGATTGATTTGGGTACATTGATACATTCACTAGCAGAGAATACTAGAACTTTTCTGATGCACATATTTCCAATGCTATTCCACAGACTGTCTCATGCATTTAGGTTAGAAACAATATACCCAGATATATCGCTGTTTTCATTTCTTTTTTTTAAATTATCCTTCCCATTTTTCTCTTCAGTGACTTTTACTAGCTTTTTCTCAAGTATGCTTCTCACAGTCCATGTAACAAGAATGTAGCAGTGTTAGAATTAATGCCTCTTGGGGTCTCCATTAAGTCAAAATGTTATGTTATGTTGAAATACACTGTGAGAAGCATACTTGAGTAAAAGCTGGTAAAAATCAATGAAGAGAAAAATGATAGTGAACAAGCCATATTGAAGTGAAATTCTTGGAAAGACCAGATAATTAATACACAAAAATATAAATTGGCTTTTTTTTTTACTTTTTTTATATCACTCCCATATATAAGATGCTGCAACACCTATAGCAGATAAATACCATATGTGGGCTGGGGTCAAGAGCAAAGTGATCGGTATCTATTTCTCTTAACCTGACTACCATAGATGTTTTCTTGTCCTCTCCCACCCCTTTCATATAATGAAAAATGTTATCCACTAATATCCTATAATGCCCTCTTTCAAAAGTTTACTGACTTCTATCATATCATTTCCCCCTTCCTCCTGTCTAGTAGTATCCACAGCTCACATACTCTCCATCTATCCTCATATGCTACATTCTATAATCCCGATATCATCTTTTTTACTCTTTGCAGACTTTCCTCAGCTTCTATATCCATTTGGAACCTGGAAGACCAAATTTTCACACAGCAGTATAGATGCAGTCATATCGGGGCCTTCTAAATAGGCAAAATGACTTCCATATTTTTACATGCAGTGTTTGTTGCAGCACTGTCATTATCCTTTGAGTTGTATTTGCAATGTTTGCTGTGTGAGCCTTAAACTTCAACTTACTATCCAAACGATCTCTAGCCTCGTCAGTTACTCCAAGCATAATCCCATTAATATATAATATAGGCTGTTGGATATCTTATCATGCCAAAGTGCATAACCTTACACTTACTAACATTGAATTGATAGCCATTATCATTTGTCCCATGCTTTCAGCCTATTCAAATCACCTTGTAAATGCTCTATGTCAGTAGTATCACTGATTGTCCTATCTTTGCATCAACAGCAGACTGGTGAAGATCTCCTGTCAGGCCCTTCCCAATATCATTAATATATAAGTCTCTGATCTGACCACACTTGGACTATTGTTCTCAGATTTGGTCCCCAGGATTTGAAGGGGATAAATTAACTGTGGAAAGGATACAAAGATGGATGACAAAGATGGTTTCAGGACTGTACAAGGATAGTTATGAGGATCGGCTGAGAGAATGTGGACTGCAGAGTTTGGTGGATAGAAGAAGGAGAGGTGATATGATTGAGACTTTTAAACTGTTGAGAGGTGGTTACAGGGTTGACACTGGGGAGTTCTTTCGCTTGGTTGAACAGCGGGAAGGAGTGATGACAAGAGGCCATCCCTGGAAGTTACGAAAGGAAACTATGAGCAAGAGGGTAAGGAGTGGTTTCTTTGTGTGGAGGGTGGTTGAGCCGTGGAATGCATTGCCTGATGGAGTGGTGGGAGCAAGAACGGTCAGTGAGTTTAAAGAGTGGTATGATAGATTTTGTGTTTCTCAGGGGGGGGGGGGACCTCCCCTCAATGAGTCTTGACAGACTTTGTCTTAAGAAGGATCTCCCTCAATGAGTCTTTTGACTCCTTGGAGGCCTGAATAATAATAATAGATTAAACAACAATAATCTAAGGAACTGATCTCTGGGGCACACTACTGGTCACTTTAAATCTGGTGACTAGCAGTGTGCCTCACTTTCTGATACCTGCCCATCAGCCACCCATTTATTCAAGCCAGTAGTTTATATTCCAATCCCATATTATCTAGTTTATGCAACAACCTTTCATGATTTCCTATTAGATGGCTTACTGAAATATAACAGTATCATACTGTAATCATTACCTTTATCCAGTTCAGCTGTAACATTATTATAAAATATAAGCAAATTGCTCACACATGACCCTAGTTTAATAAAGGTTTACTGTTCCTTGCTAAGTAATCTTGTTTTTCAACTCATTTCTGTATACAGGCTCTTATCAACTTCTCTAAAATCTTCAATCACTTCAGGGATAATGATAGATCAATAGTTAGACACATTAATCTTTGCACTACCCTTGTGCAATGGGATTATCATGCATTCTTTCCATTCTATGGAGTCTTTCCTGAGCTAAGACTCAAATTATCAAACATGTCAAGGGCAAGCCTTGGCTGAATATTCCTTGAGCACATGTGCTGATATCCCATGTGTCCCTATTGCTGAATTCTTATCAGGTTATGCAACAGTTCTTCTTATCTTATCCAATGTAGTGGTAGCACTGTGTACATCCACCCGGTTGATAGATCTTAGTAAAGTGTACATTCATTATTTGAACTATCACGCTTACTTCTGACACAAGGGTACCATCTGCATTCAGTAAAGTTATTCTTCCATGTTCATTCTTTCTTTTACTTGCGGCATAACAATAAAATTCTTTTTTATGTTGCCTTTAGCTCATGTAGCCAATTTCTTTCCATACTCCAACTTAGCTTTTCATATTAAATGGATAAGAATCCTATATTGTTATATATATAGCCAGTAAATGAGTATTGTTATATATATTGGCTATATATATAACAATATATATAAATATATATTGTTATATATATAGCCAGTAAATCTATGAGTTTCAATGCCGATAGGCTAGTTTTCTGGCAATTGAATAGATATTAAATGGATAAGAATCCTATATTGTTATATATATAGCCAGTAAATCTATGAGTTTCAATGCCGATAGTTTTTCGGCATTGAAACTCATAGATCGTAGTTATCGATCTTAAGTTTCACTTACTGGCTATATATATAACAATATAGGATTCTTATCCATTTAATATCTATTCAATTGCCAGAAAACTAGCCTTTTGGCTTTTTATTTTAATTAGCTTTTAATATATTCCTACATATAATATTCATAACTTTTTTTTGGTCTGTGCTTTATATACTTCATACCTCCTCACATTGTTATTCCCATAATATTCCTGCCACATCATCTTCCTACTATAGATCTCTTGCTTAATACGATTGCACATCCATTTCACTCCCTTCCGATTTGTTCTTTGAACTCTAAGGACACATTCAGATACTGCATTATTTAAGCATCTTTTCCAAGTTTCTCATGCACTGCTGATATCCTTCCCATTCAAATTGGACCAGAGATATTATTCTTATGACTTTGTCATAATTTCTAGCTTTATAGTTCAGCATGTTACCTAGTGGGATTGGAGCATCCATATACTTGGTTGCTTCCCAGGACAGTATGGCATCATCACTGTCACCAATTGGTGGCAAGACAGTCTCATCCTTAACTAAGACACCTTCTGACACTATATCAAATTTAACACTATTTGTCCTTGAGTTTTTGCTTCTTTTACATGCTGCTATAGAAAGGTGTCTTGTAACAACTCAATAAATTCTTCTTTGTTCTTAACTTGAGTTTTCTCTGTTAATCATTCAGTATTCAGATAATTTAATTCACCCATAATAATTATTCATTTAATACCTATCAGAGTCATTTAGTTGTGCATTTCTTTGTCCTCAGCAGCTGAATGGCCAGATCTGTAGCAACATGGGACATCATTACCATATTGCTAACATGAGTTTCTACCCTGATTGGATTTTAGTAATCTCATATCATTAGTTGTACTTCTCCTTCTTTATCTAGTTCTGTTATTCCTAAAATTACTATACCCTTTACAATCAGTTCCAGTTACTACATCCAAATGTGAAAGCCATGTTTCACTAATGCCTATGATGTTAGGCCACAATTTATTCACCAAAGCAACAAAATCAACTACTTTGTTTTTAATGCTCCTGGTTTTTGTGTATAGACATTACAAGTTACCACCTAGCTTTTTTTACATACTTACATCTGCAGTCTGCTTGGCTCATTTGGGCAACTATCTCTTTTTGTTCCCAGACATACCCAAAATGTCCAAACCTAAGGTATAGTCCATCCCTTCAGCAGATTCATAACCATTTTCATTGACATTCATATCTATTACATCTTCATGCTCTAACTGAACTTCACACATTTCAGAACAGGATGGTAGTGGTGGTGGTGGGAGAACTAAGGACCATCCTTGGAAATTGAGCAAGAGGGGTAGTTAGCAGGGTGTCAAAACAAGATTTTTTTTGCTTGGAGAGAGACATGAATGAGTGAAATAAGCTGCCAGTGTCTGATGTAGGTGCCATGATTGTGAATGAATTCAAAGCAAAGTATAATATATTCTGCACGAATGTTGGGTAGTGCTTGTCATGTTGTTTAGGGCCTCCCTCAATGAATCTTAAGGACTCCATGGAATAGCTCATAATAATAATTCTCAGCATTCTTCCCATGGATTTCCTGACTCTTTTTATTAGGTTTCATTCCAGTACGTAATTTCTCTAGGTAACTGATGCTAAATCCATTCAAGTGCAGGCCATTTTTTTTTTTTTTCACAGCAACTGTTGTAAACTTTTCTTGTTCCATGATCGCTCCCACCAAATGGAGGCAGTCTTGATATCTCATCAACAACTAATCCTCTGAGGATGTTACCAAATCCAGTATCCTAAAATCTGAAGTTACTCCCATCACATGCTGCTTAAGATAGTTATCCCACACAACAAATTTATCTAGTTCTCATTCACTATATTCCCAATTCCAATACATTCCTGTTATTAAAATTTCCCATTAGGATCACCTTATTTTTACATCACAACAAATTTGCCTAAACATTTTACAATCTGTGCTCCTGGCCAATAGCAGTATCCTATTAGATATACTGTTCTGTTAATTTCATCTTCAACCACACAGATTCAAAATCTTCACTTATGCTATCATTTTTAACTTCCACTCTTTGTTGACACAATTTCTCTGCTATCGTTAACATTATCCACTCCCTCCTCTTTTCACCTTCTAGAAAATTCTTTCTCCTTCCATTTCTGTTCCTGATAGTACACCATCCTCAGACAAACAAGTTTCACTTACATCACTTATTTTTGGGCATACCAATTCAGTCAGTGGAACAAATTTAGCTGCCTTGTTCTAAATACTTATTACATTAGTAAACAAACCTACCTTTCCCATTAACACCATCACTCCCTACTCTAACTCATACTACACCTTTTTCTTTGGTCTGACCACTCCTATTTTCCTGGTTGTAAGTCAGAATTAGAATTGAAGGAAGTACAGGAAGATGGTTTAATGTTATATCTGGTGTGAGACAAGGATGTACATTATCCCCTCTGTTATTCATTATCTATATGGATCACATTATGAAGGAAAGTGGTATTAAACATGATATCAAAATTGGAGATGTTAATGTCAGCTCTTTGCTTTATGCAGATGATGTTATACTTCTAAATAAATCTGCTACAAGTCTGCAAGATTCTCTGACTAAATTCAATAACTGTTGTAATAGATATGGTATGAAGGTCAGCAATAAAAAGACAAAGACAATGAAAATAGGCAGAATCATTGAAAATGTCAACTGTGTTGTGAATGGAGAACCTGTGGAACAAGTAAAACATTTCTGCTATTTAGGCATGATTTTTACTGAAGAAGGTAAATTAAATATAGAAATAGACAACAGAATCAGCAAAGCTGGTATGGTGGGAAGTCAATTGAATAAATTCATATGGAATAAGAGAGAAATCAGTCGGAACACTAAATTAGCTGTGTACAAGACAGTGTTCAAACCAGTTTTAACTTATGGATCTGCGAGCTGGGTCAGAAGTAAAACACTTGACCAAAGGCTAGAGACCACAGATATGAGAGTCCTGAGAAAGATTATAGGCATGAACAGATGGCATCATTGGCAATATCATATTAAAAACAAGGATATTAGGAAAGAACTTGACATTGTCAGCATCCAGGAATGCGTTAGCAGAGCTAATCTTAGGTGGTATGGTCACTTAAACAGAATGGGCGAGGAAAGATTAGCAAAACAAGTGTTCTCTGCCAGGCTGGCAGCAAAACGACCCAGAGGAAGACCAAGATATAGGTGGATTGATACGGTACAAAATGCTTTAGACGATAGAAATATAAGATCTGATAATGTTGGAGTCTTGACAAGTAACAGACTGATTTGGAGGAAAATTGTAGATAGGAAATTAATAATGATGTAATTTTTTTCATGTAGTACTATCATATCGTGTACACCCCTTTAGGGTACATGGCAGGAATTTGATGATGATGATGATCATCATCAGGCCGATGTTATTAATAACTTTTAATGCTTCCGCAAAGGTCTAATTAATTTTATGAGTGATGCAATGAAAGAAAATCAGGCAAACACCAAGTTTAATTCAACAAAAGTAAACGTTTAATGTAGAATAGTACAACATATACATTCAAGTACAACTATCTGCAAAAGTTATCCAATTGAAAAATTACAAGAATTCACATTCAAATATTAATAACTTCTCAATTAGGTTTGAGGATTATGACTAATGTTAACACTTCTTAATTCTTAAAATATTAGTATTTCTTTCACATATTTCTCTCTATCCAATTAGATGAATCAAATCATAAATATATCAGCTTAGTTCAAAGTATTCAGAACAATTACAATCCATTAACTAACAAACATTCACCCTTCAGTTCTTTATGCTCAGTCAATCCGATTGAAAATAGTTCTTAAAAGTTTAACTTTCCAAATGTAACAATTGCTAATCTTATGACAGATATTTCTATATTCTCTCTCAGTCAGTTAACACTTAACAGAACAACATAGTGCTTATCATTTCGAAGGCAAAGTACTTCAATACATCTTACATCCAACCATTAATTGACATAACATCACAGCTAAGGTGAAAACATGTCTGACGGAGTTAACTGTTATTGCTTCACACAGGTTATAGAAAGGACAATTCTTACCAGGCAACAGCTTTTACACGTTGAATTCGCATAGGCACATTTGAAATTCTTGTTGACTTATACTTTATGGCAACACAATTCAAAGAAATCTTTAACTATAATAACTGAATTATAGACACAAAAATACTCAAGTCTTGATGCACTTGGTTTAAGTTATCTACTAATTCCTTATTTTCTTCTATGTATTAACTTCAGTTCTGCACCATTCTTCCACTAACCATTTGGAATTTATCATAGTATCAGAACTCCCATAGAAGTAATTCAGAATGCCTATTAATTCCTTATCCTTTCCTAGTCGATTTTTGCCATATATTAATTACCCTTCTGCCACTCACTGCCTATCTCTATGCTGTCTCTAGGCCTTCTCCTTATATCTTACTTTCATTTTCGAATTAACTCTGGTCTCCTATTTCCCGCCAAAATCCGGTTCTGACTAGTTCAGCTCATAACAACTCATTTCTTCCTTTGTATACAGTACTCCACGCTCCAATCACGTGCTACCTAAAAATAACTCCGTTTCCTTGACATTGACCAACCAAATCCAATCAGTAGAATTCCATAAAATTACTTTCACTTACAGAAATAACAAAAAAAATATATATATATATCACAGTTCACATAAGGTACATTTAAATTTTTATAATAAATTTTACAGAATAAAGTAAATAAAATGAATGACATTTTTATATAGAGTCTTATTATTACTATTACATATCCTAAGATTATATAGTTAATTAATAATAAACATAACTCAAAGCATTGATATGAATAATGTATTACAAGCAAGAGACTAACAACAAATAATATTTACAAGTCTTGCTTATAACGTGGTGGATCATGTTAAATATGAATGAAGTATTATAATACATAGAATATCTTCATTCATAATTTAACAATACTTTCCTTCTTTTCATTCATCATAATGTCCACAAACATTTTACATTTTTTGATGCTTAACCACCTTAACAACAGCCAGTATGGATCAAATATGCATCCTCATACGCTTCGTATCTATCATATATTTCAATGTAATATCAATGGTATTAAAATTTTAATATACACTTCATATCCATGATAACCTTGACATCTATAGATATCTTGTTGGTAGCATAGTTAATTGAATAATTCTAGCAGTACATCCACCGGAAAAAATTCAGGGCAAAACTCAATCTTTCAGCTAAAGCTTTCCATGCTGCTGATGTCTAATACCAGTGGTAAAACAAATAGGAAGAATACATAATATTAGGATAACAAACACTTATTATTTTTTTTTTAAAAAAGGTCTGTTGTAAGAAAAAATGTGTGAATATGAAATTCATCAAGGAAGATGATTTCACTGCTAGGAAATTTGGATTGCAGGAAATCAAGCTTCAAGTATAAGAGTCAGATGTCAAAATAATTTTCAGAATGGGAGAAATTGTAGAAACAGCAAATGAATGATGCATAATGAGGCAAAGAAATCTTAATCCGCAGAAGATTAAACAGGAGAAATTCAAGATTAGACATTCTCTGGCAAGAATATTGGATGCACAAAAGCACAAGTGCACACAGACATATTTTGTAAGTTTTTTGTTTTTTTTTTTCAGAATTTTTTTGGGGTGGTTTATTTTTTATTTTAATCACAGTGACTTTGTTTAGGTTTAGTGTCATGATAACATTTCAAAGGCGAGAGAAAGAGCAAGGGAGCATACTCAAGAAAGGAGATAGACTCTTAAACACAACCCCAATCAGTTTCCTTGCCATAATGTGGCTTGACAGCACTTCTTGCATACTATTACATTGTCTCCCGTCTAGGCATGATTTGATAGATAGCAGAGAGATTATGTGGCAACTGATCAGGAAGCCTCCTAAATCTTTACCATCTGGTTTGGTCCTGTACACAATCTGGTTGCCAGCTTATGATATGCCAGTTAGCTTATGAATTTCTATAGTATGCTTTGCTTGCTCTTGAGGGTATGTCATGGCATGTTAGAAGACTGAAAGGAAAGGCTCCCAGACCATCCTCTGCCCTGGAAACCAAACATGGCAATTACCATATTCTACTTGACAAGAAATAGCATGCTTATGCTATACATAAACATGAAGTAACTTCACAGCTATCTTACTCTTACTTGTATATAGGGCTCGACTTCGCATCTGCCTTTTGCCCACTATTCAAAAAGAGTGTGAGAAGGGCCACTATCCAGACAGGTTTGATCTTTATTGGGGTCTCGTTGTTGGGAGCCTACCCAAAAGGATACCAAGATTAAATCAATGCAGAGCTCATATATTTTCCATATACAAGTAGAAAAAGGGTTTATCACCTTACTATTGAATACTTCAGATTAGAGATAATTATAGAAAATTTTCTGCTTAGTTACAGTGTATATTATACTTAACAAGAAATTATGTTCTCCTTTTAATCTTATACCTAAGCGTAAGTGTGAGCCTTAGTATCCCATGATGCAAAACTATTGTGGGGCACTAAGGCATATTGTTGGTGCCAATAAACTGTGGACACGCTGTTTTGATAACTGTCAGTTGGATTTTAGGTGTGAATTTTGCAGAGAGAGGAACGTGACTTCACTTTATTTTCAGCAGAATGACTTACTATATCAAGAGTTAGAATACATTAAATCAACTTTTTCAGCTCAAGAGGAAATTACTTGTATTGCACTTCCTTATGTCAGAGAAATATCAGAATGCTAAAATTCTCTAAAATTTTCAGCTCAAGAGGAAATTACTTGTATTGCACTTCCTTATGTCAGAGAAATATCAGAATGCTAAAATTAAAATTCATGGTTGTTTGCGAATGTTAAGGTTGTTAATATAATATAATAAAAAAACAATTAGCCACAAAAGTCTACGCCTGCAAAAAAATAATACTTTTCTTTTCTGACCTAAAAATAAGCTTCTTCCATTAAACTTACCAAGTGCCTACCAGATTCCTTGCTCTTGTGGCCTATCATATTTTGAACAGTCTGAAGATTTGCCTCTTTTCATCATGAAGAACATAAAACCTACATCAGGTGTCATTGAGTCTGAACAATCTGACAATGTGGAACATACCAACTCTTCACAGGACCCTATGTTCAGTAAATACAAAAATTCTGCACAAAAATATTTTTCACAGAAAGACTTTATAAAGAAAGCTATGAAATATTATTACATTGTCCTAACTTGGATAGATCTGATGGCATACATTTATCTCTCTTATGGGAAATAGCACTTCTCAATCCACTAACCCTTCCTAGTTTTTTCTTTTAATCAACTCCAGGAATTTGTTGATTGTGTGCTGCTGTGCTGAAGCTGTTGTGGCATTTTCAAATTTTGTTCTGTTAAGGTGTATTATGTTGTTCTATTTTTGTACTGGTGATGCCTGATGCATGGGCACTTTTAATAATAAATAATTCATTTTATTTAAGTTCTACATTCTTCATTCATTTTAAATTAAGTAAGAGCATGGTTTGTAAGGGTTTGAGGGCTAGATATTTTTTTTGGAGAGTTGTGAATAGGTTGTTAGGGTTGGTCCTAAGTTCTGTGTAAGTAATTGGATTTGAGGAAAAGTATGACGGGATATTGTGTGATTAACTAGAGCCTCCTGTGATGAGTCTTCGGAATTCATGGAGATTCCTGAGTAAAAAAATAATGATAATGTTATTGGATAAATTTTAGGTTATTTAATGAATAAATTTTATTATTTTTGATATAGCTTAAGCAGTTATTTAGAATTTAAATTTTACTGTGTGTAGCCAGTGCCTTTAGAAAGGTGGGACGACCAATCCATATTTGAAAGACCTCGTGGTAACAGTATTGGAGAACGAGGACGATGGGGACAGTCCCCTGAAATGATCCAGACTCACACGGATTCATATGGTGCAAGAATGCCTAGTCCTGTTCCTGATAATCAAGGCTCATTTCACTTTGGAACTATGCATAGGCAGTCTCCGCATCACATGTTTGGTGTTCCTGGAAGGTATGTTTGTTTCTTTAAGAAAATGTAAATATTGTAGTGGTAAACATCACTTTGAATGTATTTTTTTAATCTGAGTAATTTTTTATCGCTGAATTAATTAATTTTGATATGAATTTGATTTGTTTTTACTAGTGTGGTAAATAGGTGTGTAGGAGTAGATTTTTTTTATATGGAGAATTGTGAGTGGATGGAATGCATTGCCAGAATATGTTGTTAATGACAGGAGTGTTAAGGATTTTAAGATTCAGTATTATAAATATATTGTCAGTTGAATAAACCTCCCACTATGAGTCTGCCAACTCCATGGAGGGTGTAATAATAATAATAATCTGGTTAGCAAAGTTCACAGTAAAGACTGTTACATAAAAAGCTTGATTTGTACTTTCCCAATATGAAAAATTAAATTTATTTTGTTGGAAGTTTATTTTGCACGTGGTTAGACTACAATAAATTTAGTTTAATCCTTTATCCAAGTGTGAGCAAACAAAGTTTGCACCTGAAAATATCTTCAGGACTGAAGCAAGGTGGTGCAACTGTTGGCAACTCGGAGCAAAGGTGGACCAAGCTCTCATCACTCCTTGTCTCAGTATCTCCCATCATGCAAAGCACTTGTCCTTGCAGACATGTATAATGCATTGAGGGAAGGGTACTACTCAGACCGATTTCGACCTTTATTGAGGTCATGTCTGCAAGGACATGTGCTTTGCATGGTGGAAGATACTGAGAGAAGGAGTGATGAGAGCTTGGTCCACCTTTGCTCCGAGTTGCCAACATTTGCACCACCTTGCTTCAGTCCTGAAGATATTTTCAGGTGCAAACTGTTTGCTCATATTTGGATAAAGGATTAAATTAAATTTATTATAGTCTAACCAAGTGCAAAATAAACATCCAACATCTTTCTCTAAATCCAGAGTAATTTAATAATAAGGTGGTTCACCAGTTTGGCAACTCATATAGGTAAATATGACCTATCCATTGCTTCTGCCTTAGTGGCCCTTCCCTCAATGCATAGCATTATACATGTCTGCAAGGACATGTGCTTTGCATGGTGAGAAATACTGAGACAAGAAGTGATGAGAGCTTGGTCCACCTTTGCCCCGAGTTGCCAAAAGTTGCACCACCTTGCTTCAGTCCTGAATATATTTTCAGGTGCAAACTTTGTTTGCTCACACTTGGATAAAGGATTAAACTAAATTTATTATAAATTTATTATGATTTTTATAAGGCCATCAAAAAGTTTGAATGCTGATATTTGCAATATGTATTAGTTCTCATTCATAATAACATGGTTACATGAAAGTATTTTTTTTTTTTTGGCATCCATACAGTTTTTTCAGTGCAGGGAGCAAATTACGAAACATTCCTTTTTTCTTTTTTTGAGTTGGTTTTTGTGATTTTCACTGAAGAAATTTATTGTATTACTGTGTAGAGAGAGAGTTCTTGAGAAGAGATAAGAACATCTAATAAGTATGAAGAGTATTGCAAATGCAGAGCACTATTATGACACATCTTTTTGTTTAGCTGTCTCTAATCGTAAATCTCCTTTTTTTTTTTTTTTTTTAATTCTGTGGCTTCAGATTTTCTTGTATCATCATTCATCTGCTGTCTTTACCACTCCACATGGTTCTGAAAATCACTTTACCTCTTTGAATTCTTATCATTGAAGCTTCATTTCCTGCAATCCAGCTATCCCAATCTCCCTTGATGGCTTTAATATATATACACAACTCCAGCTTGGCTCCCTTTTCTTATTCCACTGGAATTAGAAAAGCTGGACTGAGCTGAGGTATAGTACTCCCACACTTGTGAGAGCTTCGCTTGGCAACTTGCCAAGAATAGTTGATTCATGCTGAAGGAAAGAAAGAAATGAAGGATGTACGCATTGGTTGCCAACGTGCAAAATCATATGCTTTCTTGTCTGTTGTTGTACCAGTAGTAGCTTGATTTTTGTTGTCGCAGAAGATGGATTGATTATCCTATTATCGGAGCGGATTCTCCTTCCTGTGACATGCGCAGAAGTGTCGAAGGGTCTCGCATCTGTGGGCGTACTGCTTACTCCATCTAGAGTAAGCAGTACTCATGTTAGAGCTTAATGGAGTGAAACAACACTGAGAAAGATGTTATTTAACACTGAGAAAGGATTAAAACTATTATACAATTCTTCCAGTATTTCATCTCAGTCATTGAGACATCATCAGGGAGTACAACATGAGACTTGTAACACACACACACACAAAGGTTAAGCGAAACATGTGGACGAAAGACTAGAGTTTTAACTAGGTGGGGCCTCTGTGGGCAGCTAGGATGCAAACTGGGATCTCCAAGTATTAGTATTTCTCATATTTTGGGAAGTTTAATGCAACCATATTTATTTAAATTAGGCTGATTTCTTAGAGCAGCTGTAGATTCCCAAATTAGTCTTCCTTTTCTAAATTTACTGTGATGGAGCATGTTGGTCTTTTTCCAACTGATTCTATGAGCTGTATCTAAAGCATGGTCTGCAAAACCTGATTGACCATAGTCATGATTGCAAATGCATTTTCTGATCTTCCTGTCTGTCTATAGTAGGCCAACTTGCAGGAACAGAGCACTTTATATGCTCCAGGCAGAGAGAGAGAGATGGAAGTTGATCTTTAGTAGAACATATAAGTGCAGCAGACTTTTGGTGGGGCTTGAAAGCTGTCAGAGATTGTATTTCGCTATGCTTCGGGCTGTTTTTTCTGAAGTGCCTTGGATATAAAAGATGATGATAGCATTAAAATTTTTCTGAAGAGAATGTGGAGGGTTGGGGGAAAGACAGATTTTTTTTTTTTTTTTTTGATGCTGAGAGAACTATAGGCATTAAATAAGAAGGTGTGATGTATGGGATTAAGTTCTGCTGTGAGAGAGAGAGAGAGAGAGACACACTCATTGGTATAAAGGTTATGGGCTCTATTGGTTAGTGTTTTAATGATACCATACTATTGAGAGGGAGAAGAGATGATGAGAAAGTTTGGAAGTGTATCTGCCTGTCAGGGTGGACAGGCAGATACATTCTTTTGCCTGTGAATACTCACAGAGGGTGTCCCACCTAGTTAGGAATCTAGTCTTTCATCAACACATTTCACTTAGTTTTGGGTTGTCTTTGTGTTTATGTTACAAGTCTCATTTTGTACTTCCTGATGATGTCTCAGTGACATTGTTATGAATTGAAACAGCACTAAGAATTAAATAATGTTTTTAATGCTTTCTCAGTGCTGTTTCACTTTATTAAGCCTCTAACATGATTTTCTCCCAGCACTTCAGCCTTAACACATGAAGCAGTAAGCAGTAACCAAATCATATTGTCCATCTACTTAATCCTTTTCACTCACCCAGTTCTCCTTTCAGAGTACTTACTGTGAGTGATCATGCCTTTTGGTAATTCGGATCACAATCCCATCTTGGTATATCTAGTGGGATTCATTATCAGTCATTCCCAGCCTCTTGTCCTTTGGTACTACAACAGTGCCAAGTATCTGAAACTTTTACTCTTCCTTTTTATGGAAAAACTACTGTTTCCATTCTCTAGATCCAGATATTGTGATCATGTTAAAATTATAATTTTTGGAATGAGGTCCCTCATTTCTCACCCTCTCATCAAAATTCCCACCATCTTAGCCATGGTTTTTTTTCCAAAAAAGTGTTGTAAGATAGTCCAACAAAAAAATTTATTAAATAATTTTTTATAAGTGGCATGAAATTTTGGAAAGACAGTAGATGATATTTGACCAGAAATACTCAAGTATGGAGGTACAAAAGTCTTGCAGTGGCTGCACTGCATAGTTTAGAAGTTCTGAACAGTGGAACGAATTCCAGATGATTGGAGTAGAGCTCTCATAATACCCATATATAAAAAGGGAAATAAAACTGAATGTGAGAACTACAGAGGTATTTCCCTACTAAGTGGTAAGTTCTTTTTGAGTGTTGTAAAAAATCCATTCAGCCTCCAACATGATGTCCTCACAGCACTTAAGCCTCTACACACGAATTCTAATCATTCATGGAGAAGATTTAGCATGCAAATCTATACAATACGGTAAGTCAAAACTACGACTATCTAGGCAACTAAATAGGCTGGCCTTCTTAAAATGATGTCGGGATACAAGAGTGATACTGAACTGCATTAAAATGAAGATAAATTTCCATTCCAAAAAAGCACTTCGTATATATAACCGGGCCAGCCTGGCATTACTACGCGAGCAAATCGCCTCTACTCTTGCTATGCTCTCAGTGACAAATGCCGCCATTGGCTCCTTACATTCAGAGCTCTCCACTGTTCTTAACCCTGAACTTTGGTCGATTCTTTCCGGTATTTCGGAAGCTTCCGCACAGAGAGAATTTCAAAAAATAAAAAATAAACATGTCAAGAAATATAACAACTTGGTTAAAGACAAACCACAACCACAAATTCAACTGCTCCATACAGTAATAAACCTCTCTTCCAAAAGGCTCAATGACGATGCCGTCAGCGCCCTTTGCCTCGGACGTAATTTTGCCGTCGCTCCGAAAGAGGTGCCGGTGCTTGACGTAATGGTTAACATCGAACGGGGGATCGGTTGCTTACCGTCGGTAAGCAACGTAGCTAACATCCTCGCTCATTGACGTAGCTAACATCCTCGCTCATTCATCGCTGCCAAAAAGTAATTTATCTTATGCCCAATGCACTGCTCTCCTGAAACTACGGAAAGAAAAAAGTATCTTCATCACTAGAGCGGATAAGGGTAATGCCACAATCGTTCTTAACACCAGTGAATACAATCGTAAAATGAACATTATACTCCGCGATCGCGCTACTTACATCCCGCTAGAACACGACCCCACAAAAACACAAGTTAAGAAATTAAAAATCTTACTTAAAAAAGTATCTTCCTGATGTCACGAAAAAACCTAAACCTTTCCGCTCCCATCCCCCCCGAATTTACGGTTTACCAAAAATCCACAAACCCGATTCCCCACTCAGGCCTATAGTAGATGCCACCAATGCACCTTGCTATGGACTGTCTAAACAGCTGGCCAACTCTCTGACCCTCCCTCACTGGAAGGTCCACTTCCTTTATAAAAAAACTCTGCCCACTTTAAAGCTCTCACAGAAAATTTAACCTTGAATAAGACAGACATATTGGTAAGCTTTGATATCTCCTCTTTGTTTACCAATATTCCCTTAACTGACACTTTATCTCTCTTAGAAAATGTTTTTCCCCCCCGACATCTTAGATCTCTTTTCCTTTGCCATTAACTCTGGGTATTTCTCTTGGAAGAACAAAATCTACAAGCAGATAGAGGGAACCGCCATGGGTTCCCCCTCTCACCCCCCTTGCCAATTTCTATATGGAAGATTTTGAAAAACGAGCCATTGACTCAGCCCCACTCAAACCTTCTATCTGGCTAAGATATGTAGATGATGTGTTCTCTATTTGGCCTCATGGCCCAGACACATTAGACTCTTTCCTCAGTCATCTCGATAGCCTACATCCAAGAATCCAGTTTACTATTGAAAAGGAAAAGAACAATTGCTTACCCTTCCTAGACACCTTAGTCACACGCCTGCCTAATGATACACTTGCCTTCACTGTATACAGAAAACCCACACACACAGGCAGATACATTCACAAACTCTCCCACCACCACCCCTATCAACAATTTGGCATTATTAAAACTCTTACCAAGAGAGCCCGCAACCTTTGTTCCAGTGGAACCGCCCTCACTATGAGCTTAACCACATACACAACACTTTCCTCTCCAATGGCTACAGTGATCACAGTATCAAAAAAATAATCACCTCCCCACCCCATTCCCCATCCTTCTCGTCAACAAGATTTTAAAAATGCCATCACCATACCCTACATCCGTGGCACATCCAAAAAAATAGCCAAGAAAGTAAAAACGTACAACCTATACACACACAGCATATAAGCCCCACCGCAAACTTGCTACCCTTATCCGTTCTACGAAAGATCAGCTCCCTCCTCTCTCTCTGCCTGGAGTTTGCAAAATACCCTGTTCCTGTAAGCTGGCGTACTTTGGACATACAGGCAGATCAGCATCCATCCGCTTAGAGGAACACAAGTCTTACATCTGCAAACACAACTATGGCCATTCAGGCTTGGCTGACCATGTTTTGGATACCACCCACAGGGTATCTTGGAAGAAAACCACCATGCTCCACCACAGCAAATTCAAGAAAGAGAGACTTTTCTTGGAAGCAGCAGCAGCTCTCAAAAACCAACCAAATCTGAATAAATACGGTTGTATTAAGCTTCCGAAGATTTGGGAAACACTCATCACCAGAGGTCCCACCTTATATTCCAGGCCACCTACTACTGCCCTTAGAGGGCGCTCCAACTAGATAGGACTTTAGTGTCACCCACGTGGTTGGGCTCAGTATTGTTTATTATTTGTGTGTATGTTACATTAACTGTTTTTGTAATCCTCGTAGATGTCCTAGTGACTAGGACGAAATATAGGAAGTATTAAATTCTATTTTAATTCTTTTTGAGTGTTGTATAAAATTCATTAAGCCTCCAACATGATAAGTGGTAAGATTTATGCAAGTATACTTGAGTAACGGTCGAGAAGAATTGTGGAAGGGAAGCTTGGTGAAGAACAAGCTGGATTCAAGCCAAATAGAGGCTCTCAGGATCAGATTTTAATTTACAACAAATAATTGAGAAATTGGGAATACAACAGAGATCTGTATTTAAATTTTGTAGACCTGCAAAATGCATATGACAAGAGAAAAGCTATTCAAAATGCTACAGTTATGTAGTGTCAACGGGGCATTATATCAAGTAATACGTAGTCTTTATTTGAGTTGTAATTCAGCAGTTAGAATTGAATGAAATACAGGAAGATGGTTTTATGTTAAATCTGGTGTTAGACAGGAATGTACATTATCCCCTCTGTTATTTATTATCTATATGGATCACATTATGATGGAAAGTGATATCAAAATTGGAGATGTTAATATCAGCTCTTTGCTTTATGTAAAGAGCTGATATTAACTCCTAAATAAATCCACTACAAATCTGCAAGATTCCTTGACTATTGAGTAACTGTTGTAATAGATATGGTATGAAGGTCAGCAATAACAAGACAAAGACAATGAAAATAGGCAGAAGCATTGAAAATATCAACTGCATTATGAATGGGAACCTATAGAACAAGTAAAACATTTCAGCTACTTAGGCACGATTTTTAAATGAAGATGATAAATTAAATATGGAAATGGACAACAGAATCAACAAAGCTGGTGTGGTAGGAAGGCAACTGAATAAATTTATATGGAATAAGAGAGAAATTAGTCAATACAGTATATAGCTAATTTAGTGTTTTGACTAATTTCTCTCTTATTCCATATAAATTTATGTGGTATGAACAGATGGCATCAATGGCAATATCATATTAAAAATGAGGATATTAGGAAAGAACTTGACATTGTTTTCTCTGTATTTCTTGTCCTATAACAGCATCTTATCAGATATACTAGCTTGTTAATTTCAACTTTACACAACACAGATTCAAAATCTGTGCATGCACTATCATCTTCTGCACTTTGTGGACACAATTCCTCTGCATTAACAACACTCCTCTTCCTCTTTTCATATTTCTATCCTTCTGGAAAATTATATATCCTTCCGTTTCGATTCCCAACATCACATCCTCCTCAGACAACCAAGTTTCACTTATTCCAATTATCTTTAGCCATACTCAATCAGTGTAACAAACTCAGCTCTCTCATTTCAAATACTCCTTACATTCTGTACAAACATAACAATCCCTGTGTTTTTAAGACCATTCTATGAGCACCAACATTCTCTGCTCTAGCTTCTGTGCTGCACCTCTCTCTCTCTCTTCAGTCTGACTACTCCCATTTCCCTGATCCTGACTCTGATTTCCATTCCTACCTGTTTCATCCATATCTTTATGCATTCCATCAGCTTGTGCTGTTGTAACCACATCTTCAACCTCGTATCCATCTTACTCCTGTGGTACAATCCATTTGTTGTGCTAACACCTGCTTCATGAGCAGACTGTGATCGTTTATTACATTAACTTCTTGACTCTCTGCCTTCTCAGAAAACAATAGCCTTTTCTAAATGCACAACATCAGACCTATTCAAATGCAATCCATCAACTTTAAACCATTTCAACTTTCCTTCAAATTCACTCCATAGATTTACAAATCAACCTCGTTAAAGGTCTTTCTGCTTGATTATACTATAAATTAAATACACCAAGAAATTATATACAGTCATACCCCTACTTTCGCAAATCTGGAGTTACGTGGTTCCTTATATGTACGTATTCCCATCCCGCTTCATGCCTCACCGCTAGTCGTATCTTTCAGGTGCCTGCCGTATTCGCTAGTTTCGCACATGCTGTGAACAAGCACTGATGTGTTTCGCGCGGTCTCCATTCATACATGATTTTTATAGTCTACAAACCTGCGATTGTTTAATGTTATGTTCTTGATAAAAATTTTATCATGTAAAAAATAATAATGTCATTCAGAAGAAGCAAGTCCAATTCTTCTACAGCTAGCAAGAAAAGAAAAACATTGACTTTGGAAACAAAACTCAACATATTAAGGATTTTGAAGGCAGAATGAAAATTTGTGAACTAGCAAAGAAATTTGATCTACAGGAATCCACAGTAAGAACAATCATAAAAGAAAGGTTTACAGATTTTGGAGGACATAGATTCTAACGAGGAACGAATTGTAGCCACAAGGCAAGGAATAAAAAAAATCATTAGCTTGCTATGAAGAAATTTTGCATGACAAAAAAAAGGCATTATGCCGTTAGACGAATCTATTAGATTTTATGAAACTATCGACATCGAAATAACTTTCTTTTTTTATGTACGAAAAACTACAATTATAATTATATTTCGTAAAAAATATAGGTGTTTTTGTAAATCTTTGGGCCCAATTGTATGTTTGTATATATAAATTACATGCAAAATTATACCCCGAGTTACGCGAATTCGACTTGCGCGCTTTTTGTTCGTCCCATCTACCACGTAACTTTGGGGTTTTACTGTACTTGGTTTTGTGCTTTATCCAAGCGAAAGCAAACAAAAGTTTGCACCTGAAGTATTTTCTGGGTCTGGGGAAACTCTTATATAGAAGCTAATGACTTCAGATCACTTGCCTTAGTATCCCATAATGCAAAACACATATCCTTATGGACATGTATAATGCTATGCATTGTGGGAAAGGTCACTACCCAGACCGGTTTCGACCTTTATTGAGGTCTTATCAGTGGGAGCCAAACCCAGAGACGATACTAAAGTTGAAGTAATGCAGAAGTCATATTTTCATATACTTTCCATTTCATTTCATTTCATGCATTTCATTTTCATTCTAATTCAAGTGATGTGAAGTCCTTAGCTTCTATATATGAGTTACCCCAGTCCTGAAAGTACTTCAGGTGCAAATTTTGTTTGCTTACACTCTTGGATAAAGGATAAAACCAAGTATATAATTTCTCGGTATCTTTAATTTGTAGTATAACCAAATGGAAAAACTTCCAACAACTATCTCTAATCCAGAGTATTTTAATAATAAGGTGAGACACCTTTTGTCAACTTGTATGTGAAAATATGACTTCTGCATTGCTTCAACCTTAGTATCACTTCTAGTAATTTGAAGTCATTAGCTTCTATGTATGAGCTCAGCTCGCAACCATGTACTCCCTTCTGCGACGTCTGTGGCGTGGTAGAAACTGTGGGGCACCTCTTCTTTCACAGCCCGCCAGTACAGCGTGTTTGGCATAGGCTGGCCAAGGTGCTTGAGATCCCGGTGCTCACACACGCTGAAGTAGTCCTGCTACAGTTACCACTCCCGATAACCAAAAAAAGGAAACACCTGATTTTCCCACTAAATATGATCAAACATCACATCTGGAAAATCAGGAAAAAACACCTTCTCACTGAGGAGGACCGCATTTATCTCCATATTAGGAACTGTCTCTCTGCCGTTTCCTGGAGCAAGAAAGGTACCGGCTGGGCGAAGACAGGTTCCTCAGGAGATAGTGCGGTCCACCAACCATCTGCAAGATCATACAGGTGTGTGTGCACTTATAACTGTTTCATGTTGTAGGTGTGGGAGCGCTTTTCGTACCCTCTCCCAAACCAAAATCCATGTTATAGATTTCTATCCAGTTCTCTATTCCCAGTTTCAGGCTTCTGTCCCTAGGTCGGGGTTGACCTGAACAAACCTGGACTGCGAAGACCAATACCGAGGTGGTCCCAAGCCCTTTTCGGGGTGGGGTCTTCCGGGCCAGGTCATCTCCCTTCTTATTCCTGGTTTTACAGTTCTGTAAAACCAGGAATAAGAAGGGAGATGACCTCTAGAGATGTCAGATGTCTTTAGGACTATGCGGAAATGTTTTCCGCATAGTCCTAAATTATATTTACTCCTGTTAAATTTGCTTAGTCTCCTTTGTTTTCCCTTTTTAGGATTTTTCTTTTTCAAAAGTGAAAAATCAACGACCATTTTAGAAACATCCCTGGGTTAACAGCTAAAACAGGTCAGCTGAAGCCTCTTTTACCTACTCTACTACTATGCACTCTATCTTTATTTCCTCTCCTATTATCCGCTGAATCTCAGCCTATCTTACTCCACAGGCCAATGATGAGATACAGTGAACTCAAAAATTATTATTATGTATGTTCTTCTATTCTATATTGCCCCAGTCCTGAAAATACATCAGGTGCAAACTTTGTTTGCTTACACTTGGATAAAGGATAAAACCAAGTATATAATTTCTTGGTATCTTTAATTTAAATCAAATCTCCTTTGCCTCACTCAACTCAGCGATTTTACTGTTCATTATCTCTACTCTCCTTCTGACTTCCTGTTGTCATATCTGGGTAGCATACTAACTACTTTTTACCTGCTACAACAACTTCCTCAAGTCTGTATCGGCATTCTTTTTTTTCCCGACTAAGTCATTTGTGCCCATGACCACCACTAATTTTAATGCCTGCCCAGTCTTTCCTCTTCTGCAACCATCAGTTATTTGTTTCATTGTTCCACCAGGAAAGCATGTTTTGTGCACTTTATTAGTCATCACACACCTGTAATGATCAAATCCCCCATACAGTGGTATAAGACTATCCTTTGTCTCTTTCTTCATAATACTAACTTCCTGTTCTCATTATCCAATCCCTTTAGCTATTTTAATCCTATTCCAGATGTTTCATTTCGCTTTTCATTTTCACTAACCCTTCTATTACAGTCCCGACTCCTGCTCCCATTTCTAATTGCTGTAATCTATCAAGACACTTCACATACCTTAATGCTTTCCTTCTATTCATTTATCCATACAGTCCACAAATCTTTCACATTTTTCAGTGCATACATATGGCAATTTTCACAATGCATCCACTGTGAAAAATCCACAACAAAGCTAGATCTTCATTGAACTTTTTTTGTGCTGCCAACGTGCAATTCTTTATGGATGCCATTTTCAGAAGCATAAGCAGTTAGAACAAACAAATAGCAGAACACTATATAAACAACAAAAAATTCCAACAACAACACTACTGAAGGACACGTATCCAAACTGAAAAAAATGCAGCACAATTTGTGATAAAAAAAAAAAAAAGACACACTACACTGTACACTAATTAAAAACACCTTTTTTTTTTTTATCAAATCTACTGCTATTCATTCACTTGCAACTCTAGTGCCATTTATATATATGAGGGAGTACCCCAAAATAATCAGAATTATTTTTTAAAAAAATTATTCAAGTTTATAATACCATATCCTGGTCTCCTTCAAAGTACTCTCCACGTGAGTCAATGCACTTGTCCCAACGTTTTATCCACTGCTGGAAACAGTTCTGGAACTGTTCAACTGGAATACTATTTATGGCCTCCAGTGACTTTTCTTTCACTGCGTTTGCATCAACAAATTGCTGTCCTTTCATGTTTTCTTTATCTATGGGAATAAAAAAAATATCGCATGGAGAGAGATTGGGTGAGTAATGAGGGTGGGAAACAACTGCCATGTTGTTTTTTGTCAAGAACTGTTGGACAAACAAGGCCATGTGGCTGGGACATTGGCATGAGCACCAATGGAAAAAAGCACCCAGAACTATGAACCAGTTCACACAGATTGGTGTAGAAAACTGCAGACTTACGATGCCTAGCAGCATCATCCATAACTAGAAAATGCACGTCTGCCAATTTCAGATTACAGTTATTTTTGGGTATCCCCTATATATATATGGGGGGGGGGGTGCCTACCATCAAACTATCATCTTATTACTCTAACCCATCAGTATTGTCTCTAGAGTAATAAAAAAAAAAGTCATTATGAACTGTTAACACTTCTTTAACACCTGGAGAACTGTCAGATGATCAGGTGACCACCAGTGTTGATTTTGTTAATTAATATCCATAACAGATCTCATTTCATTCACCTCTGGACATGTGCCATGGAAAGGATTGGAGAAAACTCTCTGCTGTTGTGCTAGCATTATGAAGTTATTTGACAGTGTATGGCATTGAGAGCGCTTTAGCACATTGCCTTCTTATGGTCTGCCTTGCTCTCTTCTTCATATTTTTTTTATTAATGCAGGTCTTCCTTGGCTTTGTTATTTCACCCTCTTGCTTATATACATCAACAAGCTTCTCTCACTGCCCTCAAACTCTGTCCACAGTTTTGCTAATAATAGCACTCTTTACTCATCTTACTCAGTTATTTGCTGTATTATTGATCAACCTCGCATTGCTCAAACTTCAAGATCATCTCTAATATGTCCTCTAAACGCTTATCTCCACACCATCCCTCAGTGGACGAAAATGATCTATTTACTTTAATTCTTCCAAAACATAGATTCTCTAGCATTTTGATTTGTTGGTCCTGCTACAGGACCAATTATTTGTTTGTTGTTTTGCCTACTTATCTAAAAGATAAATGATGTCTTATACAAATAGATGTGTTGCAAAAATGGCTATATGTATGCACTAAAAAATGTGAAAGGTCTGTGGACTGTTTGGATAAATTAGAAGAAGGAAAGTGTTAACGTATGTGAAAAGTATCTAGATAGATTAGAGCTATTAGAAATGGGAGCAAATGTTGGGACCGTAGTAGAAGAGCTTTGGCGGGAGTTAGTGAAAATGAAAAGCAAAATGAAGCATCTGGAAGAGGATAGAACAGCTAAAGGAGAGACTGGCTGATGATAAGGAGAAAGAGAAAGTTAATCTTGTAAAGAAAGAAAGAATCAAAGGATAGTCATATATCAGTGTGTGGAGACTCGATCATTAGAGGTGTGATTACTAATAAAGTGCACAAAACATGCTTTCCTGGTGGAACAATACAGCAAATAACTGATGCGTTGCAGAAAAATAAATACTGGGCATTAAAATTAGTGTTAGTCGTGGGCACAAATTACTTAGTTGGAGAGAAGAAGAATGTTGATAGAATCTTGAGGTAGTTGTTGCATCAGTAAAGAAGAATAATGTTAGGAAAGTCGTAGGCTGATGCGTTGTAGAAAAGGAAATACTGGGCATCAAAATTAGTGTTAGTCGTGGGCACACTAAAGGCACACCAGCCTGGGCCTTAAGGTTAGAGATAAACTCAGCCTTTAGGGTAATCATAGAATATCAGGTGCCACTAATAATGTTAATTGAATTCTTAGAAGCCTTGGGTTCTCTGGCTTATTTTATTTGCAGTTGTGCCCTACTATTTTCAATTGAGACATCCCTGCACACACACACACAATCACAGGTTTGATGTTTTATGAAGGGTCAGTCATCATGATCAGAAACACATGTAAGTAAAGAATCAAAATATTTATTAAACTCATTATATAATGCCATACAAGTTAAAGTAGTTATCAAATCTAATTTAAGCTTCTACCATTCTTTCACTCTCTCACTCTTAAAACATTATGCATTGACTTCAAAATGTTAGCAAATTCAATAACTCAACATATAATACATTCTTAATTACAGCTCAATTGGACATTTAGGCATTTTAACACACAAATAATCTCTCTCAGATTAATTACGACAGAATCTCTATCTAACTGAAAGTTCTTAAAGTTCATTTCAAAAGCATAGTCATTTACATAAATCTTAGTTCGTCACTCTTTCTTCCATTACAAATTTTAAGATGCATTCTCTTAAAGCTTTTAGTCAATCCTCAAAAGGGACTAGAACAAGTGAGAGTACTTATCTATTCTTTATCGGTTTTCTTCCATCCTTCCTTCTTTGTTTCGACTCTGGTTGTCTCGATCTTATCACAACGTGGGTTACATGTGCTCACCTGAGCTGGGTGCTATCTCTCTACTAAGGTTTTACGTCGATGACCTTCTCATTGACGGCCTACGGTTGATCTTGCCGAAATCTGCTGCGGTGTCATGCTGGAACTTTTCGTAAGTCAGCCCTCAAAAATGAGAGCTGAACTGCAATGAATTCTTGGAGCACACGAAGAGAAATGCAGAAACAAGAAAAAACGGGGTGATTTACTTCCGTGTCGCGGGTTTTATATGATCCCCTAGAGCGCCACCTTTCCGAATTTGAATTTCTCTTATCGTCTCAGGCTGGGTGACTTCACCGATCAACATATGGGACTTCTTGTTTCCGGGAACATATGCATCATGATGTCTTCTCAGATGTGATGCCCGCGGGTGCTTATGCTGCTCTTATAGTATTAGGGCGATCTTTGCCCTATGTTGCTGAATAATATGCATTCTTTCATTTATAATATTTCACTAATGATTTCTCTCATATCTGCCCCTTTTTGCTGACTTACATTCATGAGTCAGCAAAAAGGGGCATATAATTAATGTATCTATATGCTAGACATATAGATACATTAATTTAAATTCACGTAATTCACAGTTTATTATACAAGGTGTTGTTACAAAAAAAAAAACATAGTTACACTGTGCTAAAAGATAACTATGCATATATATTTTTTGTTAATTGTTTGATTCTGGAATAGTGACGTCATGTAAAATTGAAGTCGCCTATTTCAGATCTAACATTATTATCATTATCCTTAGACTCCATGAAGTCAAGAACTCATCATGGGAGGTCCCTTTGTCATACACACAACTCATTATACCATGCCTTAAACATGTTCAAACTCCCTGCAGAACCCACACTCTCAGGCACTGCATTCCAATCATTCACAACTATCCATGCACAAAAACCTCTTCCCACTCCTTTGCTCTCACACACACCTTACACATTTCCAGGGATGACCCCATATTTCCCTCATCTCCCACCATTTTATGAAAAACCTCTTCAACGTTAATCCTTAGGCTCCTTAGGATTTTTTTTAATTGCTGAGAATGTAAATTGCTCTCTGGAGGTCCCTATGACATACATTGGTTCACAAAATTCATACAAATATTATATCCCACAACCTTATTAACAGCAAGTTTGTTCACTTACAGTCAGTCTCTCCTCCTTACTAACTTTGTCTCTATCATATCATCCCTTGTTCTCCTATCCATTAGACTCTGTAAATTGCATCGTCTCAATCTCTCTTCATATTCAACATTCCAGAGATCAGAAACTATTTTGATCATTTGTCTCTGGATCCTTTCCAAAATATCTTCATCCTTTTGAAAAATCAGGTGACCAAATTTGTGCACTGCAGTAAATATGTGGCCTAATCTAGGCTTTATACAATGGAATCAGAATCTCCTTACTTTTACAAGTTAGTGTCCTCCACATCATTCTCAGAATTTGTTGTATTGCCTTTACAATTTTGGCAACGTGTTCTCTAAATTTTAGATCCTTATCCACCATCACCCCAAGATCTCTTATTTTCATCACCTCCAACATTATATCTCCACCAAGAGTACATTCTGCATCCTATCTTTGTTTTCATATTTTAAAATCTATTACAAGAACATGACTCTCTTTAGCAAAACCATGCTGTCCAAATATAAAAATAATACCACTGTTGTCAGCCCAATTCTGGATCCTGGTTCTCATCAGCCTATCCAAAACTTTAATCACAACAACTGACACTCAGATAGGCATATAATTTGATGCTTTAGTTCTGCCAACTTCCTTTTGAAGTGGTAGAGTCTTCTCTTCCTTCTACTCCTTTGTAACTTGACCTAATAAAACTCATATTAAACAAATATATCAAGTCAGGTGTCTTCCTTGTACATTCCTTCAAAATGCATGGTGATATTTCATGCCTCACAGCCTTATTAACATCAAGTTTGTCACTTAGCCATATATCTCTTACTCACTCATAGTCAGTCTCTCCATATTCACTGCTTGCTCTCAAACTCTCCATGATGTCACATTCACAAGAATGAAAGGCCTTTAAAATATTTTTTTTACTTGGCGACATATCAAAGCACTCTCTATGGGTTTTTTTTTTTTTTTTGCTTCATCAGCTAACTGCTGGCTATACTGTGTAACCTTACCAAGTCACCCTCATTACCTGTCCTTTGTGCTCTTCATGGAATTGAATCTCATCTTATGTTACCTCCACAATGATGCCTTCTTTTTCTGTATTTCATGCTTAATCTCTTCATTCAACCATTTCACATATATCTTATTTAACCTTCTCACCACTGAAATACATTTAGACATGACTTCAATTAGATAGTTCTTGAATATCACCCAAGCAGCATTGATCTCCTTTTCACCCAACTCTTCATTCCATGCTCTGTCCCTTCATTCCATTACTCTCTCCCTTCCAGCAGTCTCAGTCCCCTGAGACTGCTGGAAGGGAGAGAGTAATAACTGCAGAGAATGAATCTGAGCAAGTAAGAAGTGAAGTAAAAGAGTGGGAGAGTAAAGAATGAAAGATTGAGGTGGTGCTTATGAATAAAGAAGTGGGTAGCATGAGTGTAGAAAATGAGAGAATAAGTGCACATGACAAACAGGGAAGTGGGGAGACTCAGGGTGGACAGGGGATGCACAGCATGACAAAGGTTAATGCTCCAGGAGGATGTGAATGCACATGTAGACAAAAAGGGAATGGAATGACCTGGGATGTGAGAAAAAACAGTTGGATTTAAAGAGAGTAAGGAGGAAATGAAATGGTATCAGTGAAACTTGTTATAGATCCAGGAAATGGTTGCTGTGTTTGTATACAAATGCTAAAAGTTTCAGAAACATGGTAAATGAAAATTATATACATAGTTAATCCTTATCCAAGTGTAAGCAAACCAAAGTTTGCACCTGAAGTATTATCAGGACAGGGGCAACTCGTGGCAAAGGTGGTATAACTTTGCATCACTTGCCTTAGTATCCCATAATGCAAAACACATCTCCATGGTTTCAACCTCAATAAAGGTTGAAACCCAGACAGGTTTCAACCTTTATTGAGGTCTCTGCAGTGGGAGCTAGACCCAGAGATGATACCAAGATTGAAGAATTCAGAAGTCATACCTTCTTATATGAGTTGCCAAAAGTTGTCTTACCTTATTATTAAATTCCTCTGGATTAGAGAAAGATGTTGGAAGTTTTTTTCCACTTGGTTATACAAGAAATTATATACTTAGTTAATCCTTTATCCAAGTGTAAGCAAACCAAAGTTTGCTCTTGAAGTATTATCAGGACAGCGACTCCTACTGAAGAGACCTCAATAAAAGTTGAAATCGGTCTGGGTAGTGACCCTTCCCATAATGCATAGCATTATACATGTCTGCAAGAAGATGTGCTTTGCATTATGGGATACTAAGGCAAGTGATGCAAAGTTATACCACCTTTGCTACTAGTTGACCCTGACCTGATAATACTTCAGGTGCAAACTTTGGTTTGCTTACACTTAGATAAAGGATTAACCAAGTATATAATTTCTTGTATAACCAAGTGGAAAAAAAAAATTTCCAGTAAATGAAAATGTTGCATTGAATTCATTCACCCAAAAATGTTGGAATAAGTGAGACATGGTTGGATGAGGTTGATATCCTGACTAATAAAAATGGAAGAGTATGATGTATTTCATGAAGACAGAAAGTTAAAAAGGGAAGTGGTGTGTTATTGATCATAGAAAAAGAGTTATGTGCATACAAGGTAGATGTGCAAAGGGAAAATAGTGGTAGTGGTTTTGAGGCACTGTAGTGTGAGATAGAAGTAAATGGAATGAAATACTTTGTGCTATGTTGCTATAGTACTGATAATGTTGAGGTAGTGACCAGGAAATATGTAAGCAAATTAGCCAATCAAATGGGAAAAAGGGTGATTTTAATTATGCCAATATAGAATGGGATGATGACATAGCAACCGGAAGTAAAGAAAATTAGTTACTTGAGTTTTTGAGGAACAACTACCTCAGGCAGTATGTAGTTGTAACAGAGGGCACACGAGGATTGAGGATCTTGGATTTGATCATTTCATCAGAAGATGTTATTATAAATGAGGTGTCAAATCTACCTTTATTTGGTGACAGTGACCATGAAGTGATTACTTGGATGATTGCCAACAGTGTGAGCACCTTTGTAAGGAAAGGTTATATGTGTAACTATAAAGTTCGTGATTATGAAAAGCTCAGGAGACAGCTTGTAGATGTAGCATGGAATGAGGAGTTGGCTGGAAGGGAGATCAATGCTGCTTGGGTGACACTCAAGAACTATCTGGTAGAAGTAATGTCTAAATGTATTCCAATGCTCAGAAAGTTAAATAATAAGGTAAGGGTGAATGAATGAAGAGAGGAAAATAGGGGAGGAAAAAGAGCATTATGGAGGCAACATAAGAGGAGTGGTAATAATCATTTCCATGAGGAATACAAAGAACTGGCAAGGATGGAGACTTGGTTGGTAAGAGAGTAGAAAAAGTTCAGTATGAGCAACAGTTAGCTAAAGAAACCAAAAAAAAAAAACCCTAAGGAGGTCTTTCGATATGTAGCCAGAAAAAAAAAAAAAAGAAAGAAAGAAAAAAAAGAATGATTATTGTGGAATGGCATTGATTGAAGAAAATGGTATAAGGACAACTGCTATAGTGGATATAGTTGAGATATTTAATGAGCAGTTCATTCAAGGTCTTTCATCCTTGTGAATGTGACATCATGAATGTTTGAGAGCAGTGGATAAGGAGAAGAGACTGACTATAAATGAGGAATAATATTAATTGATATTAATAAGGCTGTGGGACGTGATGATATATCACCATGTATTTTGAAGGAATGTACCAGAAAATTGACATCCACCTTGACATCTTTGTTTAATGTAAGTTTTACGTTAGTTCAAGTTCCAATGATGTGAAAGGAAGGAAGGCAAGACCTTACCACTTCATAAAGGAGATGACAGAATTCCAGCATCAAATTATATAGGCCAATCAAAATTTAAATGCTGGAAAGAATCAAAATCCAGAATTGGGTTGACAACAGTGGCATTATCTGTGATGGACAGCATGGATTTGCTGAAAAGTAGTCATGTTACCTACTTATTACAATAAGGTGAGAGCAACATTGGACATTTGAGATGGACACAGTACTAGACTTGCAAATTCTTTTGATAGATTACCATGATAAGCTGATAGACAAACTAGAGTGGTTGGGTTGGATATTAGACTAGTGCATTGGATTGGAGATTGGCTGTCTGATGTTGATACCAAGCAATTTTTTTGCATGGAGGGTTGTGAATCATTGGAATGCATTGCCTGAGGGTGTGGTGTGTGCAGAGAATTTGAATGTGTTTAAGGCATGGTATGATGGGCTGTGTGTATGACAAAAGTTACCTTCTAGATGAGTCTCTGACTCAGTGAAGTCTTAGGATAATAATAATAATTCAGCATTATGTGTTTTTACCATTAATTTTGAAAATATTTATAATTTAGTTAGGAAGGATAACTAAATTGAAAATGTAAATTTGCTGCTTTATTTAAATGACATTTTCTCTATATTTATAGCTCTTCACCAATCACTGGGGAGTATCAGACAACAGTGTACCATAGTTCAAGTGTAACTGATTTGTCTTCGACTCAACCAACTTTACCCACATTTCCCTTTTCTCAGTCACATCTTCCTCCTCATTATCCTTTTGCACCTTATCATCACATGAACTTTTCTCCATATTTTGCTGGTTCTTGGGGGAATTTAGTTCACCAGCCTCTAGTCAGTAATCAGCCTGATTCTGTAAATAAAACAGATATCAGTGGTCAAGTTAGTAAAGAAGTTAGAGCAAAACGTAGTCAGAGTGTAATGTATGATCCTGCAGTTTATCCTGGTAAGTATTAATAAACTTGATTAATTTTATTATGTAATATACTTGTGTCGCTTCTCTGTGTTCTACAGATATCCCTCCCCTTGATAAGCAACAAACTTCCTGATATTGCATTAGTAGACCTAGTGTATAATAAAATAATCTTGCTACTTACGTTCTCTGCAAGGTATATCTAGGCATAGTCCAGCTAATGGTATGTATAGTACATTGTTGAGATCATGATTTGAAAGAGCTTGGTGTTTTCTCCATATTTAATGTTCAGTAGCCTCAAAAAGCATTATCTGTTCTTATTCCAGGTCACTATGAAGATCTTTATTTCTTTTAAATGAAAATGACAAGCCAACTCAACACAATTGCTGATTTCTCACCTACTCTATGTGGTCTTTGAGTAGGCGTGTCGGTTGTCCCTTACGCAGTAGCACTATCTCGGTTTGTAGACTTTCTCCTGCTCATGAAAGTTACTGGCATAATAATGTAGCCAGCTTGCCATGCCTCTGTTACATCCTTTGGTCCACGGCTCTTTATTCTTTATTCAGAGCAACCCATTTGGGTTTCCCCCATCCGCCACCCGGGGGACGTGCCTGGTAGGAGTGTGGTCTCCCCCAAGGGCCCTAAACATCATGCCAAAAACTATCCAACATTTGCTCAGTATCTATCATAATTTGCTTTGAACTAATTCACAGTCATGGCACCTGCAACAGAATCTGGCACCCTATTTCACTCACTCACTACTTTCCAAGAAAAAAAACCTACTTCTAACAGCCTTGCTAACTATGCTCTTACTCAGTTTTTCATAGATAGCCCTTAGTTCTCCCACCACCAGACCTGTTCTGAAACATTTCCCCTGAATTAATTTTATAAAAATCCCTAAGTAATTTTTATGTCTCAATTATATCACCCCTTTTCTGCCTATCAATCAATTTCTGTAACCCACAAATCTTCAACTAGATTTCCTCCAAAGTAGGTTCTCATAAAGTAAGTCTTCATTCCATAGACTCCTACTATCAGGGATACGGGCAATGCTACCATCTTGGTCACTCACTTCTGAATCCTCTTCACCTCCTCATCATCACCAAGTAACTCTGGTGCCCAGATTTGCATGCAGTAGTCAAGATGGGGTCTTATCAAGGCTCAATAAAGAGGAACAATAACCTTCTTGTCTCTGCTCATCAAAGTATTCTTCAGTAACCAAGTAATCTGATGAGCTGCTTTAGCCACTTTTGCTACGTGTCACCTTAACTTTAACTCCCTATCCAGTAACACTCCCAAGTCCTGGGCTTCGTCAGTTTCCTGGAGTACAGTTCCACTAATCTGGTATACAGCTGGTAATCTTTTCATCCCAAAATGCATAACTTCACATTTGTCCAACTCTCCAATACTACAACAACTCCTGATATGTTGATTGGTTGATAATTTGCTACATCAGTCTTGGAGCCTTCTTTATGCAATGCAATGATTTTTCCCCCTTTCTACTCTCTTGGGACTAACCCAGAGCTGAGACTTAGATTAAACAATATGGTCAAAGACACTGACAATTCCCTTGCGGCTTCACATAAAACGTGAGCTGGTATGCCATCCAATCCCACAGCTGTATTCACATTAAGGTTCTGTAATATGCTATGCACCTAGATTTCATTTACCTCAGATCCCACATAAGCCTTTGCCTCTCTTGTTCCTACAGTATCACCACTTAGATGATATACACTTGTCAAGTGTTCCCTTAGTAATTCTACTATTTCACCTGATTCCATTATCTCCTTACCATCAGCATTCATTAAAATTATTCTGCCATAAACATTCTTTCTTTAACTTGCAGCATGTTGAAAGAATTGTTTGGGATTATCTTTAGCATTCATTGCTAATTTCCTTTCATACTATGCAGTTTAGTCCCATGGTATTGGTCACTGGATGGGAAAGATACAGACAGTGCATGGAAAGCCTTAAAAAATACTTAAATGATGTAGTATTGGAACGTGTCCCTAAAGTTCAAAGAATAAATAGGATAGGAGTGAAATGGATGTGCAGTCTCATTAAGCAAGATATTCTCAAGAAAAAGATGATGTGGAAGGAATACCATGTCCAGTGTAAAATTATAAGATGCAAGCTAAAAAGTTGAGTCTGAGTATAACAAAAAACTGACTTTGCAAGTTAACATGCAAAAATAGTTATGCAAAATAACTATTTTTATGCTGCAAGTAAAAGAATAACTCGACAGAATGCAGAAGAGATTGAACTAATGAATGTTCATTTTGTTAAGAGCTATCATCCTGGCAAGTGTATGCAACATAAAGCTCAGTGCTAACTCTACACTAGATGAAGAAACTCAGGTATATGAGGATATGGTGGTACATGGTGTTGCATAAACTGAATAAGAATTTGACAAAAGGGAATGATGGAATATCAGCCCAAATGCTAAAAGAGCTTTCAGTTGAACTTGCCGTGTAATTTTAGTCTTTTTGAGGGAAAATTCCACACGAGTGGAAAGAACATACGATAATTCCTTTGCCTGTATGATAATTGTACAAAGGACACATTCTTCAAAAGAATGTATGATGATCTCTTTCTTAGGGTGGTGCAAAGACTGATGCATCTATCTAGTGGCCTATCTTCTGGTTTTTTGAAGATTTTGGAAAAGTTGGTAAAAGTTCACATGCAGAAATAGGTTTACAGAGAATCTATACTTTGCAATGAACAGCATGCATGAGTTTACTAAAGGTCATGCTTGAATAACTTGCTCACATTATATGATAATGTTCTAGTTAAATTCAACAAAGAGGAATGGATACACCATGATAATTCTGGACTTTGCTATGTTTTTCTGACCAGATACTGCATTTCACAGGATACTTATGCAAAAATCTTCCATTCTTGCATAAGTTAAGTTGGAGGATTGGAGGATCATTGTCGTCTGAGCAATTTAAGCATAGGCCTTTTATGTCCTGTTCCTGCTCTGCAGATAAAGTCGATCTTTCCACTTTAATCTTGGACGTCCGCAGTCTCTTCTTCCTGTAGGTTTATATTTATATGCTAATTTGGGAATCCTATTGTTATTCATCCATTCTGTGTGGTGCATCCAATTTTGCTGTTATTCTTCTATTTCTTGTATGATGTTTTTTGTATCTAATCATTCTCTTATTTCTGTGTTTTTCTTTTTATCTAACCTAGTGAGTCCCAAGAGGAAACTTCATCTGTGCTGTTTCCAGTCTTTGTTTGTTTCTTTGTTTTAGAATCCAAGTTTCACTTCCAAATTAAAGAGATGGTTTAGAGGTCATATTATTTAATCTTAATCGTGTTTCTTTAGTCATTTGTTTACCAAAATTTCTTTTAATTATGCCATTCATTCTATTGTAAATTTGTAGTCTTTCTTCCAATTGTGAATCAGTATTATATTGCGAGATTATATTTCCCAAGTATGTGAATTCTGTAATTTGTTCTATTATTTTATTGCTAAGCATAATTTTGACTTTTTGAATGGTATTTCCACACATTGCCATAGTTTTTGTTTCAGAGATTTTCATTTTAAATTTTTTTGTTATTTCATTTAGATGGTTAGTTGCAATTTGGACTTTATCTTCTGAATTTGAAATTAGTACTTGATCACCTGCATAAAGTATCGTATTTAGATGTATATTATTTGTTAGTTTAACTCCATCTTTTATAGTTGTTTTCCATTCTTTTAGGAATCTGTTTATATAAATGTTGAATAGGATTGGGGATAAGCCAGAACCTTGTCTTACTCCTTTATTTATAGTTATAGATTCTGATAATGTTCCATCTGTAAATTTGCAAATTTTTGTTTCTCTGTATAGACTTTTTATTGCATTAATTAATTGAGGAGGTATTTTATCATTTTGTAATATTTTCCAGAGTATATTTCTGTTCAAGTTATCATATGCCTTTTCATAGTCAATAAATAGAAGAAAAGTGAGCAGATTAAATTTTCTTTTTTCTGTGATCTGTTGCATTGTGAAAGGGGCATCTGTGTATTCTCTTCCTCTTCTAAAACTACACTGTTCTTCTTCTAAATAATTTTCTATATATTTAATTTGTCTGTTCTTTAAAATGTTTGCATATAGTTTAGATGCGCTGTTATTAAGAGAGTAATGCCTCTGTAATTTCCACATTTGTCCTTGGGACTTTTTTTTGTGAATATTTATTACTGCTCCAGTTTCCCATTCTTTTGGATCTTTTGATATTTCCAGATATTATCGAAGAGTTTAAGTAGGTTTTCTTTTAAGCTATTGTCTGCATATTTAAAGAGCTCAACACATATTCCATCCAGGCCCAGGCTTTTTCTATTTCTTGAGTTTTTAAATTCTTTTTCTAATTCTTCCATTGTTATTTCTTCTGTACTTTCCTGTGTATTGATATCTTCAATTATGTGAGTTTTGTCATTGTTTTGTATTTCTTGTTTTTCGTTCCACAATGTTTTATAGTTTTCTATCCAATCCGCTTTGGAAATTAGATTATTTCTTAATTGGTCATTTTTTGCTGTTTGTAGTTGCCTGAAAATTTTAAAATCTACTCTTTGTAGTCCAGTGATATCCTACTCTAATGATTTGATGTATTTATTCCAATCTTCTCTGCGTATACTTCTGGAAAGCTTTCTGACTTCAGCCCGTAGTTTCTTATATTCTATATGGTCAGCAGTGTTTTTACTCTGCAGATAGATTTTAAAAGCCTGTTTTTTCCTTTCGATTAATTCCTTTAAGTCATCATTCCAAATTCTGAGCCATATTTTGTTTTTGTTTTTTCCCTTAATTTGTATCCTAAACTTTCTTCTGCTGCTTTCAGTATGGTTTCCTTTGTATTTTTCCAGTCAGTTTCAATATTGTTTATGGTTGGTTTTATTTTATCTCTTATTCTGCTTTTATATAAGTTTCTGATACTCTCCTTTTCTAGGAGGTGAATTTTAAACTGTTTATGAGATGTTGGTTCATTATCTTTTTTCTTTTGAAGTATGTGGTTCTTTTTTATTAATTCTAATCTGCTTTCAACTAACATGTGATCACTATCAATTTCGCTTCCTCTAAAAACCCCTTGTATCCCAGATATTATTATTTAGTTTGTTGTTAATAATAATGTTCTATTATTGATTTAGTTTCTTTTGCTTCCCATGTGTATATTTTTATGCCTGAAGAAAGTTTTGCTGATTTTTAGACTATTAAATATGCATAAGTCTCTTAATAAAATTCCATTGTTATTGACTATTGATTCTCTCTCTCTGATCCAATGCATCCTGTTATTGGGTTATTTCCCACTCTAGCATTGAAATCTCCCATCAAGATTGTTGCTTCATTTTTATTTGTTTCATTCAATACATTCCTGAAGTTTTCCGTAAGATTCTTCTGTCTTTTCCTCTTTTTCATCAACTGGTGCATAAATTCCGAAAATATTGAATGTTTGATTCATAGTTTTCATTCTAACTTTGATTATTCTGTCTGATACCCAAGTATAATCCGAAATTTTGTTTTTCCATTTTTTATTAATCCAAATTGAAACCCCAGATGAAGCCCATTTGTCTTCTGAAACTCTGAAGAAGATCATGACATAATCTTCCAGAATTTGAGATACCTTCTTTTTATTTTTTGTCTCAGTTATTGCTGCTATATCAGTGTTTCTATTTTTTAGTTCTCTGTTTAGCTCATCAATTTTGTGTGTGACTCCATGGACATTCCAAGTAGCTATTTTTAATTTCTCAAAAAGAAGTCCCTGTCCATTAGCCGGGTCAATTCCGATAAAATCCATCGGAATTTTTCTTCTTTAGAGCTTTGCGAGTAATTGTAAAGTTCCCCTGGATAGACTATCAACCTTTTGCAGGGTGAGTTCGGTGGTGGGGCTGCCACCTTAAGGCTTCCAAACCTGCCTTTTGGGAGGGAAAGCAGACTCCCACTGCATTGGGGAAGGAGCAAGCGGAACAACAAGAAAGAAAGAAAGAAGAGTAGGGACCGGTCTACGGATCGGTCCCTACTCTTCTATACAAATGTATACTATGTGAAGTAAGGCACAGTCCAGCATCAGGTGCCTCAGGTTTTCCATGCCCTTACTCACTAAAGTGAGCCCTTGAGATAGGATTGGAGGATATGTGATTAAATTATAAACATTTACTTGGATAAGGGGATGGCTGAGTGACAGATACCATAAAGTGGTCTTTGGCAAAAGGGGGGGGGGTTGCGTTTGTAAGATTTAAAGGTAACCACTATTGAGTAACCCAGAGATAAGATCCTGTTCCACTGTTATTTAGTCTTAGCATTAATGACATTGAGAAGGATTTGTCAGGAAACAAACAGCTATTTGCTGATGATGAAAAATGATTTGATAGGCTGGAATTGTGATTATGTGAAAGTCGTTGTCAGTTCAATATTAGTAAGTGTAAAGTTATGCACTTTTTACTAATATTGAACATGACATGATGAGGCATTCATTGGCTTAGCCATGTGTCTAGCCACCCCTATAACAAATGAGTGTGAGTGAAGGTATGACTATTATGAAATAGCCAACCATGGGATAGATGAGTATGACTGCAGGAACGATTGTAAAGAGCTGGGTACAGTTTTCAAATCTGAATGGGCAGGTAATGACATTATGTAAGGGTAATCATGGGCCCAAGGGATGTTGAAATGCATATGCATGAATGCCATCATCACAGAATGATGTAGTTACAGGGATTGAATATAATGAATATTGTAGTACCAGAGAGGATAGAGGAAATACGGCAGGAGAAGAGTATTATTAATGATAGCTAAAGAACTTCAACCAACAAACATAGATGTTAAGAAAGGTCATAGATGTGAGGGAAATGGTTCATTCGAGGCTGTCTGGTGTGAGATTGAGGCCAATAGGACAAAATATATTTTTGGTTGCTGCTACAGACTGGGAGAGAGGTTCGGAAGATGTGGATGACATGCATCAGCAGATTAGCTGATTGAAGACTAAGCGATTATCATGGAGACCAACTATGGTAATATAGATTGAAAGGAGAAAAGGGCACATGGCAGAATTGAATTTATAGGTTACTAAGGGATAATTACCTGAAACAGTTTGTGATGGAAGGTACAAGGGGTTTGAGAGTGTTGGATCTGATAATAGCATCAGAAGATCTATCTATAACTACAGTACAGTAGCAACTCTGATCGGAGAATGTGACCATGCAATGTTGTCCTGGGAAGTTGCTCAGCATGTGAATTTCAAAGCTGGAGATTATGACAAACTTAGGAGGCAACTTGGAGCATTGCCATGGCATAAGAATCTACATGGAATGAATGTCATTATTGCATGGGAAGCAGTCAGGAATTGTTTGAGCAAGGCAGTATCAGACTGCATACTGAGGTAAGACTATTGGCCTGGGGTTTTGAATGGAATAGGTGATGAAGGCATTTATTCCAATAAGAATGTTTCAGTTATTTGGCTTGAGCAGGTGGTATGTTTGGATTAGAATTGCAAAACAGCAGTTAGTCCAATGAGAGATGATATTGTTGCATCAAAGGCCATGTTACTGAGAGTGATTGAGTGAAAGGCATATAGTAGGAAAACAGACTTGACGAGGTTATGGTCAGTTACCAAGAGGAAAGTTAACATCTACAGTATATTTATCAACAAAAATGGTTAAAAGAGGTAAAGGGTGTTCAGAAAGTGGATAAAAATCATCCAGTATTCTAGCAGGCAGATGGACACTTTGTGTAAAATTGTTTTTGATGGCAAATATCCCTATCTCTTCTGGTTTGATCAGTGGAATTGTAGATGGGGAACCAGTCTGAGCTGTGAACATTGAAGTCTCCAAGTAAGATGACTTCACTATTAGGATATTTGGATTGTAGATGATCAAACCTGCACATACAGATAATGTAAAATATCAGAGTAGTTATAAAAATTTGGCATATTCTTATTCAAATTTGGAGAATTCTGATAACTATTAAAATTGAGCCAGTGTAGATTGTAAACAGGAGATTTATTATTTGCCATTCTCTGACATAGGGCATCAGATTTAACAAATGCACAGATTCTGGCCTTATGACAGAGGGAATGATGCAGTGCATAATTTAGTAAGTAGGGATATGGATATGATAGTTTCAGTGTGTGGAGCACTAATCAGGCCACATTTGGATTTCTGTGTGATCTTGTTACTTGGATATCAGTAATAAGAAACCAGAGAGAGAGAGAGAATCACTTGCTTCTGCACATATTCTCTCTCTCTCTCTCTGGTTTCTTATTACTGGTATCCAAGTAACAAGATCACACAGAAATCCAAATGTGGCCTGATTAGTTAATTATAATGTAAGGCTCTTGAATATTAACTATGAATACAGATTAAGGGACTGTGCTTTGCATAGTTTAATGAATATGAAGAGGTGATATAATTTAGATATAAGTTGGTGAGACTAGCCTGTTAGATAGACATGGGGGGGAATATTGTGTAAGATAATAAGTAGTGGGAGAGAATAAGATGTCATCTCTGAACTGTATAAGGTTATGTAAGTAAAGAAGTGTAAAGTAGAATTTTTGTATGTGTAGCGAATGATTGGAATCCATAGCCAGAATGGGTACTGAATACTGGGCTTTTTAAGGCAAGGTTGTTAGAAAGATCGATCGCCCATGATGAGATTTTTTGACTCCATAGTCTTACTCATAAAATGCCAATTTAAGTATTCTAAAAATTACCGAATTCATGGATAGGATACCTAAGCAAGGAAAAAGAATAGAGGCAGATAAAAAAAAAAATGGCGGATTGCAGAAGATTTTGACAAAGACAATCATATGCATTTGTAATGAGTTGGAATTATTTTGGATGAAGTTAAAAGTAATAAAATAGAAAAGACAGTAATGAGATTTATTGTGGAGTAGTGTACAATATTCTGTAGGTTATTTTATGCTTCTGTGGATTAGGTTGGATTCACAGTATTAGTAGTTGACTGGCTGCTTTATTTGATAATGGGCAAAAGGTTTTTCCACAAAATTGAATGAGTTGGACATGAAATGTATCTTTCGTTATGATTCTTTTAATTTTCATACTTGTTCATGCTCATTTTATATACAGGAAAACCTCGCTTAACACGAATTCGATATGTGCAATAATCAGTTAGTGGGATTGAGTGAAATGATACCATTTCCTGCTTTAAGTGATTGATTAATCAGTTAACACGATTTTTTATGTTATGCAAAATTTTTTGTCGCCAGTCTGCAGTGAGTGGCAACACTTTTCAGTGTAGCAACCAGTGGCAGCAGCAGCAGGTGGCGGCCGGCAACACTCGACAGTTTGACTCAAAGCTGTCATCACAAGCACAAGTACAATTCTCTGTTCTCTTGCTCAATCACTTTTCCTTCATTTTGTTTTAATTTAGATACATATAAGGCTTTATTATATTCAACTTCTGATATGGAAAAGAGAAAGACTGATAAAGAAAGCTGCAGTAATAAAGGAGCTATGTGGCAGAAGGTCTTACCTCGCTGTGCAAATGATTTCATTGGATTTAATAACCCAGCTGATAACATTATTAAAGAAATCAGCACAATTGGAAAAGAACCTTGGATTTAATGAACTGGATAATGAAGATGTGAGAAACTTGCTCGATTCCCGTTCAGAACAGTTAAGCGAGAATGATCTCCTTCAACTAGAAGAACAGCGTGCATATGAAGAAGAAGAGAATGTCATGACCAAGAAGCTAACTGCAAAAGAACTTGAGCTAATTTTCAGTCACATTGAGCATACTAAGGAAATTTGTTTGATGCTGATCGTGATATGGAATGAAGCTTCGAAGTCTGCTGAAATCTTGATAAAGTGATCGCAAGCTTTTGCAAATTGCATGATAAGATGAAAAAGTCGAGCACTATTCAAACATCTTTACTTAATTTTTTTTGTAAAAAAACATAGGTCAATCAAATGTTTAGACATTAAATAAAAATGTAAGCAATTGGTTTTTATTAACTTTCATGATTGGTATCCTCTAATATAGATTATACCTAATGTTTTTTCAAATTTACACAGATGGATGAATTATAATTATCCCTATTGTTCATTGTATTCACTTAACACGATTTCACTTAGTGCACATTAATTGATGGATTAATTAATCACGTTAAGTGAGGTTTTCATGTAATTCTATTTTAAAAAATCCCTTGATTTTTAAAATGAATAGACCATTTTTCATGCAATATCAGAAAAAGTCTAGGCTGTTTCTGACCTCTTTTAAGTATTCATATATTCATATCTGTCCACAGTGAAATCAGATGTGTGATTTAAAAAAAAATCTATCTTGTGTTTTATATATGGTAATAAGTATATTAAATCTAAAATTTTATAATATATATATATATATAAACTTGTTTAATCATAATAATAAAAAGTCTTTTGTATATTTAGGTCATCAGTTTTATCCATTTGGGCCATTTGTACCACCAGGTTTTACACCTCATATGTGGCCACCAGGTTCTCAAATGGAGACACCTTCTTCACCTGCAACATCAGTTCGTTCTCTAAATCAGTCTAACAGAACTCGGAAAAAAAAATCATTAGAAGATATAGATAACAAAAGAAGTCGTTCTCATGAGAGAGCAAGGTCAACATCATCAGAACGGCCTCATAAACAGAGACTTGCAAAAAACAGTGAATCATGTGAAGAAGAAAAAAGTCAAGAGGAAGAAGATAATGAAGAAGAAATGGAAGACGAAAATAATAGACACCTTGAGGAATTTAAAAGGTTAAGACCTACTAAAAATACTCCGAATGCTATTTCTGATGCGAAATCTATTGAAACATTTATAACAAAAACAGAGGATGAAAAAGAAATTAAAAACGAAATAGAGGAGGAAGAAGAGGAGGAGGAGGAAGAAGAAGAAGAAATAGAAGAAATGCAAATAGAGGAAGAGGAGGACACAGAAGAAAAAATTAGTGTTAGCAAATTTGAGAAAGGGGAAGAGCATAAAAAGTTGAAAGAAAATCAGATCAATAAAGAATTAAAAGATGATAATACTTCCTTTTCAGTCCATGTTGAAGAAGGTAAAAACTGTTAGTTATTTGATATTGTAAAAAACTTGACTAATCTGTATTAATAATCATAAGTTTTTATTATTTTTATGACTATTTAGCCTATTTTTGTTTAGGAGTGACCGTTTTATAATGTCAAAAATAGGCAGCTAAATAGCCATAAAAATAATATATTCTTAGAGGAGTAACATGGGAATTTTCCCAGAAATAATACCTTTCATAAGTTTTATTAATAGTGATTAATAATGAGTAATAACAAATGCCATTAATTCAAGCATAAGATTACTAATTTGATCCCTACTAAAAAATCCTGTGATCCAAACCCATCTGCATTATTGGTAGCATGAAAGTGTCATATTAGTATATACTCTTCTCTTTCAACTTTCCCCTTTGGTGATAGCTTATAAGTTGAAAACTGGAAAATAATTTGTGGCAGTGTTAGAAGCATTAATTAAAGATTAAAGCATACAGAATGGAAATGTTTCCCACAGAAAGAGCATATAGTCTGCTTTCTGCGCATGGCCTCTACAGTGCCCCCCCCCCCAACTACTACACGCAAACTACTATAAAAATGACTATACTCTTTCTCTGTTCATGATCTGAGAGAGTAAGTGACAGCAGGATTATTCATTAGCTTGTTAGAATGCCTCCTAATGCTTTGCTATTAGGTTCTATCTCACACTAAGCTAGTTGATGGTGTTATATCGGCTGCCGCCACGTTGTGGTATGGCTCACTGGCATTCTTTTGTATCTCCGTGTATGCCATTTTAAATATCGTTGCTCTTCCATTATTTTACTTCCCTCATTATTTTAACCTCCCTACTTTACTTACAAAATCTTCTTGGCTCTAATATCTGTATCACTTCTTACACGTTCATTCTATAAGGAAAGCAAATTCTATATCTCTGGCCAATTCCTAAATTTACTCATGTGCATACCCTAACTGTTAAAGGTAATTCCTTACTATAAGAAACGATGCTCTAATTTCTATCTGGGGGCTGTCTCCTCTTCAGATATTGACAAATTTATTTTTTTAACGCTGCACCAGCCAGTATCTTAGAATAGAGGGGACTCTTATTCGGGGAGACTTTTCCAGACCTTTGGTGCAGAAGGAGAATAAATTTATTGCTTATACTCATAATTCAAATGCTCTACTATGGCTACGTAAATTCAGGTTTGCAGTCGTAGCCTCTATAACAACATGTTATACCTTTCTTTCAATTCCTCCCCCTCCCGCTATGGTTCGAATTAATGAGTGGTAGTTTGGTTCACATCACAGGCAAAACTCAGGTATAAAAGACAAAGCATATTTATTGGAATCTAAAGACATAATATACACTTAGATCAATCTTACTTTCAATTAGTTCAATGACATGATAAATCAAACTATATCAAACTTATTAATATTCAAATGCATGAACAATAAGCCCTTCTTTCAAGTTAGAGAATTAACACACATAATGTACACTTCTAAAATATTCTACCCACTATGTTAGTCTTGCACATGTTAAACTAGTCGCAACCAAACTGTATGAAACTGATTGATACCCTAATACACGAACACCAAACCCTTCTTTCAAGTTAGAGAATTAACACACATAATATACACAATAATCTTTCCTAATCAATATTCTACCTACTGTGTTAATCTTGCATATTAAACTAGTCACAATCATCTATAATCATTCCTATCAATTTGTCTTATGGACAGTAACACTGCTAAATCACTTAAAGTCCTTAAATACTGCCCACACTCGATTAATACGCTGCAATAATTCTTCCCCTTTTCCGACTGGTTAATTATACAACAAAATCTGTACTTTACCATTTCGTGGGGGTAGGGTCTCCAGGTCCATAGGAACTGTCCTCCTTTGTTTGAACTACCTTTCGATTCTGCTATAAGCCTGCGTCCACGTGGTGGGTCACTATGGTTATCAGTTTCCCTCATCTATTCTCGATCTGTTTTGAGCCATCCTCAACTCTAGCTGTATTTCCCTGGATTATAATGTACATGCCGGTTGTAATGTACATCCGCGATAGTATTCCGTCGGTACTTTCAGCAAAGGCCGTATCTACCGACATCTCACGCTGTAGTACCGGCAGAAGTTCAGACATCGAAGGGAAAGGCGCACCCCCCCCGATATCGAACTGCCGCCACGAACATTCTCAGGAACCACTGGCCCATGAGAGAAGTCAAATCATCATCCAGGGAAACAGGTGAAAAAAAAGCCCCGAGAAGGGGGTGCAAACCCTTTTTATTCCTCCTTCACTTCCCCCCTTTTTCAGCACCCCGTTCTTACCACGATAGCGCCCTCTTACTTTTTTTTTCTGCAATCTTTTCCCTCCCGCTACTTTCATCGACAACGGCAACTTCAGTACATCGCGAGATCTTAGCAGCGTCTTCCGGGAACCGAATGTGCGTCACTTACCGGGATTTAAATTTGCCTCAGGCCCACCCGTGACCTTTGGACTATTGCTTACATATAATTTACCCATTCATTGTATACATGATGCATTTCATATAATACTAATTTATACACGAAGTTTTTTACATGGCATTACAATTCTACTAAAAGGAGGTAACTCTACTTCCATTTACAGTTAGTACTTTAGTTCTTCTGCTCCAGTACAAGTTTTTTTCTCTCAGCTGAATTTTCTGACTTGTTAAATCCTGAATGAATTATTTCTTTAATAAAGTTCTTCATTCAGGATGTAACAATGGCAAAAGTAAAAACAAGAAACAAAAAGTACAAACAAAGCATACACACCTTGTAATTACTTTGAAAAATTATTCCATGAGGTAACTAATTGTGATAGAAGTAGGAGAAAAAGCTGGAGGTAGAGGTTTGATCAGATGCTTAACTGCAACAAGAAGATAATCCACAATGTTCACATATGAAAACATAAAAGTATTATAGCAGCTATATTCTCCCCCTCCCCCCCCCACACACACATACACACACACGCTCCCGTGGTGTGTGAAAGGTATTGATTAATTAGTTGATAACAGCGTTAGGCATAACTAGCCAGCAAAGGTTGGTCGATTGGTAGAACCTCTGCTATTAATGGTTCACGTAAAAAGTTAAGCAAGTTTGAGCACGGTTAATTAGTTGGAAGGGTTCAATCACTCAATGATGTTGGCACACTCTCCCTTGATGAATCTTTGGACTCCCTGGAGGTGTCAAATAATAATAATAATAATAATACTATCTAGAGACATTTTTGCAAAATCACTTTCCTCTTCTGCATGCCTAACACTGTTATCAACTAATTAACCAATCTCAATACCTTTCTGCCAATGGGAAAAGTACTGATTAATTAGTTAATTATAATGTTAGGCATACCCATCAAGAGTGTGACCTGCACCACAGGTAAGTGTGTGAATGTGGGAGGGTGGGGGGGAGAATATAGCTGCTATAATACTTTTGTTTTCATATGTGAACATTGTGGATTATCTTCCTGTTGCAGTTAAACATTTGATCACACCTCTACCTCCAGCTTTTTCTCCTACTTCTATCACAATTGGTTACTTCATAGAATAATTTTTCAAAGTAATTACAAGGTGTGTATGCTTTGTACTTTTTGTTCCTTGTTTTTACTTTTGCCATCAACATCAAATTTCTGCTATGAACCTCAGTGGGAGTAGGTTGTTATCATAGTACTACATGAAAAGTTATCAACCTCCTATTGACAATTTTCCTTCTGAGTATCTGTCAGGACCCTGATATTATCAGATTTTATATTTTGGTCTTCTAAGGAAATTCTTGCTGTATCAATCCACCTACATCTTTGTCTTCCCTTTGGGTATTTTTCCCTCCATCCCATCAAAAAATACTTGTTTTGCTAACCTTTCCTCTCCTGTTCTGTTTAAATGACCATACCACCTGAGATTAACTCTGCTTATGCATTCCTGAATGCTAACAGCATCAAGTTCCTCCATGATAAACACATTTTTAATCAGATTCAGTTTTTGATGCCATTTGTTCACTCCCTTAATCATTCTCAGAACTCCCATATCTGTAGTCTCCAGTCTTTGATCAATTGTTTTATTTCTAATCCAGCTCTCAGATTGGTTTAAACACTGTCTTGTATATAACAAGTTTAGTGTTTTGACTAATTTCTCCCTCTTATTGACCGAAACTTCAAATCTCATCTGCCACCACTCCCAGATCTTTCATCTCTTCCATATCCTTAAAAATTTCTTCACCAGTTATATGGTTTCATACTATTCTTCCCTGACAAATTTCAGAATTTGATACTTTGCAAAATTGAACTAGATGCTCCACTCTTTCTTCCTCATGCAGCTTACTGATATCCTCCTATAATGCCATAGTGTCTGCTGTACTCCTCATAATTCCCCAACTTTGCATCGTCCATAAAGAGGTACATATTTCCAGTTAAACCTGTACCAATGTTGCAAATGAGATAAACAATAGTAGCCTGAAAACAGACCCCTGCAGTGCACCACTGGTGACTGTCATCCTTGTGGATACTTCTCCCCATTGCACAACTTGCTAATAACTGTCTAACAGCCACCCACATAATTAATTGAATATTTAATTCCATCCATTCCAATTTAGTTACAAACTTGTTGTATGTGGTAATTTGTCAAAGCCCTTCGCAAAATCTAAACATATACTTTTTTCATCTCCCTTGTGCTGCAATATCTTTTGCCACCTTGTTATACATAAATAGAGTGTAAATACAGCCTCTCTTTAACAAACCCATGCTGATCATCACAGAGAATTCTGCTGTTTTTCAACCTAATTCTATGTGCTCTAGCCCTCACCATCTTCTCCAGCATCTTAACCACAACTTTAGACATCAATTTGTGAAATGGATCCATTTTACCCTTTTTCTACTCCTTTAGGATTTGTCCTGTTGCAAGAATCTTGTTAAACAGGTATATCAAGGCTGCTGTAAACTCTCTGGAATATTCTCCCAAGACACATGCCGACATGTCATCAAATCATAGTGTCTTTACCATTACCCCCCCCCCCCATGATACTTTCTCTACAAGTTCCTCAGATGTCATACTTATGATGATAAAATATCTTGATGAATTGCTGATTGAATATGAATACTTCAACTATATCTTCTGCATCAGTTCCAATCTGTTATTTATTATCATCATCCTGCCATAATCATTCTTTGTTATTTTTCGTACTGCATATCAAAAGGACTCTTCAAAATTATTTTTGTTTGTCTAATTTCTATCCACACTGTACATTTGCTGTTCTTACCAACTGAGTCACCTTTCTGGATTCAGGCTAAACAGAGGTATCAGTATCAGATTTTCACCTTAAGATAAATAGTTGAGAAATCTTCTTCTTCTTCTCTTCCATGTAAGATGGGTTGAGTCTTCTCTTGACCAGGATCTTCCAGTCTTCTCTATTCCTTGCTGTTCGAAAAAGTTCCTTATATGTTCTGCATCTCGAGATGTTCTTTATTAATTTCAGCCAGGTAATTCTTGGTCTTCTGGATCATTTTTTTTCATTTGGAAAAGTATTGATTAGGAAGTTAGGAAGTCTGTCTGCATCCATGCATACAGTGTTGCCAAACCATCTCAATTGTTGTTTTCTGATTTTTTCTATTATTGTCTTTTTATATAATAATTCTTGTCTGACTGTGCTGTTTGTTTTCTTTTCTATCCAACTTGTTCTATTTATTTTTCTTAAGCATTTCATTTCAAATGCTTTTTTTTCTCCTCTCTTTTCTTAACTGTCCACGCTTCTGCTCCATAGATGATTGGTATAATTATTGATTCATATAATTTGATTTTGGCTTGCTTAGATATCTTGTTTGTTTTTCATATTTTCTGTAATTTTCCCATGGTGATCCATCCTATCGCTATTCTGTGTTTGATTGTTTTGAGTTCATCTATTGTTTCTGTTAGTTTTGATCCAAGATATATGAAGTTGTCTACTTGTTCTCTTTTTGTTCTCCATTTAGGGTGGCTGAGATGGTAGTTTTATTCCTCCCTGTTTTCATCACTTTTGTCTTTTGTATACAGGTATCCCTCAATTATCACAGTTAATTAATTAATCCTCGATGTTACCGCATATATCAAAATCGCATTAATCAAATCTAATAATCAATGGTAAAAAGTACAATTCAACTCTGATCGATTACTGTATTAATAATTAGTTTTAGATGGTACTCTTTTAGGAAAGATAAAAAATGAGTGCAAAGTAAATGTTTAATAAATACTTCATCATCATCAAATTCCTGCCATGTACCCTCAAGGGGTATACAGGATATGACAGTACTACATGAAAAATTTACATCATTACTAACTTCCTATCTACAATTTTCCTCCAAATCAGTCTGTTACTTGTCAAGACTCCTACATTATCAGATCTTATATTTCTATCGTCTAAGGCACTTTGTACCGTATCAATCCACCTATATCTTGGTCTTCCTCTGGATCGTTTTGCTGCCAGCCTGGCAGAGAACACTTGTTTTGCTAATCTTTCTTCTCCCATTTTATTTAAGTGACCATACCACCTAAGATTAGCTCTGCTAACGCATTCCTGGATGCTGACAATGTCAAGTTCTTTCCTAATATCCTCATTTTTAATATGATATTGCCATTGATGCCATCTGTTCACGCCTCTAATCTTTCTCAGGACTCTCATATCTGTGGTCTCTAGTCTTTGGTCAAGTGTTTTACTTCTGACCCAGCTCTCAGATCTATAAGTTAAAACTGGTTTGAACACTGTCTTGTATACAGTTAATTTAGTGTTCTGACTAATTTCTCTCTTATTCCATATGAATTTATTCAATTGACTTCCCACCATACCAGCTTTGCTGATTCTGTTGTCTATTTCTATATTTAATTTACCATCTTCAGTAAAAATCGTGCCTAAGTAGCTGAAATGTTTTACTTGTTCCACAGGTTCTCCATTCACAACACAGTTGACATTTTCAATGATTCTGCTTATTTTCATTGTCTTTGTCTTTTTATTGCTGATCTTCATACCATATCTATTACAACAGCTATTCAATTTAGTCAGAGAACCTTGCAGACTTGTAGCAGATTTATTTAGAAGTATAACATCATCCGCATAAAGCAAAGAGCTGACATTAACGTCTCCAATTTTGATATCAGGTTTAATAATAATAATAATAATAAATACTTGTACCTATATTAGTTACTGCAATTTTTTTTAATCAAAAGAAGTTATAAAGAGTCATTTGAACAGTTTTAGTTTTTTTCTTATTGGCATAAATTCTACGATAACAAGCAAAATGACTTTCCAGACCTCGGCAAACAAGCATTCTTCGATTAACATCTGGATCCATATCCATTATTTGCTGCTTAAGCGATTCTAAACTGCGAAATATTCCATCCAGTTCTTTGACTGTTATTTTCTTTGGAACCTCATCTTCACATTCCATTTGTTCGTTGTCTTCATATGTGCGTTGTTCAATTTCAAGAAGATCGTTGTCACTGAAATCTTTTGAATTTGAATCCAATAATTCTTTAACATCTTCTGCATCAACACCATCAAAACCGAGGTCTTCACCAATTGCAATGATTTCTTTGACTACATTGTTCACAGGATTTTGAAAACAACCTAAGTCATTAGCGTATTCTGGCAGAAGGTTTTTTCAAACAGCTTTCATGCAACTAGAAGACACTTGCGTTGTTCAATTTCAAGAAGATCGTTGTCACTGAAATCTTTTGAATTTGAATCCAATAATTCTTTAACATCTTCTGCATCAACACCATCAAAACCGAGGTCTTCACCAATTGCAATGATTTCTTTGACTACATTGTTCACAGGATTTTGAAAACAACCTAAGTCATTAGCGTATTCTGGCAGAAGGTTTTTTCAAACAGCTTTCATGCAACTAGAAGACACTTGCTCCCATGAGTCTTGAATGTTCTCAGTTGTGTGTTTAATGTTAAATTTTTTCCAAAATTGGTGGAGTGTAATCACATTTTCAGCCATTGTTGTTTCAATTGCCTTTGAGAATGACTTTTTAAAAAAATAGGCTTTGAAAGTTGCAGTGACTCCCATGTCCATAGGTTGTAACAGTGATGTTATATTTGGTGGGAAAAATAAAACTTTCACATTCTCACACAGATCGTTAAGAGAATTTGGATGACCACAAGGCTAGCAGCGTCGTGGCATGAGCATGATTTTGTGTGGTAAATTTAATGGCGTGTTAATCAAAACCCTTGCCGCATATATCAAGGGGCCGCAATTAATTGCGCGTTATAATCAAATCCGAGTTAAGTAAGGGATTCCTGTAATTATTGTCATGTTATATGTTTTACAGGTTTCATTTAGCTTGTTTATCAACCTTTGTAGTTCATTTGGGGTTCTTGCAATAAGGATGAGATCATCTGCATATTTGATATTATCTATGTTTAAACCATTGACATTGATTCCATGCTCATTGTTTGTTGCCTTCTTTACAACTTCATCTAGATATATGTTTAATAGGCATGGGGATAATAGGCATCCTTGCATTACTCCTTTTTGGATCTCTATGGATTCTGTTGTGAGTGTGTCCTTTTTAATGATTGCATTTGTCTTAGAGTAATATTTTATCAGAAACTGTATTATGTATTTGTCTATTGCTTTTTCTAGTAGAACTTTAGAAGGATTTCTCTGTTGATGCTATCGAAAGCTTGTTTAAAGTCCACAAAACAACAATATAATTCTTTATGGTCTTCTCAGCTGAGCTCTGCTAGTTGGTGCAATGTGAAAATCTGGTCTATTGTTGAATGGTTTCCTCAGAAACGAGCTTGTTCTATGCCTATCAGTGCTTCGTAGGTGTTTTTTAATCTATTTTGTATAATTCTTATGAATATTTTATAGGTGTGGGAGAGTAAATTGTGATTGGTCTGTAATTTCTGCAGTCTCTTTTGTCTCCTTTCTTGTATATTGGGATGATCTTTCCAGTTCTCCAGTCATCTGGGATCTCTCCTGTTTGTAGTATTTTATTGAATAGGGTTGTTAAATATTCTATTGATGTACTGCCTCCATGTGACCACAGTTCAGTAGGGATAATATCAATGCCTAGTGCTTTATTGTTTTTCATCTGTTTTATTGCATATCTAACTTGTAAAAGTTTGGTGTAGTCATTATTTTCTTCTATTGTTGTTATTATTATTATTCAGGCCTCCCATGGAGTCAAAAGACTCATCGTGGGAGGTCCTTCCTAAGAACATAAAGTCTGTCAAGTCTCATCAAGGAGAGGTCCACCCTAAGAAACACAGTCTATCATACTACTCCTTAAACTCATTGACCGTTCTCGCTCTCACCCCTCCATCAGGCAATGCATTCCGAGGTTCAACCACCCTCCATGTAAAGAAACCACTCCTCACCCTCTGCTCACAGTTTCCTTTCGTAACTTCCAGGGATGACCTCTTGTCATCACTCCTTCCCGCTGTTCAGCCAAGCGAAAACTCCCCAGCGTCAACCCTGTAACCACCTCTCAACAGTTTAAAAGTCTCAATCATATCACCTCTCCTTCTTCTATCCACCAAACTCTGCGGCCCACATTCCCTCAGCCGATCTTCATAACTATCCTTGTACAGTCCTGAAACCATCTTTGTCATCCATCTTTGTATCCTTTCCACAGTTAATTTATCCCCTTCAAATCCTGGGAACCAAATCGGAGAACAATAGTCCAAGTGTGGTCTGATCAGAGACTTATACAACGGAATGATAACCCTCTTATCTCTGCAGGTCAGTGTCCTTCTCATAATTGCAACAATCCTCTGTGTTACCTTCACCACCTTTGCAATATGACCCCTAAACTTCAGGTTTCTATCAATCATCAACTCCAGATCATATCATATTTAGTGGATTAAAGGATTTTTGCTAGATAATTATGATCTTCAGTTGGTATTTTGTCAGTGGTTTCTACAACAGTGTACACAGGATCTATAATTTCTTTCTTATATGCTTTTCGCAGATGATATAATATTCACTCAAGATGGTAGTTTCAGTTATCACAACAATACATCTGGACCGATCAAAATCCACTTATAAGGTGGTATCAAATTTGTAACATGCCAACAGATGGCAGCACAAGGCTGCACGCACAGTCACAGGGAGCACTGACCTTCATAAGTCAGTGTGCCAAAAGACATCGTCCTGTGTACATCGGGAGCTGTGCTATTCTGACCACGTGCATTACCACGTCTGCGATTTCATCATGGACAGCAAGTTAGAACAAAGAGTGAACATGAAATTCTGTGTGAAACTGGGCAAATCTGCCACAGAGACATTTGACATAATTCAGCAAGTTCACTGCAATGAGTCGTTCGAGGTGTTTGGAGTGGCACGCATGCTTCAAGAGCAGAAGAACATCACTGGAAGATGATGAAAGATCAGGAAGACCTTCAACGAGCTCAACACCCGAAAATGTCGAAACCATTCAGCAACTTGTGGATGAGGATCATTGGAGAACACTCCACAACATTGCTGCCATTGTCGATGTATCATATGTTACAGTCCAGACAATCCTCACATTTGATTTGAATATGCGCCGTGTTGCTGCCAAGTTTGTCCCCAGGCTGCTGACCCAGAAGCAGAAGGAACACTGCTTCGAAGTCTGCCAAGACTCCATCAGTATACTGTGGATGACCTGTCCACTGACGAAACTTGGGTGTATGGATACAACCTTGAGACGAAGCAACAGTCTTCACAGTGGAAGAATCTCATCATCTCCACAACCGAAAAAGGCGAGGCAGGTTCGCAGCTTGCCAAGCACATGCTCATCGTCTTTTTCGACATTTGCGGAATTGTGCATCGAGAATTTGTCCCCAGGGGCCAGACCGTCAATAGCGAGTTCTACTGCCAGGTTTTAAGGCATCTGAGGGAGGACATTCGGCGAAAGTGACCGGATCTGTGGCACACGAAAAACTGGATGCTCTACGATGACAATGCATCCTGTCACCAAGCTCTTCTCACATGTGAGTGAGGAGAGCTTGGTGACAGGATGAAACAATTATTTATTTATTATGAAACAATTTCTGATTTGTCCTTTATTTTCTCCAAAAAAATATGGTCACTGTACATATAATGCGCGTGCGAGTTTGTCTGCCAACTCAAACAAGCAGCAATAAAAAATCAACCAAGGGTTGAAACTTTGTGAGCTGAGCCTACCTGTAATGAGAATTTTCAAAGGAACCATAAACAATACCCCATCGTGAATGTATTAAAACTAAGAAATATATAGTGAATGTTGTTATGACAGTTTCAGATGTTATGGAATTCGATTGAAGAGAGTTAGCATTTCAACTCAACACTTCTTGGTTGCCTTTGTCTTTGGGTCGCGTGATCTTTTGTTAATACCACACCAATCATATGCATGTCTTCATAGCTGCTCTCTCATGTAAAACAAAATTTAACTTGTACATATTGTAACAATTAAAAAAAAAAAGGTTGAATAATTTATAAGCATATAAAAGGATATCACCTGTAAATCGTTGACGTGCCAGCAAAATTCTCAGACATGCCACAGGTTCGCCATCTATGCCTTATACTATCAAGATACCAGTTGGTCTGTAATTTTCTACTTCTGCCTTGGAGTTTTTTTTATGTAATGGAAAAATCTTGTCCTCTTTCCATTCCCTTAGAACTTTGCCAGAGCTGTAGTTTAAATTAAACAGTTGGTCAGATGAGATGTGCTACCAGTTCTCTTACATATTCTCTTACACACACAGATGAACATCTTTGCCTGTTTATCTATATCTCTTCTCCCAATCAATCTCTGTCATGAATCCTTGGATGATACATCTTTGCAAAGTGATTACTTAATAATTCAACGCTTTCTTCTAATTAAAGTTATCCTTCTTACTCAGTATGTAGTGAAAGTAGAACTCTTTGGGTTTTCCTTTGGCCTGCTCAGCTAATTTCCTCTCATAATCTGGTTTTGCCCTCCTGTCCTGAACTTTGTATTTCTCATGACATGCTGATTATTTTTTTCTTTATAATTTTTCCACAGTCTTTTCTTTTTTAGCAGGTCTCACTTAATAATGCTACTCATCCATTTAACTTCCTGATTGTTTTTCCCTCTTTACCTTGGGTATACAATCTGGTACTGTTTTCCTCAAATACCCCTGACTATTCTCATGTATTACTAACATTTTTCGACGCTGCTTCCAGATGCCTCCTAAGTTTGCCATAATCTATGACTATATAGTTCCACTGTAGTTCATCCACTTCTTAACAGAAAATTCCATATTTAAAAACCTCCTAGAATAAGACTGCATGATCACTCTCTCCATTCAGAAGTATAGTGGTTGTCTCTGTTATGGATACATCTGATGCTGTTACTGGATCCACCACTATCTAACCTGGTCCCTCCATCACATGCTGATTTAATTAATTATTCCTTAGTAATTGTATAAATTCTGTTTCCCTGCTTGCACCCTTTCCTCTTTCCAAACTATGTTCTTATAGTTGAAGTCCCCTATAATAATTATAACAATTACTTGCCTGCAACTATTGTATTTATCTTTAGAAACACTATTTTCTGGTATTAAACAACACAGAAAGAAGTCAAAAAGAAACTACCACGTAGTTTAATGTCATAAAATAGTGATTCTAATACGTCCTTTCTTCACAGAAGCTTACGCAATGAGATATTGTGCTTATCTGCCCACTCATGGTATAATACATCTTTTTGTATCCCCTTGTACTATAGCAACATGTCAGATATGCACACAATTAAATAAAATGAAGATTGTAGGCATGAAAACTGGGTTAATTCATCTGTCCCTATTATATATATATTTGTCACTGGAATGGAGTTTTGTTTCTGAATTGTTTCATTCATTTATATCTTATTTAAGACAGATATTATATTAACACATTAAAAATATACTGTTGTATATATATATTTCTTGTTTTGAATTATAGCTCAATCTACATCATCATTTTATCAAGGTGAGACTATCAGTTCTTCATTATCTTCTAAATGGCAGTGTGAATATTGTACTTATCTCAATTCACCAGATATTCGTATCTGTGGTATGTGCTGTAAAACAAAATCCAGTACAGAATCAACTACTACTTTTCAATCAGATTTAAAAATAGACCACAGTAAGGACTGTCAGCAAAAAGTAGCATCTCCTCCTATGACAAAGAAAGTAATAGGAATATCAAACAAACAGATGAAAGGGCACAGTGAGGATGTCCAAAAAAAAATAACATCTCCATCAATTAGAAAGAAATTCTCAGATGTTCTGAATGATCAAATGATAGTGCATAGTGAGGATGGTCAGAAAAACATAACCCCTCCATTAATCAGAAGGAAGTCTGGCATACGGAGTGAACAGCAAAACATATTAGTCACTGAAACAGATAGAAATGATGTTGTTGGACTTACACAAGCTCTTGAAGAAGCTGAAAAGGTAATTCTCTTTTTTAAAAGCCAGAAAGTACCAACTTGCCAATTATGAATTTAATTTATAATTGGTAAGTTTATACATTCATTGTTCATTTATTTTATAACTGTAATTATATTAGAATATTATATGATTATATTAAATTATTATTATTATTACCCCAAGACCTCATGGAGTCAAAGACTCATCTGGGAGGTCCTTTTATCATACACACACACAGCTCATCATACCATGCCTTGAACACATTCAAACTCCTTGCAGACACCACACTCTCAGGCAAGGCATTCCAATCATTTACAACTCTGTACGAAAAAAACCTCCCTCTTACTCCCCTACTCCCACCCTCTTTATACAGTTTCCAGGGATGACCTCTGGTTCTCCCCCAATCTCCCACTATTTTCTGTAGAACTTCTCCAGCATTGATCCTATAACAACTCCTTACCAACTTGTAGGTCTCTATCATATCTCCCCTCTTCCTCCTGTCCACCAGACTCTGTAAATTACATCTCAATCTTTCCTCATACTCGACATTCCTGAGATCAGAAACTACCTTAGTCAGTCACCTTTGGACCCTTTCCAACATCTCTTCATCCTTCTGAAAACTAGATGACCAAATCTGGGCACAATAGTCCATGTGTGGTCTAATCAAAGTCTTATACAACAGAACACGAATCTCCCTACTTCTACACGTCAGTGTCCTCCGCATCATTTCCAGAAGCGTTTGTGTTTTCTTCACAATTTTGGCTTTGTGTCCACTAAATTTTAGATGTTTATCCACTATCACCCCCAGATCTCTTACTTCTTCCACCTCCAACAATATATCCTCACCAAGTATAAATTCTCCATCCCATCTTTGTTTTCCAAATTTTAAAACCTTACATTTTGCAACGCTGAACTCACATCCCCATTTGCTTGCCCAATCACTCAATTTATTCAAGTCTTCTAAGGCCACAACATCTTTACTACTCTTCATGGTTCGTCCCAACTTTGCATCATCTGCAAACAACTGAATATCTCCATCCAAATCTTCACCATTATCATTAATATACAAGTTAAACAGTAATGGCCCTAAA